>NC_067142.1:57788943-58116216 GCF_903995435.1 Acomys russatus | reverse complement strand
AAACTGACAGATGGTGTGATCCAAGGGGCCTTCTAGGAGTTTTAGGATCTGGAAGTGAGAAAGAGCACACGTCTCTCACGTCCTCAGCTTTATTTTCATGAATGTACAACTGACATTGTGTGCCTCTTGATGGCGTTTTCCTAAAATCACTCCAATGCTTTCCTTTCTGCTTTTCTACTTGGATAAAATAAGTGTTAACCTAAGAAATACATTCATTTTGAAAACTATGAATAGCTACCAATATTCTCTGAGCAACTCTGGTGTGGTGAGTTTGGGGCCAGGTGTAAGGATGTAGGAACCAAGTAAACAAATCCTTCGCTCCATGAGTTCACAGGCTAACAGGTTGGTGATATCAAACACATTAGAAATTCCATGGGACAGAAGCTACGGATGGAGATAAACACAAAATACTATAGGAACACCAACAAGGGGCCCTTGAGTCAGCCTTGGCAAGCAAGATGGAAGGCCTCTCAAGGGCAGCCAGTCAAGCTGAGTGCTAGCCTGGTGTGTGTACCATGGCAGAAGCAGAAGGCCTTTCCTCAAGGTGGAAGGCAAGAGGCGGCTCCTAAAGGTTGTTCTCTGACCTCCAAAACTCTGTGCCATCCACCCTATCTCTCTCTCACACATATCTTGATAAAAGACACAAGCAGCTGGACCATAGACTATTTGTGGAAGAGCTGCAAGCAGTGTAGGGATAGGGCACCTCATAAAGGGTTTTGCACAGGCCTCAGGGGTACATAACACTTACTTAAAACACATTCCTTTCCCACTTTCTACTCACTGGCAAATCTCTTTGCTCTGGCACTATGAGCTAGGATGGTTTCTGCCTTAGGGAAGACTTATTCCAGAAACATTCTCAAAAGTGTGATTCCACTAGACTCTAAACACCCAGGAGGAAACCATTTCTTTTCAGGTCTGTTCCCTGAACTTCCACCAACTGGTCCTAGTATGACACTCAAAGCACATTTATCTCCTGGCTGAAGAAAAGACTCATATTCTTAGTGGCCGTGTGTCAACATCTTATTTTGAATGATAAGAACTAGTGCTTTTTGGTCTATCTGGATTCTAAGTCTCAAAGTGCTCCAATTACCAAGCTAAGCACAAGCATGATTAATCCAGAAGGGTGAAGGTTCAGATTTTCTTCTCTAAGATGAGAAAACGTCCAGCTCTGTAGAAGAAAGACAATAAAGTTCCAGGAATGTCAGTATCCCTAAGGCTGAGAATCTCTGAGAGAGTGGTTCCAGCCATTGATGATCTTTGCTTGACTCAAATACTCTGCAAACTTTGTTGTTGATTCTATGATTCTATGATTGTTACTTAGGGTCCCACTTTTATCATTACCTAATCATACTTGATTACCATAGGACTCTTATTCTGAGGTGATATAATGGCTAGCAGTAGGCTGAGGTGGAAGGAAGAAAAGTCAGGAAACAACAACTTTCTTCGCATCTCAGGTAGCTGAGAATTTAGGAGTGAGGTTTGGTAAGATTTGGCACCAAGTGGTTGCTAAGGGTAGGCTCTGGTCTGAATTACCTTAACCACACAGGTGATTGTGTCAATCATTAAATGAAAAAAAAAATGAAGAGAAAGAGATGTGGCGATACAGGAATTCAAGACGAATCTGTCACCCAGCGAGTATTTTCTTCCATGGTTATTCTTTGCCTGAGCCTCTGATGTGCTTGGATGACTGGGTTTGCCTACTGGAAAGTAGCTGGAAATTTGCTTGAGCTTTCATAAGAGGCACTGCACATTTCTGCTTTGGGAACTTCTACCATAAGAACAATATATCCTGGCTAGGTGCTGGTGCACCATATCTTTAATCTCGGTGTTTGGGAGGCAGAGGCCAACCTGGTCTAAAGAGCGAGTTCCAGGACAGCCAGAGCTACACAAAGAAACTCTGCCTCAAAAGAAAAAAAAAGTATACTTCTCCACTCTGGCCTCAATAGCTTGTTCACACATAGATACCTGAGCTTCACCTACTAGAGGAGAGCTACCCAAGAAAGCCCAGCCCAGGCTTAGGCTGGTACCTGATCTGCCCTCAACTGCAGGTTCATGAGAATTGGTGCTTTCCACAACTGACTTTGGGGGAGTTTGTTAAATGTTAATAGGATGGCAACTTTTAAAACTGAAATCATACAGTAGGGAATTGTATATTCAGGTCTCAAAATTGGGTAATGATGATGAAGTGAAAATGAGTAGAATTAAGTAGGAGTGAAGGTAGAGCCACAGGGGACACTGACATACCAACCATGTTTCTGTTGGGCACGCCTGGGTAGGCGGCAGTGGTGTAAGTCAGGATGTACACTACTACTAGATTTCGCTGTCTATGCTACTGAATTATTTAAGACTCATGGACTGTGGATTATCTAGGCCCAATAAAAGACAAACATATTGTTCTGATTCAGAGTAAGGTTTACTATTCTTATTTTGAAGGAAAGTAGCCCCCACTTCTGTTGACTTTCCAGCCGAGCTTTTGGGTGAGTTCTATCTCTAAACAAAAGCTCCCTAGACGCATAGGTCCCTCATTGTTAGAAACCATTTTATATCTCTCCTGGAGATGAACTCGTCCATTTTTATCTATCAATATTTAGCCAAATGAATGTATTATCATTTTATCCCACAAAGATTGTTATGTAGCAAAGACTTTGTTGACAAAATTATGTCCACAGTTGCCTTCTTTCCTTCCTCCCTTCCTTCCTTTCTTCCTTCCTTCCTTCCTTTCTGCAAGCCTTTGTGATTTCCTGCCTTTTTGCCTTTTTGTTTTTTTCCCCATCTTTCTCCGTACCATAATCAAATACGTTTACTTTCTCTTTTAATTGCCACAGTCCTTGTTAGGTGCTATAATCATAGTCATACCATGGATCACAAACATACTTTATCTTGATGTGGCCTAGAGCCTCTGCTCCCTGTCTAGATGGGGACAGACATACGGATTTAAATAAAAAATAAAGATGCTCTTCCTTCTAGCCAACCCTTTATAGAGACTTTCTTTTCTCTAGAGGAACAGACCAAAATGACTTGTTAAACGCATGAAGGGAAGACAGATTAAAATCAGTGTTGTTTTTTACACTGAGACTGTGCCTTGGGTGAAACCTTTAACAAAATGGGCAAGTCCTAGTAGATAGCTAATCATGAGAAAAATGATACTTTTAATTTTAGAGATACCAAATCTCAGTTTGGGAATTGATGTAATTAGTCTGTCTTTGAGCACTCTGGGGTTGAAGTCAAAGTATTTTCATGTGGTGTTCACTTGACAGGACTGATATGCAAGAAAGATGTCAGGGCCAATAGTACATGGCTGTGGTTTCCCTGGATATTTGAAACTTCCCAAGAAGACGGGAGACAATGGAGTGGAAAAAGCAGGGATTGGAGCTTAGATTATACCAGGTCTGTCAAGGCGATGAATTAAAGCCAATGAAAGAGAAAGATCAGCTTATGCAGTTGGGGAGTTGCGACAATACAGCCACTTTCATGCAGAGAACAGACAGAATTCTGGGGAGGAAAGTGTGGTTATGAGTGTCTGGGGGGTAAAGAGAGATCAGGAGTCTGAGCAGTGAGTAGAAGTCATGTTACAAGGTGACAAAAACCACGGGACCATATGAGAGAGTTTCAGTAAGATGATGTAGATGGAGCACTTATGATTAGGAAGTGTTTCTATGGTAGGGAATGGGAGATGAGGACAGACAACATTTCCCAAAAAAAGTCAGGAAGTGAAGAGAACAAAGAAGTCTAGAATGCAGTCACTGCAGTGGGAAGAGAGTTTGGAGTTCCTCATTGCTCTGCATCTGAATTTCATAGTATTTGTGGTATAATAAGCTTTTGTTTTAAAAGCATAATTTGTTATAATTCCTGTTCCAACCCTTTAAAATGTTTACTTTTGGTTACAATTTTCGTAGTACACTTTTGTATTCATTTTTTTTTTTTCTTCTGGAAAGTTGCTGTCTGGGTTAGCCTAGGACACAGGATCAGCTGACATACAATGGAAGAAGTGAAGCTGAGCCCTGCAGGCTTTTGCAGAAGCAAGCACAGGAAAGGTGCAGATGATGTCAGGGGTGGGTGTGGCTGCCTCATAGATTGAGAGACATCACTGACTCACAGTGTGTGGCAGCTCTTCCTGTGTGCTAGTTTCCTCTAAGTAAGATCAAAAGAACTACAAAGAGCTATGGGAACCCAAACTAAACGAAATCACCCCAAAACACTGGCGCTGTATAAAAATCTTCCATGGTTTCTATGGTAATAAGCTTGGGCTAAGGTAAAACAAACAAACAAGCTAAAAAGCTATCAAGTAAGCAAACCCCTCAGGACACTTGGTTAGTAAAATCCTTCCTTCCTTCCTTCTTTCCTTCATTTCTTTTTCTTTCTTCCCTTCCTTCATTTTTCTGAGAATTGTCACTAAAAGAAATAATATCTTGAAGAAACATCAGAAGTAAGCCTCAGGGTCACCCACTGTGGAGTGGACATGGAATTAGGTGCACAGTGTTTGCAGTAAGAAAAGAAATGGTGAGCGAATATTGGTTCTGCCACTCAAGATAACATCCCTGAGTGCATACCATGAATGAGCTGGTCTTTTGACAGTGCTTAGGTTGCAGAGCTGGAAAGGGTATATCTAGCTACAAAAAAAAAAAAAAAAAAAAAAAAAAAAAAAAAAAAAAGCAAACAAGGGGAGAAAGGTACACAGCTAGCAGGGAGTGCATAGGGTGGAGGCTGTCTGTGCAGAGGTTGGTAGCGGTGCTTTGTGACAGCTTCTAGCAAAGCTGAGTGAGGAAGCTCTTAGGCGCAGATTGCAGGGTAGGAGGACATGGGGACTTGTTCTCCTCCATCAATATGCCTCAAGTCAGATTATTCAAATGACAGTTTTGATGGTGGATTCATCGTTACTTAACTCAGGGACTTTCCCCAGACTTTTCCCCACTAGGAGCCCCAACAAACATGTCTGCTCAAGCCACTACCTTGTCTTACCTTGTCTAAAAGAATTCAGTGGCTTGCCCTTGATTACGAATGTGTAAAATATTCACCAATTTATTGGCTATGAAGACTTGTATGTTCCTTGCTCACCTTGAGATTTTATTCACCCACTTAACCCCATCAGTGATTCTGTGACTCCTACACTCCAGGCATCGTCTGAGCATCTGTACTGGCCAGCTTATCTAGGCGGGTTCTTTCCATTTCATTAAAATGGTTTCTGTCATTTGTATCCTGTTGCTAAAATATTATTTCAATATTAATTGGAATAGTAACATTTATTGAGTGCTTACTGTATGCTTGGTACTATGCTCATTTCTTAATAAGTATTGCCTTGTTTAGTCTTCATAAAAAGCTTATCACATAAGCTCTGTTGCTGTCACTCCTGTTATTCCTGTGGTATTGAAAAGGAAACTCAAACACAAGAGAAGCCAAGCAAACTGGCCCAGAAAACACAGCCAGCACCATAACCACAAGTTTAGAAGTCAGAAAGTCCCAATAGGATGCCTTCCCCTCTGTCCCAGTTTCCTGGTAAGTGAAGGCTTTCGTGGGACATGCCCCTTGGGCTAGTATGCAGATATAAGTGAGTATATACCATTTGATTCTTTCTGCTTCTGGGTTAACTCACTCATTATGATCATTTCTAGCTCAATCCATTTATCCACAAATTTCGGGAATTCCTTGTTTTTAATAGCTGAGTAGTATTCCATAGTGTATATGTACCACAGTTTCTTTATCCACTCTTCTACTGAGGGACACTTAGGCTGTTTCCATGGGACTCTAAATGAGAGACGCATGGGAGAACAGCAAAATAAAAGGATCCAGAGGGTCCTAGAAATCTACAAGTAGAACAATATGATAGGCAGATTTGGGCCCAGGGGTCCCGCTCAAACTAAGGCACCAGCCAAGGACAATACAGGAGGTAAACTTTAAACCCCTTCCCAGATCTAGCCAATGGTCAGAATATTCTCCACAGTTGAGTGGAGAGTGTGATACGACTTTCTCACATACTCTGGTGCCTCACATTTGACCACGTCCCCTGGAGGGGGAGACCTGGTGGCACTCAGAGGAAGGACAGCAAGTAGCCAAGAAGAGACTTGATACCCTATGAGAATATATAGGGGGACGTAATCCCCCTCAGGAACAGTCATAGGGGAGGGGAATAATGGGAAAATGGGGGGGGGGGAGGAATGGGAGGATACAAGGGATGGGATAAACATTGAGATGTAACAAGAATAAATTAATAAAAAAAAAAAAAAAGAAGTCAGAAAGTCTGATCATAGAATCTGTGCTGTTGAACACACTGTGATGGCTAGCTTTATGTCAACTTGACACAAACTAGAGTCCTCTGAAAGAAGGGAACCTTAACTGAGAAAGCACTCCCATAAGATCTAGCTGTAGGGCATTTTCTTAATTGTTGATTGACAGGGCAGGG
Source organism: Acomys russatus (assembly GCF_903995435.1). Taxonomy (NCBI): domain Eukaryota; kingdom Metazoa; phylum Chordata; class Mammalia; order Rodentia; family Muridae; genus Acomys; species Acomys russatus. Next base: position 58,109,819 of record NC_067142.1, on the reverse strand, counting down.
CCCAGCCCATTGTGGGTGGTGCCATGCCTGGGTTGGTGGTCCTGGTTCTACAAAAAAGCAGGCTGAGCAACCCATGAGGAGCAAGCCAGTAAGCAGCATCACTCCACAGCCCTCTTCATCAGCTCCTGCCTCTCCTCTCCGGCTGCCTTGAGCTCCTGTCCTGACTTCCCCCGGTAATGGACTGCAATGCAGAAGTGTAAGTCAAGTAAACCCCTTCCTCTCCAAGTTGTTTTTGGCCATGTTGTTCCATGAGGACATACGTACACATATAGCTAATTTTAAATGCTTCCCTTTGAATGTGTATAATTTTACCAAGTGTTAGCAAGTGACTATGCATTCCTTTTGGGCCAGAGTTGTATTTCTGAATTTTTCAGTGGTCTGAATTATTAACCTAGTATTTTAAAACCACATTCCAGATTCTTGGTCCTTAGCAAAAGGGAGGCCTACAGGGCTTTCTGGCTTTTCTACTCATCACATTTTTCTTGTCCACAATCTATGTGACAGCAATGAGTTTTCCTTCAGGCGGCAGTTCCAAGGCAGTGGACCTCAGACATTTCACCTGGGGAGAATCTTCAGACTCGGGAGACTATTGATGGCACCTGAGACTCTGCATTTCTAGTAATCACCTAGGTGAAGCTGATCCTGTTTCTTGATCCAACTTTGAATTGTAAGATCTAAGAGACAGTATAATATAGTCCCCTTCAATTCTTCCAGAACCTTATTCTTCCCCACATTTATTCAGAATTGATAGTCAACTACTGTTGTCTTTTAAAGACCCAGGATTCTAACTGGATTGAATAATTGCTTCCTTTGTTTCTATATTCTTGGATCATTGCTCTTTGAAACAGGTTACTAGACTAGAAAGTGAATCTATACACTGATTTGGGTTCCACTCAAGGGTAAGTTCTAATTAACACTGTGACCTTGGGAAAATCACATCTCATTTAGAACCAAGGCAATCCTTGTTAAGTGCCACATAATCTTCCCAATCAACTCTGGGCTGGATTGTAGGAGGAGGATTCACTGTGGTCCAGGTGGTCCTCTGTTTCTGGGATGGGGGTGTAGATGAAGACTTTGACTTACGTCACCTGAAAGATGAATAAGATAGACTTGGCAAAGAGATTTTAACGAAGGAAATCAACAGTAGTGCTCTTGGATTGTGCAAGGACCAATAGACTGGCCCTTCTGTCTTCAGAGTTCAGCGAGTACTTTATAGACAGAGAAGCTTAGAAAACAAGTTGTAAGTGGACAAATCATTTTAAAATCTCATTTTGGTCAGTGTTGTGGCTTTTCAACTCAAAGAACCTTTAATGTTGGGTCACTAAGAAAAAAAGAAAACAAACTGTTCATCATCTTTACACAGTACCCTCATACCTTTGATCCTATGAGTGGTTCTTACAAAGAAGACAGGCTTATCATGAGTGACTGTTCAGGTAGCTAGGCCAGAGGGTTGGCAGTTGCCTGTAACTTTAAGAGAGTGCTCCTCAGACATAAGCACTGTCTTCCTAGTTTAATGTGGATGCAGAAGAAAGAAATATTTTTTTTGTAGCTGAGTCAAATGTATGAATGCTTCCACATGTTAAAATGCATACACCATCTTTCAATTTCTGTAGTCTTTCATCTTTACACAAGGAGAAAGAAACAAGAGGAAATTGCATTTTCCAATTCAAAACTATTCATAGGTTAGATGTGTGTGTGTCTGTGTGTACATCCAAAGGAGAGAAAAGTAATGTGGTAACAGTGTGCAGAGTAAAAAAAAAAAAAAAAGAAAGAAAAAGAGAGGTCCTGGGACAGCCAATGTCATCCCTAAGCGCTCTCTCTCTCTCTCTCTCTCTCTCTCTCTCTCTCTCTCTCTCTCTCTCTCTCTCTCTCTCGCTTTTTCAAGACAGCGTTTCTCTGTGTAGCCTTGGCTGACCTGGACTTGCTTTGAAGACCAGGCTGGCCTCTAATTCACATCAATCTGCCTGCCTCTGCCTCCCCATGCTGGGATTAAAGGTTTGAGTCACAATGCCCCAGCTTCCTAAGCACTCTCTTAGAGAGCACTTACTGGGCCCCTGCTCTTATCCTCCAGGAGTCAGTCTCCATGTACCTGAGCATCACTCGACCTGTACCTGCTGCTGCCATTCATGGCCTTGCTTAAGACTTTCTAACTACACTCGTTTGACTTAGCTTCACATTCATTTTGTGAAACAGCGTCACATGTAGCTGACCTGGAATTCACTATGTAAGCCCTGGCTGGCCTCAGACTCTTGGCAAAGCACAGGCATTACACACATGAGCCATGATGCCTGGCTTTAGTGCCACATTCTTAATGTAGCTTAACTTCAAGTAGCTACACTGTCCCCATTGCCCCTGCAGCTTTACTTGGAGCCCCATCTCTTTTTGCTCAGTAGCACTGGTGATTGTCAGTTTCTGAGACAAGTCTCCTGTTTCCTCTGGGGCTATCTGTTCACCTGCAACTCCCCATCCTCAGCCACACATGGAGATACTCTTTGCTAATTAACTTCCCTCCCCACTCTTTATTGGTTCCTTCATACATACCCATGGGCCCCAGTATTTGTCCATGTGGTACTTTGCCCAACATAAATGTCTTCATTGTGTACACTTGACTATTTAATGTCTGTCTTCCCGACTCAACTTCCAGGAGAGTTCCTCATCTGTCTCCAGTTCCTAGTGTTGTGTCCGGCACAGAGATGCACTCCCGCAAATGCTTATTATGCTCAATGAGGACAGTTATGCCAACAAGGAGCAAGATTCTTATAGTCCGTGTGAGTCCTTTAAAGGGAGACCCAGGCTCACATCTGTACCCATGGCAGTAAGGAGGGTAGGCTTCAGGATTGCCCCAAACTTGTAAACCAAGAAGAGGCCCTATAGACGTAACCACATTGCTTCCTATACCACGCTGGCTTCTTCTGGAGTCAGTTTCTGTGTGTGGTCTCCAGATACAGCCACAGTCTGTCTTGCTGCTCAGCAAACACAGGTAGGAAGTAACTATGGCCACACAGACCTTATTGGGAACCCAGACTGTGGGACTCTGGGACTCTCAAGGCCTGTGGATCAGCGGCCGCATTCCCTGCATGCAGGTATGGCTGACTCACTCCCTAGTGCTTTAGTGGTCTCAAGGATTCCGTACAGGCCAACACTCAGATCACGTGCTTTGTTGAAGGTCTCTTGAATAAGACAGTAACTGTAGTGTTCTCCTTCCCTTTGAGGCCTGTCTAGTGAAATAACAGGACCCTGTGGGGAAATGTGGAGAGAGAAGGCTCAGTCTTTAGCTTGTTGTGATTTCCCCTCGTGCTTCCCAGGGGTTTAAAGTCAGACCCCGTGAGCCATCTTTACTTTCCACGAGAGCTGAGACTGGCTTACGCAGGGATGTAGGCAGGCATCCTGAATCTTTGCTGCTTCAGTGGTACTCTGGTTAGGTGGTTTTCTCTTTGTTTATTGACTTGTTTTTGTTTTGTCAGCTTGATACAAACTTGTCACCCAGAAAGAAGAAACCCCAGTTGAAGCACAGAGAGCTGCCTCTGTGAGATTGATTGCCCTGTGGCCATATCTGTGCGGGCATTTTCTTGAGTAATGGTTGATGTGGGAGGGACCAGGCCACTGTGTATGGTGCCGTTCCCTGGACAGCTGCTCTTAGGCTGTCTAAGAAAGCAAGCTGAGTAAGTGATGGGGAGCAAGCCAGCAGGCAGTGCTCCTCTGTGGTCTCTGCTTCAGCTCCCACCTCTTGGTTCTTGTTTGAGTTCCTGCCCTGGCTTCCTGTAACCTCTGCACATAAACCATTTCTTCCTCCAAGTTGCTTTTATTCCAAGAGGCCTTTTTTTTTTTTTTTAAAGATCTCATTTTAGCTGGGCTTGGCAGCTCACACTTTTAGCCTTAGCACTGAGGCAGGAGGATCATGGCAACTTTGAGGCAGACCTGGATAGTGAATGGCAGGACAGCCTGTTTTTGTCTCAGAAAAGCCAAAAATCAAAACAAAATAAAATTCCCATATTCCATTTTGAAACAATGCAAGGTTTAGGGTTGATAATGTACAATCGGTGCCCAGCATTTATTTCCTGTTGCCTTAATCTGAATTTAAATACTCCATCAGCATCTTGTAGCATAGGAGGCAATGGTTTCTTTTTCTATTTTCTGAATTCTCTGGGAATCCATAGTAAGGCTTCAGATTCTTTTCTTGGACAAAATATTTAAATTAAAAAGCCTCTATGTCTATATGAGACAGAAAGAGGTGAAGAGAGACAGGGAGAGAGACAGAGAGAGAGAGGAAGACAACTTTAGCAGTGAAAATTATGGCTGATACTGTGGCCGGGCCTTTATCCAGCTGGATTGAGAGAGCATGTCTGGACAAGAACAGACTCAAATAAGGAAGGCCCTGGCTTAGCAAACTCCTAAGAAAAGCACTTTCTTAGCAGAGGCATAGAACTGAGCCTCTGCTGTGCCTGTGTTCAAGCTCCTCTCTGCCTGGTTCTTCCCCCCCTGCTTCATCAGACTTCATCGTTGTTGTTGTTGTTTGTTAGTTTTCTTTATTCTTAGCCTTAAATTAAGTAATGCTGTAAAGACTGGTGGGAATCCTCTGTTTCTTAGCAAGTAAAACTCCCCGAGTGGGAGGTGGGCATCCCCTGGTTCAGCTCTGGTTTCTAAGTCAGAGGACACTTGCTGTAACTCCCAGGCTGCAGCAAACAGAACAGCTGCAGCCTTTACTTTTGATCTCTTCCCTTACGGGGTGCTTCCCCGCCTCACTTCTGCTGAGCACTGATTTCCACTGCAGATATAAGATGTCTGAGCCTGTCACCGATTCCTCCTGTTTGTCAACTTTTACTTTTTGTTTAATCAGGCAACCCTGCGGGGGTGGAATCCAGCCATTGTTCCTATGACTCCACAAGGTGAGGTTTGCTGTCTTTGGTGCTGAAGGTGGTTTGGGTATCTGGGCCCCTCAGCTGCAGCTGTGATGGGTGTTTTCCAGGTGAGCCCTATTGACTGAGCTGCCTCCCCTTTGTGAGGTGAGGCAAATGAGATGTGGGGGAGGACATATAAGAAAGGGCTTTTCTTCCTTTGCTTACCTCGGCGCTTTATGCTTAAGGCCCTTGTGAAATGCCCAGGCAGGTGTTCTGGCTGTGGGTCTGAACCTTGTCCTCTCTCCCTCTACCCCTGATTCTGGATGGATCAGTGCAGATACAGGCTGTGAGGATAACTTCTTTTTTTTCCCCTATATTTTGTTACTATCCAAGCTCCAATTTGTACTTGAGAGTAGCTGAGTAATTCTCTCTTCCTGTTAAAAAATTAAATGGCTAGGAAAAGCCCCACCCATTTCCATGAGCAGAGAACTACCCTTGCTTTCCATTTCTCACTCAAGACTGTAAGAGTGACATGGTATAGCAAGACTGATGCACACCATTGGAAAATTACATCCAATCTTAAACGGGTTAATAAATTTTAAGAGAGAAGCCACATCACAAAGTACTTGGGTCCCTTCAGTCCATTTCACCCCAGCATCAGGATGATCTCCTTAAGACATTACCTTCCTTTGTCCCAAGGATAAGAGCATCCTTTGGATCCCATTGGCTAGCTGGCTCTGTGTCCTCCCATCTTGCCCGCCTCTCCAACCTCATCATCACTCACCAGCTTCTCTTGCACTCACAGTCCCTAGGGGACCATCTTGGGGCTGCACACACTGCTCCTGTTCCTTGGTGCCTGACTCCTCACTAGAATGCTTCTTGTCTGGCTTGTTTCTCTCATCCTTTTGTCTCAGGCCGTCATCTACTGATAAGAGTCCCCTTAGTCTCTTACGTCGTTACTCTACCACTCCATGCACTTATCAGTCTTTCCCTGTTGGCCAACAAAGCCTTTCTCTAGTATTTTTTCTTCTTTGTCTGTCTGTCTCTTCTGGTGTAATTTCCCTCACCCCCTCTCCAGCAGGTCACCCCTGACTGACTTAGACCAGCGCACACACTTTGCCCTGGACTAACCCATCATTCACGTTGAGCTCCTGAAATCCACTCCTTCTCCTTCCACTGTATGAATACACCAAAATATTCCTCTATTCTATGTTTTTGACATTTGGATTGTTTCTGGAGTATTATTATTGTAAGAAGGCTGTTATGAATCATAAGTTTTTATGAACTTTTGCACTCATTTTTTCTTGGGCAAGTATCTAAGAGTGGAACTTCTGAGTTACGTGTGAATGTATATTTAATCATATTTTTTAAAATGACTAAAAACATGTTCAGGTTTGATATCGTCGCAAAACATTCTCAGTTTCTAGCTTAGAGTTTGATACACAGTGTCTGACTGTCTTTCTGATGGATGAGCTAATGCTGCTGTTTTTAGCGTCGTGGTTTTTTAAGAGGCACCTGACAATTTCTCTCTTCCTCCTCCTTTCACCATTCTGTGAGTAGAAAGCTGTCTTTGTTTTTTTGTTTTTTGTTTTTTTTTGGTGTGTGTATATATATACATATATGCATATGTGTCTGAATGTATGTGCATGTCTGTGTGTGTGTCTGACTGTATGTACATAAGTGAGAAGGCCAGAATATGACCTCAGGTATCATGTCTCTAGAGATGTCTGTCTTGGTTTTTTAGAGTAAGGATTTCTCACTGGCCATAAGCTCACCAAGTAGGCTAGGCTGGTGTCTATCAAACCCCACAGATCTACTTCTCTCTGCCTCTCCAGTGCTTGGATTCCAAGCATAACCACTCGACTCTCTCCTGTGCATTCTGGGGATCAAACTCAAGTTCTTATGCTTGCATGGCAAACACTTTACCAAATGAGCCATCTTCCCAGCCTCCATAAAGCCCTTCCTTTTTAAATATTTGTAAATGTGTGTGTGTGTGCACATGTGTGTGTATACACATGTGAGTGCAGGTGCCCAAAGAGGCCAGAAAAGGGTGTCAGATTCACTGGAGCTGGAGTTACAGGCAGTTCTAAACCTCCTACCATGAGTGCTGGGAGTGAAACTCGGGTCCCCTGCAGTAAGTGCCATCTCTCCAGCTGCACCAGAAAGCCTTTTCTGCCTCCTTACCTTTTGTTCTCTAAGTTGAGCCTCATGTTGATTGTGGGTGTAGCTTTAATACCCCAAAGGTCAGAGCACCCTTTAGGAAACTGCTAAGTAAAATATTCCACAGCTCTCCCAGAAGGTCATGGGCAGAGCTGAAGTTGCTGCATTCAGCTCTCCTCGTTCTCACTGGGAACTATGAAAACTCATTACTTCCTCTCAATACCACTGAGTCAGGCCCAAATCAAGTCTTGGTGTGTGGACACCACACTTGGTGTGTGTGTGTGTGTGTGTGGGCGGGGCACTTTCTGAGGGGAAGACTCTAGCAGCCTCACTCCTGGCTTGATGCTATCCATTGGGACTTCCGATTCCCTCTTGTACTCTTTCTTCAGTTCTTCGATTTTCTATGGGAATCTCCAGGAAGTCTCTGGAGGCTCCATGAGATGAGTGAACATGGATAATGGAGAAATGGAAATAAGAATGTGGGAGGAAGAAGGTTGAGAGTGGTTAGCAATTACATTTATTTTTAAATATCAGGTGCTAGTTTCATGAGTGACTCCTTAAAAGGCGAAGTCCTTCTGTCACTCAGGAATATTTGCATAACTGTTAATTAATGCTTGGGAGAACTGAATCATCGGAATGTTCTGGGGGCTGGCTATTTCGATTAAGCCTGATGGAATCTTGTGGTGGGCATGGCATGCAATAGGTGGGTGCAAAAGCCCTTCTTTGGTTGCAGTTGATCAGGATTATGGTGATTATGAACACTAATGACTCAGGAGCTTCTAGCATGCATATGAGGAAGTGGAGACCCTTTCCTAGGACTGGGGAGAGCTTGAACAATATGGAGACAGAATGGCTTTGATACTGCCTAAAATGATTTTTTAATTCAGTTTCTTACCATTCCTATTTTTGAAAGTATGTAAAAGCTATGATTTTTTTCAAGAGATAAAAATATAACTGAAACTGCAGGGCAGGAGAGTTTTATAGTCAAACTGAGACAGTGGTGTTAATATCACCAGGACCACAGTCCTGAAATAGCTGATTTTACTGGGCAGCTTTAGCCAAGCAACTGAAGGGATTAAAAAAAAAAAAAAAGGTACAAAAGGTGATATCATTCTTATTATTTGGTAGAGGGGTCTATAAATATGAAAGGAATATATATATATATATATATATATATATTTATTTATACATATATAATATATTAGATATATAGTATATTATACATATATGGTAGATGCCTCTTACATTACAATGACTTTAAATCCAAGTGGTGGATCTTGTGCCTGCGTGGAACCTACATGCCTACATTCTAGTCTCTTTGGCTCCAGAACATACTCTCCAGGCTACAGAAAGAGAAACCTAGACACCAATCCAGACACAAAGCCCTCCCACTGAAGAGAGGGAGGAAAGATCGTAGGAGTCAGGCGGGGTGGAGGACAACAGGGGAACATGGCCCACTGAGTCAACTAAGTAGGGCTCCTTATCTATTCCCTGAGACTGAAGTGGCAAGCATGGGGCCTACAAGAATCTGCACTAGGTTGTCTGCAGATATATTATGGCTATTTGTTAGCGTGGTGGTTTTGTGGGACTCCTAACAGTAAGAACAGGCATGTCTCTGACTCTTTTGCCTGCTCTTAGGAATCTTTTCCTCCTATTGGGTTGGCTTTCCCAGCCTCTATATGATAGCTTTTGCCTTGTCTTATTGCATCTTGTTTTGTCCTGTTTGGCTGGCTCTTAGAGGCCTGCTTTTTCTGAAGTGGAAACAGAGGGCGAGCAAATCTGTGGTAGAGGAGGGAGGTGGGGAGGGGAGCTAAGAGGAGCTGAAGAAGGGGAAATTGTGTTTAGGATATATGAGAGAAGAATCTATCTTAAAAATTAGTAATAATAATAATAATAATAATAATAATAATAATAATAGATATTTAAAAATAAATCCAAGTGATATAATACTAAGCTGTTCTTGGTAGAGAATTTTAACTAAAGCTAAGCTGGTAGATTTTTATTTAGAGATTATTTGATTTGATGCATTTGTGGACTTTAATAAATTATTTTTTACTTGTTCTCAGGCTATAGTCCTTCTTTTAAAAATAGTATTTCCACATTAAAATGAAGAAATGAAATATATTAGTTAGAATTAGTGGGAAAATATTCATTTTTTTTCCTCCTGAAATTTAAGTTCTTGCACATACAAAGATAGGATAGATAAATACTTTCTCCAAGGTTGCCATATACATATGAACTAGATATTGTGAATGTAATCCTTACCAGATAGTTCTCATAATTATTCTTACTGTATATAGTTTATTACTGTATATAGTTTATTGATGTTAGAGAGAGAGCCTTTTATTGGACAAAAAAGAGGGGATGTTGGAGTAATCTATTTGTGCACTGTGCAAAGGTTATCTTTGTATTATTCAAATGCTGATTTCGGTACCAACAGAGAGCTGAGTATAGGCCAGACTTTGGTGGTGTTATTTTTATGAAAAAACTGAATAAACCCTAGGATATGATACTTAGAAAAATTGATGTGAAAAGGAACCTAGTAAGGGTGAATGCATAATAAATGCATGTCTTTGTACTAGCTTCCTCTCCCTTTTGTCCCTGGAGGCCTTAAGAATACTTCTGAGCATGAGGGAGTTTGTCATTCTGCTTTGGGAAATCAACAATTTCTCATGGAAGAAAAATTTCATGTACTTTTAAAATTATAATAGATTTCTTTTTTTGTTCAAAAAAATTAAATTCTTGGAACTGCTGATACCTCCCCATGAGCTATGGGCAGCAGTCAAGAAGCAATGCCTTAGATGGGTGGAAGTGTGTAAGACAATCTATCTTCATTTGTTTCTGTTAAGAGCTTGTAGGACTCAGTCCAATATAGCAGCAACATACACTATAGTGTAGTGTACATTGTACAAAGTGGTGTGTCATGATCACATGGTTGTCTGGGAGCTGCAGTTCATTACACTGATGTTCACTCTGCATTTTAAGAAGCTATTTGATCATATTGCTATGATCAAAGCTTAGAAGAGCAGCTCCAAAGCTTGAAGAATGGTGCCCACTGAGTGTTGCTTTTGCATCATCTTTGAGTACAAAAGCCTTCAGTTGAACCTGTTTTTGGCCATGGCCATGTGTTGCCATGGGCCACTGATTGACTTTCTAGTAGATAGAGACCTATCAGTCTTACATAATAAGAAACAAGGTTGCTGTGATACGGGAATTCATGTTAGTCATTAGCTGCCTTTTAATCTCTTTTCTTGCTTTTTAATTGCAAGAAATTCTTTGGGTTTGTGTTGGTGCACATGCGTGTGTGTGTGTGTGTGTGTGTGTGTGTGTGTGTGTGTGTGTGTGCATGCGCGCATCCTTAAGCATGAATGCCAGCACCAGGGGAAAACATGGAATGTGTTTCTCTGTCACTCTCCATCTTACTCCCTTGAGTCAGATTCTCTACTGAACCAGTGATCCTCCTGTCTCTGCCACCCAAAGTGTTGAGGTTACAAGTACATCCATGGCCACATCTAGCTTTTGTGTGGATGTTGGGAATTTGAACTCAGACCCTCATGCTTATACAGCAAGTAATCTTACAGTTCTTTAATAGCAACGACATCCATTTTATTTCATTTTATCTCATGTCTTCACCAAAAGTATAGCAGTTAGTATTTGAATTGGTGAAAGGAATGAATGGATTTGTCCTTAGTGCTCAAGATTTCCAGCTTTACTTCTCCAATAAAGCTTTCCCTGAGCTGCTAACAAGGAATAAAACTTAATAGTTTGACTTTTCTTTCCTTGTACATCTCCAATCTACTTCATTATAGAGATTTCAATACTTTAAGCAATGATAAAGGAAAAAAAGGCATGCATCTGTGCTTGTACCAGATTCATGGGGGAATTTTTAAATGTGAAAAGGACACCATCAGATCATCATCTGGTGCTAATAAAGCCAAGACAAGCTAGTCCATTTCTCCAGTTCTTATTTACCTTTCTCGTGATCACAACTGGAGATGCAGAGAGGGAGAGAAGGAGGGTAGTGGGAAAGAGGGAGACAGGAAGGGTAGTGAAGTGAGAGAAACACTCTTGAGAGACAAGGAGTGGAAGTGGGAAAAGTGGCAAGGAGCCCTCTTTTGTGTTGATCAGACACTGTTGCCCTTCATTCTTAGGGATTTTCTAGAGCTGATTCACATGGTTGTAGGGAACTGTTTTGGTTTCTAAAATGGTATGTGTCAAAGCACAGACTGAGGACAACCTACGGTAGTAGATTCCCAGGCCTCTCTCCCAATGTCCATCAAACTCCCTGTGGGACTCAATATTGAACATTTTATTAATTCATGGTAAACTGCTGACCCTTAAGAAAAGAAAAATTGCAGCAAAGACAGAGTGTATCTAATGTTCTTCCATGTACAAGAAAGAAAACAATCTCCTTGTGCTGGCTTTGGTTCCTTAACAATTAGACTTTATTATGAATTTATTAAATAAAGGTATCTTCCTCACAACCCAACTATGCTAAACAGGAGGGAAAGGATGTTCAGGAGAACAAGAATGAACCTTTTGGGTATCAGATCTGTGGGGCGAATCCCTTGGCATCTTCGGGCATGTTCTCAGATCCTCTACCCAACAGAAGCAATCTGCACCGCTCATGGTCTGATCTTGCAGGCTTCTCCCTTGTCTCTCTGCTTGCTTCTTTGCCCTCTTTTACTGACTATGCTTTTTATTTTCCCATGCCTTCATTTTCTTTCCTCATTCTCTCCACCTATTCAGTCAAATCGGGAATCCTTTCCAAAATGATAGAATTTATTGACACTTCCAGTTTTTCTATCTTACCAGCCTTTCTCCTAATTAATCCATTTAAGGATGAAATACAATAAAAGGACAAAGAAGAAACAGAAAATTCCCTCTAAGTATAAAGCAAGAAAGAGTTTTGCAACTGCAGTTGCGATTTTGTTGATACACTGAAACAGCATTTCTATATCTTTGAAATTTGAATCTTTCCACATACCATTAGAAATTACAGAACCCACTGGGCCCCACATTGGGCGCCACTTGTTGTTATTAATACTACCTGTATGTCCTAATAATGTTTATTATTTGGCCTATACTTGTTATTATGGCAGTATAATCATCTAGCAATCAATCAAGACACAGACACCTGTTATATTTTAAAATAGTCTTAGTTAACCTGAGGCAGGGCAGACATTAATCCTCTACATCCTTGACCTACATATACCCAACTGTATAGGAATTGGGAATTTTGAGAGCTTGCTAATGTTTATGTCAGCCCATTGTCAGCAGACATGCTGGGCAGCACACATGACTCCCAGGGTTTTGTGCTCTCTCCTCAACATCTGCAAAAAAAAGAAGGGATAGGTCAGCTATAGTGGCATAGACCTATAATCCCAACAGTTGGGAAACTGAGGCAGGAGGATCATGAGTTAGAGGTCATCCTCGAATACATATAAAGTTCCATGCAACTCTGGACTACAGAGTGAGATTGTATTGAGTGAATAAATAAATAAATATAAAAGAAGCAAGCTCTTTTGCTGGTACTGAATCTGTGAGTATTCTTATATTTTGCCAGTCATTGTCAGACAAAGTGCTTCAGATGTAGAAATCTATATATTGAAATATATTTATATTATTCTAAAGGGAAAAACAGACTATAGTGACAGGTCTCTCAAATGACACATTGCATTTTAAAAGCATGGCCTCTATCGCATAACTTCTATTTTGCTTTTAGCACTGAGGACACTCTATGCCACTTGGGCTAAAGCAGCTTTGTCTCCTGTAGAAATTACCCAGGGCATGTTTCCTTGTAGTTTTTAGTCCTCATATTTCTTAACATCTCAGAGATCACCACACAACACTGAAAGGGCCCTTTCCTACCCAGTTATCTCTCTAGCCACATTTTCATTCCAGACCACAACCAAATCTTCCTTAGCTATAAAATAGCGCAAAGTGAGATGGGAATTGTAGTCGCCAAATCTACGCGAGACAGAGTCATCGGGGAAGAAGGATCCTTGCCTGAGGAATCAACTCCACCAGATCGGCCTGCAGGGAAATCTTTGAGGGTATTTTCTTGATCACTGACTGGTGTGGGAGGGCTCAGCCCACTGTGGGTCCTGGGTTGTATAAGAAAGCAAGCTGAGCAGGCCAGGGAAAGCAAGCTTGGTTGCTCTACTGGTGTCTGCTTCAGTTCCTGTCTCCAGCTTCTTACCTAGAGTTACTGCCCTGGTTGCCCCTCTGCCATGGGCTGGGAAGTGTACCCTGAAATAAATGCTTTTCTATTTTGAGTAACTTTGGGTCATGGTGTTTTATTGCATTAACAGAAAATCAAAGTTAGGATAGGAATGACACCAGCTAGATGTGCAAACTTCGTAGAGAAGATGTAAATGATCAATTTCTTTCTAATGTGGGGGGAAAAGATATTTTAAAAGATAGCCTTAGTCTTCGCTGTTCTTTTGAAGAAAAAAAAAAGACTATCGTAGCATTTCTTTTGGATCTTCTTTTCACCTACAAAGTGAGCTCTTGAAACGGCCCAGGGCTGGATTTCTCCACCTGCAGTCTGTCATCTTCCATGGGCCCGCCACATGAAAGTGTGTTCACTGATAGAAGTTCAAAGACGGCTGGAGAGCCTGGGACTCAGGCACTCATGGAACACAGGCACCCAGCGCTCTCTTAGTTCTTTCGGGACCATTAGGATTTAAAGAAGAAAAAAAAAAAAGGCCCGATTCTGGGAAATATCCTGTTCAGAACGACGATGTCTTTGTAGCTATCACCCCAGTGGCCCTTCTTTCCTGCCTTTTCAGAAGAGCCTGTGTGTTAGGAATGATCATGTCTGCTGTCTGCTGCCCTTCTGCTCTGCTGTGGGCCTCACAGCACAGCATCACTTCCAACAGCAGGATATCTTATTTTTTTTATTTAATTTTATTAATTTATTCATATTACATCTCAATGGTTATCCCCTCCCTTGTATCCTCCCATTCCTCCCTCCCTCCCATTTTCCCCTTACTCCCCTCCCCTATGACTGTGACTGAGAGGGACTTCCTCCCCCTGTATATGCTCATAGGGTATCAAGTCTCTACTTGGTAGCCCAGCAGGATATCTTCAAATGGCTTGTTGCACTCCTTGTCTTCAATAGCTTAAAGGAGACATCGAGAAGTCAACCAATATCAATCCTTCTACGTACCCATGGCCCAAACGGTCCTGCAAAGATTTGTATTTGTTTATTGTTTAGTTAACTCTCCAGGAGGTGGTTGCATCTTTTCCTTTCTACGTCTAAAGTTTAATGGAAAAGTTGCTACATTTACCGACTGCCTGATACAAGTAGCTTTTGGCCACATAGGCTTGATGTGCTTTACCAGTCATCAACTGTCATCTTCTTCCTTTTTCTGCTGTGTTGTATCTGTCAGCTGTGCCTGGATTTGACTGGCATGGAAGTGTGCTGTTTCCAAGGATGACAGGATGCTTTCGCTGTGGGACTGTTTTTGTGTGTGAATTTTAACCTTCCTGAGGAGACAAGGCTGTGGAGAAAATTGAGAGAGAACAGTTAGTTACATGTGGCTGACCTGCAGGAGGCCTGACGGTTTCTGTGATTGGTGCCTCCTCTGCACTTGTTTGACTAGACATGGAGTTCTGTGTCGACTGTGGTGAGTTCTGTGCAAGAATACCCTGGAAAGACTAACATGCTAATGGAGGGTAGCCAGGATGCAAGAAGGTGTTTATAGATTCACGGGCTGTACCTTGTGTGTGTTGGGAGGGCAGGGTACATGGCATATATGTGTGTGCATGTGGAGGCTAAGAAGGATGCTGGCTATTCTCCATACTCTCAGCCATACTTTTAAACCAGGGTCTTTTACTGCACCTGAAGCTTGTCATTTTGGCTAGTCTGGGTCACTAGTGAGTGTCCACCATTTGCCTCTCTTCATGCTGTGATTAAAGGCATGTGTGGCCACACCCCACTTTTACATGGGTGCTTGGGGTTTGAACACAGGACTTCTTGCTTTCACAACAGGCACTCCTACCCGCCAAGCCATCTTCCCGGCCTCAGTTAACTTGGTTAAGGAGCTAGGGTGGGTACCTTGCAGCAGATGAAGGTACCAGAAACTATAGCCATCTGATTTATGAGCCCTGACATAAGAACACTTAGTTTTTGTGTCCGCATGATCCCAGGAGCCAATCTAGGGCCCTTGGATGTAAGGTGCATCCAGATTTATCTTAAGTATAAGGGAGAAATATTTTTAAACTAATTTTTTTTTTTTATCTTATGTGTATGCGTGTTTTGCCTGCATTCGTGTCTGTGTAGCATATATGTGCCTGCCAAGAGAGGCCAGCAGATGGCCTGGAGCTGCAGCCGCAGATAGCTGTGACTCATGTGGATGTGGGCAATGAAAACTGGGTCCCCTGGAAGATCAGCAAGAGCTCTTACCTGTTAAGCATCTCTCCAGCCCACAAAATAGTTTTGCCCAAGTGCAGTTCTTTGTGTACAGGGCACTGTGCTTGGGAAGGAAGTGGGTTCTGCTGACAGCAGTGAAGATGTATGTTGTAGGAGCAATTCTATCAAGGGACATTTGGTTAGCTTACCTTTAAATTCCTGTTCCAAACCTTGAGATTCTCCCTGAAGAAATTTAATCTTGTGTTTGCGGGACTCTTCCCAGGTTTGTTAAAGGAAGCAAGCTGTGGTGGGGAAATGGCTGCCGTAAGTTCTGGTCCCTGGTTCCCCTGATGCCTGAGCCACAGTTCTCAAGGGCAACCAGGAACAACTTCAGCAGAGGAGGGCTCCCAACCGAAGCAAGACAAATCCAGGAGAGAGGGTCTCCTGGCAGACACTGGTTAGGCTACTCTGAAGTTTGTCACAAAAGCTATTGTTGCGATCGGCTGTCCTGCCCATAGTCCAAGAAATCAAGATCTTCTTATTGGTTGAGAACTTCATTCAGGCATGAAATGAGTTCTGATCAAGGCCACCACTTTTCTTCCCTCTCTATCTCCCTCATTACTTTTTTTCCTCCCAACTTCATAGATTCTATTAAAAACAACAGCAGCAGCAGCAGCAGCATCAACACGTGGGCATCACTTGTATGTTCCTGAGCTATCTACTAGAGCAGAGGTAGCATCGCAGGGGCCACATCTTCCCCAGCAGTCGGTAGGACTCCTCGTAATAGCCACTGTGCAAGGAATGTCACTGGTCTGAGGATTAAACTGCTGATGAGACATTTGAACTTTGTCCTCAGACCTAAAGTCCAGAGAGGGTTTTTCTCTCTTCTTGGCGTAACAACTTGGGGTGTTACCCCTCATCTTCCTCCACTGATGCTTCCATCCTATCCCCGCCCCCTCCTCTCCATCTGAGATTTTTCTGTCACGTGATGGAAGAACGCAGCCGAGGCTTCTCGTGTTTTGCCATTCTTCAGGGAGACCTAAAGAACAAACAGAGAATCACATAGAACAATCAAAAAAAAAAAAAAAAAAAAAAAAAAAAAAAAAAAAAACATAGTTGAAATTAGCTTGAAAAGCACTAAGAAAGCCAAGTAGCCCAGCCCACATCAAAAGCCCAGCTGTTGGGGTATACCTTTCAAATTCCACTAGCTGCAGAGGCCACATGCGGGGAAGAGGCCCTTAGAGAGGAGGCGGTTTTGAAGAAAGAGAAAAGGTCAGGATGATAATGATAATGATTTTTAAAAAAAGCTTGACTAACAAGTTGGGGAGGGGGCGGGGAGCATACTGCAGAAGCTGAGACTCTGCAGCTTAGAGTCCCAGAAGAGATGTCTTCCCTGTGGTACTTTTGCTTTGTGAGAAGACTTTTTTTTTTTTTTTTTGTCTTTTTCATGCTTCCAATTGGCAGATATTTTGATGACTCTTCCCAATCCCATCTTTGCTTTAGTTTTCCTCCTCCTTTCCTGTCCTTCCTCCCTCCCCATCTCAATAAATCACACCAGCAGGGCCTACTAGTTGTTCTGTGGATGAGGCTAAGTGAGCATGCGCATAGAGTGATTTGCCTGTGGCGGCAGGATCTGTTAGGATCTTTTCCGGGTGGATTTCGTAGCGGCCTTGAATGGGCACCATGTGGCCGTTTTGATGATGCTGTAGTCCCTGAGTGACATCTCACCCTCTTGGCAAGTGTGCTGTAAACAGTGTCTTTATAAGGCCACTGCCACACTGTTTGCTTTGACTGCCTTGCTGGGCAATGTCAGTGACTAGACAACATTTTCAGCGACGTCACTAGAGTCCCAGGAATGAGTGCTGCTAAGCACAGCAGACAAACACTGAAGTCACCTCACTGGAGGCTGGGTTCTGAATTATCCTAATAAGTCACATCTGAAAACCAACAGAGCAGCGTATTCTCATGACGCTAAATCGTTAATCGGGTACCATTTTTCAGTCCTGTGGATCATTGGAGACGGATGCTTAGGGAGTTCCCATAGAAAGCACAAGGAGTCCCAAGGAGCAAAGGCTAAGCATCAGCTAGCTGAAACCAGAAGGAACCAGAAGCTCCTCTTCTGAAAGATACGAAAGTAATCATTTGTGGTTTATAGTTCAGGCTTGAATCTGGCCAAGTGGTGCATGCTTATACATCCCAGACCTTGGGAAGTGGAGGCCGGAGAGACTCTAGCTGAAAAGCAAACGGCAGCAGCAGCAGCAGCATCAACAACAAGAAGACATTTGGGGGCCAGATTGTTTTGGGATAAACCTTATTCTTACAATTGATCTGACTTAAGAAATTTTCTAAGTATTGATTTTTTTTCTTGTGCTGGTATTTATTATATACAGCAGTCAAGATGCCTTTGGCACTACGTAATGGAAACTTTAACTCCAGTCAGCTTAAAGAAAAATCTGGTGGAGTTCTGTACTACACAGAGTGAGCTTCAGGCCTTGTCTGATCTGGAAACTCTGGGGCCTCTGCTTTTTTGTTTGTTTGTTTGTTTTGCTTTGCTTGTTTGTTCATTTGTTGATTGGTTGGTTTTTCTCTGGCTATGCCATTCTTGTTTTGGCTCTGCCATGGGGCTGCCTAGCCCTGGAGCAGTAACAGTGGTCCTGGACTATCCTTACAGGTAGGAGGCTTTCTTTCCTGGTAGGAGAGAGATGTGTCTTGTGAGGGTTAATATTGTCACCTCAGCAGGATCTAGAAGGACACAAACCTCTGGGCATGCCTATCTAGCTTGGGTTAGTTGAGATGGCAGCTCCCTAAATGTTGGGCTGTCCTGCCTCCTCTTACCCACCCCTGTGGGCTGGGGTCTGGGACTGACTACAAAGGAGGAAATGACCATGCACTCTTGTCTGCTTCCCGGGAGTAAGATCTGGCCAGCTGCCTTATATTCCCTCTGCCTGGCTTCTCTTCCATGGACCCTCAAACTACGAGCTAAGCAAACCTTCCTTTCCACTGGCTGCCCTTGTGAGGTGTTGTGACACAGCAAGGCATAAAGTAATTAGTACATGTGGTTCCCTCTAAGACGTCCTCAGCAAACTTATCTTTATGTCTCACGTCCTGTTCTTGCTGTGAATCCAACTCTGAGGGCTCATTCAGCTCCTAGATCTGACAGGGGATTCACACAGACCACCCCGTGAAGGATTTAGGAAGGGCAGTTCCTCAAATACAAATTCATTAGTCCAGGAAAAAGAGTGAAAATGATACCATCAGCCACTATCACCACCCACCCCTGTGTCCTGAGGCCACTGTTCTGCTACCACAGGACAATGCATCATCACCTACCTTATCTCAACCTTTCACCTGTAATGCCTCTACCATGCCTGAAGAACTGGATTCCAGCCCTGGCCTCTTGCTGCGTTGCTGGGTGATTAAATCAAGTCTTTTTCTTCCTGCTCGTCAGAAAGGAAGTTCAGATGAAATGAGAGCAAGCGGAAGCATCTTCTTTTGAGATAATGTGGCTCCTTGCTTTTTAGTCTCCCCAGGAAGCTTCACATAAAATAGGTCATTTAATAGCAGAAGGTTTTGAAGTCAGGCAGACTTGGATTTTAGTTTTATATCTACTTGTGCTGTGATTATGGGGAAGTTGAGCTGAACCTGGGCACCTTTGCATTACAAGGAATTCAAAGGAAATACATGGTGCATAATATGAAATTTCCAGGGTGACTTAAATGGACACAACAGCGCTATAGTGAGGCACAAGCTGAGATGTGTAAGTGGCAGGAAAAAAAATAGAATAGAAGCTTGCACTTAGACACGTAGATTGTTGATTTCATCTCCCATGTCCAATATCTTATAATTTGATGGCTTATTTTTCTTAGTTTAATATGTCATTCATGTGTGGATGCCTTAAGATGAGGAATCCCAGGGAGCAGTCTTGCCTCCCTACCAAGCTGGTAGTGCTCAACTCATAGATGGTTGTTAAAAATAAGTAAATAAATGAAACCAATGTTGCTTATATCCGTCCATCCATCCTTCCATTTATTCATCCATCTAACCATCCATTCATTCATGTAACTATCCATCCATCCATCCCTCCAACCATCCATCCATCCATCCATCTATCCATCCAACTACCCATCCATCCAACCATCAATCCATCCAACCACCCATCCATCTATCCACTCATCCATCCCTTTTCTTCTGTTTCCTTTTTCTCTCCATCACCACATGAATTTCTGGCTCACTGATACTACCTAGTGGCAATTCTAGGCATCACTTAGGTTCAGTCTTGGTATCAGCCTTTAAAGGATGCTCCAACAGTTTCACAAGTTGAGCTCCTACATCAGGAATGAAGACTCAGAGCTGGAGGAATTAAAGAGAAACCTGTACTGATAGCCAGTGCTTGATTTTCCTGACACTAGGAGGCTTGGTGGGAAAACCAGATTTGATTCCTGGGTTTGGACATTTTGTAAAAATGTAACGCACTGAGCTGACCAAAAATGGGTCTTTATAACCTGCGGGAAGAAGAGCTGGAGAGCAGAGATTACTGAGCAAGTAGATGTGATTGACAGGTAGCTGAGCTCCCGAGATCTGGAGTAGGCACCACTATGAATCAGATCCTTAAAGGAAACCATGTGTTTAGGAAGTAGGTAGAGCTGTGTCAGTGTAAACCCTGACCAATGTATTAAACCTGCACTGACTTTATTCATGGCATCCCCATCACCTTAGGAATGGGGACAAACCTAAGTACGTCAGCAATATAAAGTATGGACTATGTCAGGAGGTAAAGCAGATCTGGCTTTGAAGATGACACTTCTTTGCCTTCTAAGTGGTGAACGTCAAGGAAGGCAGGAGTTCCACAGGACTTGGGCCTGGAATTAGTTGCTGTTTGGATGGCATTTACCTGATGCCTGATAATCAGGGTACTGAAACCAGAGGTTTGGGCAATTTTAATCTTTTTCATATTAGGTAACAGTAAGGTTGCTGATTGGTGGGATTTGAAGTCAGGAAGACCTTTGTAGGATTCTACTGGTCACAAAGCAGGCATATGCTGAGGCAGGGGCATGGCGGGGTGGGGGTGGGGCAACAACAAAACAAAACAAAACAAAACAAAACAAAACACAAAAAGCTTCCCGTTGAAACTTCACATTGGCTTTCTGTTTCCAAGTAGTTCCATGTACTTGTCACTGAAAAAAGTACGTCCAGCCTCGGCCCTTCCGGGGAAGACACTAGGATTCGGTTCCCTAGGCCTCTGCATGCTACCCCTGGTGTCATGGGAAATCTAAGGTTGTATTGCTCACAGCCTGGTGGGGAAATCCAGGAGGCAGAAATTAGAGGGAGGACAGATTCACTCACAACTATCCTCAAGAAACAGAAGAGACATTTGTGCCTCAAAAATCCATCTTGGGGGATTCAGGAAGGCAAAGGACATTTATGAGACACAGAGTGGATTACAGAGAAATCACAAGCAGAAGATTCCCAAGCCGGGTGCTCACCACCTCCTAGGGTGTGGCCTCTGTTGCCCTCTTCTCTTATGTAACCGGAACTGGGGCTTCCAAGTCTGTGGCCAGCACCTGAGTCTCCTTCCCAAACTTGTCCGAAAGTAATCTCATATGAGCTGAGAACACGGGGAGGCATGAGGAGGCCTTTCTTTAGAATTTAGAATGACATATCAAGACAAGAGGCGCTTAAAAGGTTATGGAAGTGTAGAGACAAAAGGGCTCCAAATAAAAGTAGGAATTCCCAATTTTTAAGAATCAGACCCTAACTTTGACACTGACCTGAAATGTCTTTTGATGTCTCGTACAAACAATACAGAGCTTCATTTCTAATGACCTACAACCCTTACCTTCAATAGCCAATCTGAAGATGGCTGCTGTGGTAACATTTACTCTGTAAGAAGACAATGAGATTCCCTCTCAGGGGGAAGATTTCTCTCTCTCTCTCTCTCTCTCTCTCTCTCTCTCTCTCTCTCTCTCTCTCTCTCTCTCTCTCTCTCTCTGTGTGTGTGTGTGTGTGTGTCTCCTCCTCCTCCCCCTCTTCCCCCCTCCTCTCTCTGTCTCATTATTTCTGTTTCTATTTCTGTCTGTCTGTCTGTCTGTCTTTGTCTCTGTCTCTTCAGTTTTACCAGGTGCATCTCTTGTCTCTCTTTACATTGTGTTTTCTTTTAATAAATCTTTTCCACATCTGCTCTGGTCCAGCAAGTGCTTGTCCCTCTGCACCTTTAACTTGTTAGCTTCCTTTCTGGGTAAAGAGAGAGGCCAGCAAATGTAACCTTTCCATCTGCCCTGCCACAGTGAGACATCCTTTGCCTCTGATGTTCACTCTTAACTAGGCAGGCACTGTGTCCCTTGTGGGAGCATTATCCTTTTGGTCCTGGGGTACTTAGCAATTCAACTATGCTTATTAGTAACATTTTTTCCTGTAGTTAGAGAAAAAGATTTTTAATTTTTTATTTGTTTGTTTATTTGTTTGTTTTTTGAGACAGGGGTTCTCCGTGTAGCCTTGGCTGTCCTGGACTCACTTTGTAGACCAGGCTGGCCTCAAACTCACAGTGATCTGCTTGGCTCTGCCTCCTGAGTGCTGGGATTAAAGGTGTGCACCACCACAACTAGCTGAGAAAAAGCTTTCAATAAAAGGGAACTCCCCTCTCTCTTCACCTGAGGTAGGACATCCCCAGGACCCTTAGTGCTCTCTTCTTTTCCTAGAACTCTTGGTTAGGAAGTTGAGAATGGGCTGTGTCTATTCATAGAGAAATTTCTGAGTAAACCAAGATAATTAGGAATTCTAAAATAAATACAGACTTGGGGGTGCACCTCAGTGCTAGAATGCTTGTATAGCATGCACACATTATGGGTTTTGGTCATCAGAAGTGGCAATTAGTAAATAATAAAATTAATAAATTAAACTAAAATTAACAAATAAGGAATACTCTTCTGGAAGCAGGACTATGAAATATTTTTTAAATGCAATTTCAGTCCCACCTATATAAAAAAAAAACACCTTTTATTTTAAGTGGGAATATACAAGGTAAAATACATGGGTATTTATGTGCAAGCATAGATGAAGTCTCTAGACTTGTCCACTGTGCTTCCTGGGGGGAAGAGACTAAGATGAAGAGGGCTCAGGGTGACTAAAAGTGCTAAGAGTCGGGGGGTTGCAGAGAGGACTGAGTTACTTTTGTACTAATGCTTCTCGGGTAAAATGGTGAGTGGCTTTTATATCATTGTGTATTTTTTCAGCTAACAAAGCCTATGAAACTGCCCTTTCTGTTTTGTTCTATAGATTTCAAGTAAGGCACCTTTGTGGTCTTGATGTGATGGCAGAGATTTAGGGGTAAATCATTTGCTGTTAACCCTATTTTTTTTTTTCTTTTTTGTCCATGTCCCCTGGAGGGGGAGACCTGGTGGCACTCAGAGGAAGGATAGCAGGTTACCAAGAAGAGACTTGATACCCTATGAGCATATACAGGGGGAGGAGGTCCCCCTCAGGAATAGTCATAGGGGAGGGGAATAAGAGGAAAATGGGAGGGAGGGAAGAATGGGAGGACACAAGGGATGGGATAACCATTGAGATGTAACAAGAATAAATTAATAAAAAATTTAAAAAGTTTTATTAATTTAGTCAGATTACAACTCAACTGTTATCCCATCCCTTGTATCCTCCCATTCCTCCCCCTTCCCGCTTTCACCCTACTCCCCTGCCATAGGTCTAAGACTGAGGGGTGACATCTTCCCCTACTATATGGTCATAGGCTATCAAGTCTCATCTTGGTAGCCTGCTTATTCTTTGAGTGCCATCAGGCCTTCCCACCAAGGGAGATGGTCAAAAATATGAAACACCAGAGTTCATGTCAGAGTCAGTCTCCGCTCTCTACATAAGTATGGAGAATGTCCTGTCCATTGGGTAGATCAGAGTAGGGGTTCGATGTTTACTATTTATATTGTCCTTGGTTAGTGCAATAGTTTGAGCAGACCCCCCCTTGGCCCCGATCCACCCATTATGATGTTCTTATAGGTTTCTAGAACCCTCTGGGTCCTTCTATTTCACCAGCTCCTATATTTCTCTTACCTAGAGACTCAGAAGGATGTCCTCACATCTATCCCAATCTCCTGGTAAGTGAAGACTTTCGTGGGACATGCCTTTTGGGCTAGTGCCCAATTATAAGTGAGTCTTATGCTTCTGGGTTAACTCACTCCTATTTTCATTAGAATCCTCCTCTCAAAGAATCTGGTATGCTGTGTAAGACCTGCTGCCTGTCAGAAGACAGTGTTCTGTCAGCCCGAAGTCCTGCCAGGGGTCCAGGGTCAGGCATGTATACTCTGCATTTGAGCAACTTCCTTGTCTTTGTGGTCACTTGGTAGATCCTCTCAATTCATTCCTGCTGGGCTGGCTTTCAGGATGAGTACAACTGAGGCTACGACCATGACCTCAGAATATAGTAATTATTACGGAACGTGGATGAGGCATTTCAAAGAAAGTGAAGAGATTGCTCCAGTCACCAGAGAAATAAATGGTGTCGGGAGCCAGGTCCACCTGGCCCTAGCTCATGCTGTCCCACGGTATCATGTGTCATGCTTCATGTACAGTTGTCTTCTGCTTTATCACTACTGAGTGGTGGTGATGGGTTGCCATGGCAATTGGGAAGCACCTGGATCCCTGGGGCATGAATGAAAAAAAAACTGGAAGGCTATAAGAAGACTGAGGACTTGCCCTTAAGCTACTTGCATTCACAACTAATTCTTTTGTTTACTGTTGGAGTTTTTAACAGTGCCAAGGAATGTTCAATGGTTTTTTCCCCATAAAAAAACTTGATAGGTTTATTTTTTCAAGTATATTTGAATTATTTAGAAAATGTGTTAAACATCCTTTTGGAAAAAAAAGTATTTTTTGTTGTTTTTGTTTTGTTTTGTTTTTGTTTTTTCCCCTCATTTATATGTACGTGAATCCCTTATGGTACTTACATGGAAATCTATAATCTCTCACCAGCCTTATTTTGAATTTAGACCCAGACATGTCTGCTGGCATAAAACGGACAAGGTGATATGTGTATGTGTCTCTCAAGTGTCAAGTGCAGATCAGGCACCTCCTCCCTCCCCACATTGTACTAGATGTGTGAGCAACAAGCTGAAATGGAATGTCTTCCTTTTGGGCAACCTGTTCTTTCCAGTTCTGAGAGCTTTTTGTCTGATTTTTTTTTATGATACAGAGTAAAATGGTTAAATATTACTGTTGATTGGACTTAAGACTGAACATTAAGGCTCAGCATTTTCTAAATGTCTTCCCTGACTTTCTTGAGGCCGTCCCGGAATTTCCTTTTGAGCCCTTCATATTTCCACTGCTTCTCAGTTGGCTTGAGTGCTAAAGTTCCGGTTCCTCCAAAGTCAAGCCAGATCTTTTCCTTCTTGGGGATTCGGGTTTCAGACCTGTATGTTTATACACTTGACCTGATGACTGGTGCCGTCTGCTGCAGTGGATTCCCTGACTTCTCTCACATGCACAAATCACATACATAGTGTAATCTATTTCTGAGAATTCCTCTGCAGGTCTGTTGAACTATAATTTCAAAACTGAATAAATACGCTATTCTTATCTTTGCATGTGTGTGGTATGTACGTATGCACGTGTGTGGACACATGCTAAAGTTCATATATGCACGTATCTGTGAAGACTCAAAGTCTGTGTCTTTACTCCGTCTCTGCTTTATTTACCGAGGGAGAGTCTCTTGCTGAACCCAGAGCTGGCCACATCCTGTGGATCTAAGCAGCCTCTTGCCCTGGGGAAACCACTGTCTCTGCCTCTCAAATGCTGGCTTTGGAATTCCAAATCTATTTGGTTTTTACATGGATTCTGGGAAGGGATCTCAGCTCTGGCCTTCACACCTGTGCAGCAAATGCTCCATACACAGAGCTACCTCTAGTCCTTGAATAAATACAGTAATGATAATGATTTATGATTGAAAGTATATCCAATGCACATTTATATTTCATACTAGATTCCAGTGGAAGTTTGTTAAGAACTATATAAAAGATACACATGCGTTGTGATTTATTGCATCTCAAAACCCTCCAAATATGTAGTAATTTGGGGTGGGGGGTCACATGATGCTTTGTCAGAAGGACACATTGATATCCTCTGCAGATTTTGTTCAGCTAAAAGAAGGGATTCCTCAAATAACCTCTGGAAACATTCTACAGCAGTAACTAAGGATGCGGGAGCCTCTCCCTGGTTTCTTTGGCTTGTAGCTATACAGGTTCTGCTCTGCACAATGAACACATAGCTCTGTTAGCGACATTGCTGCATTTACTCTGCCCAAAGAGGTGGTGAATCTTCTTTATCATTGTTATCAGTAAAATTGAAATAAAC
This sequence comes from Acomys russatus, assembly GCF_903995435.1. Classification (NCBI taxonomy): domain Eukaryota; kingdom Metazoa; phylum Chordata; class Mammalia; order Rodentia; family Muridae; genus Acomys; species Acomys russatus. Next base: position 58,084,109 of record NC_067142.1, on the reverse strand, counting down.
CATTGGTGAGTTTGATATGCCTTTCCACATGGGGCCCTTATAACAAGTAAATTACAAGACAATGTCAGACCTGAAATGGACTGTAGAGGCCATTCATTCAACCCAGGTTGTTTCATTTGATAATGCCCAAGTCCCTCCACATAGTTTCTGATAACTGAAAATCTCAGTAAACATAATCCTGTTCATTCACGTTTTCCCACCCCTGTTTATCTTTACATACATTAAAATCCCTTTGTGTATGTGTTGTCCTGAATGTTGGTAAACTCATAGTTATGTCGTTATCACCACAATCAAGTTATAGAATTATCCTAGGCCGCCCCAAATCCTTGTTTTATTCACTTGTAAGTCAATTTCTTCCACTCTATCCAACACTACTCTGTTGTTTTTGTATGTCTGCTACTAAAATATGCTAAGCTTTATTACTTGAGTGAAAGGATGAATGAATAATCAAAGAAAATAATAAAAAATAAAGGCTTGAAAAATAGGAAGGATTTAAAAATATGAAAAAGTTTAGAATGAGCTCTGGGTGTAATTCTAATTACTTGAGTGAAAGGATGAATGAATAATCAAAGAAAATAATAAAAAATAAAGGCTTGAAAAATAGGAAGGAATTAAAAATATGAAAAAGTTTAGAATGAGCTCTGGGTGTAATTCTAATTTCTGTCAGTAGATGGCAGTAGAAGCCAGTGTCCATTTAGAAACCCTTAGAAACTAAGGTCCACATTTTTGGATAACTTACTTTAGGCAAGGGTCTATCGAAGTGAGAGTGAGGAGGGCTACAGAATCTAAAGATATATGAGAGGCAACTTCTGAATCTCAACAGTTCCCCCCAAAAAACCTACCCATAATAGAAATTAGAGTGTAGCAATGCTGTTGTAGGCTACCCACTAAGGACAAAGCTCTTGGAATTCAGAAAGGAAGGCTATGTGATTGCCATGGGTGAGCATCTTTCTAGGTGTGGTGGCCCCTCTGGATGAGCTCAGTGTGTTATCAGCTGGGAATGCAGGCCCAACATGACTCTATCTCCCCATTTTTCAAGAGAAGCCAGAAGTACAAACTTTAGTAAAGTTTACAAAACTATTTTTATAAGTCAGCTTTTTGTAAAGAACTTGCAAGCAAAAGAACCAAAATCGCAAAGTTAGATTAGCATAGCCACTCAAACAAGCACTTTCTAGTCTCAGAGCCTGTACATCTCTGAACTTCCCATACAGTCTGAAGAGTGATTCAGAAACCCTAAGCTTTTTTTTTTCACTTTACACTTTGCCTGTTTTTTTTGTTTTTTTTTTTTTTTAACTTCGCTCTGTAGTAACTAGACAGGGAAGAGAAGAAAAATGAGGATCATCCTGTAATGTTGCCGCCAGGCTTCCTCTGGGAGTCCTGAGTGCTTATAGAGTGTTCATGGATCAGCTGTCCACCTTTGAGTGACACTTTCCCCATGTGTTGGCATGAGAGTGGTAGAAATTCAGTCGGTTGACACGAGCGCAGAACTTCTCAACCTATAGTTTATGACCCCTTTGGGGGGCGTTGCATGTCAGATATCCTACATATTAGATATTTGCATTATGATTCACAGCAGTAGCATAATTACAGCTATAGATAGCAACTAAATAATTTTATGATAGGGGGGCGCGGTCACCACAGCGTTGGGAACTGTATTAAAAGGTCAAAGCATTAGGAAGGTTGAGAGCCACTGCTTAGTGTCTTGTTTGGCTATAAATTACCACCAGGTGGCAGCAGAGAACTGTAAAAAATCACAAGAGTTTATAATTAGCCCCCAGAATCGTGGATGGGAGGCGACAGGAGTAGATGACTAGATTCATCAACCGTCTTTCTTGTAACTATAAACAGTTCCTGCTACTTCATCACCAATGAAAGCACCAGCCCGGGTTATTCGTCACACATTTTAGAATAAAATTATTAAAACATCTTATTGGAATCCTGAAAGGACCCAACGCAGAGCAAAGCCCCAGCCTTAACCACTTCGTACTACCTAGCACAAACTACGAGAGCAACACACGGCTGGATAAAGGATGGATGCTTGGGGGAGGAAAATGATGAAAAAAGGGAAGAGACAATAGAGACGAAACTGTGCTGCTTTCTAAAGGGGACCTGGGAGACCCCGTGTTTCATGTCGTCAGTCACCAAAAGCCAGAAGTTCTGCCTACTTTTGGCATCTGTTCTTTACTCCAAGTCTCTGCTAGCAAAGACACGTCTGAGCACTCCTGATGGCTGGGTGTCAGAGTCCGGATGGGCTTGTTCAGCCCACTGCCTCTTTCCCTCTCTGAGCAGCTGGAGAAGTCTGATGTGGTTTTGTGGTTTTACAGTAAGTATCCTGCTCATGTGGACACGGTATGCTTTCAGTTTCTGCAAGTGAGTCAGATCCACTTTCCTCTCAGGAGTAAGGGTGACCCTTGCTCAAAAGGACACTATGACTAGAAAGAAGAAACGCCCGAGGCCATCAGAACATTTACCATTATAGCAGTCACTGGTTTCTGGGTGTCATGTGAAATTTTTTTTTTAAGGTGAACTGTCGGAATCTTTTCACTCATCGTTGGGAGTGATGCTGTTGACGAGGAGTCTAGAAATGGACCTAAGAGTTTCGTTAGATTGGCTAGTCGTGACAAAGACATCCCAAGAGGATGGTTTGCTGTTATGATGTCTTTGGGTCTCTTGTCTATTAGTGAGCCCATGATCCTGAGCCATTTGACCAGGATAGGAGAAATCTTAGAGGCTTATTGAGTGTAAAAATTGAGCTGGCCAATGAAAGTTGTTTCTAGGAGTCTAGCTTTCTTTCACAGTCCCTTTTCACTGATTTTGTTTTTCACGAAAATATCTATGATTCATTCCTTTGGGTTGCTGCTTTGCTTTCTTCCTTTCCTCGGGCACAGCAGTGGGATGTTGTGACATCCGCCATCACCTTCTTGGCCTCAATGAGCCCTGTCAGTTAACTACCCTATGTCTTCATGCTGAGATCCTCCTTATCCTACACTGTGGCCAGCAGAGACTGGATGGGCAGAGGTGACAGGCACTCAAGAGGGAGCCTATTTGCATGTCTGTTCTCGAATTTCAATTTAGCTTTGCCCCTTGGAGTCTGAGTCATGGCAGGATCACAGTGGGCAGACTGTCATTCTCTCTTTAACAGTTAACCTGACCTGACTCTGAAAAGGAGCAACTGTTAAGTACTGTCTTGTTCTACAGCCATTACGCATCCTTGATGACTTGGGAAGTCATGGCTGCAGGGAAGAGGATAAGAACGGCCCAGCAGTGCAGGAAGATACAGTAAATAGCCACTCAGCCATTCCAGACTTTTCCATTTTATAAGGGTATAAAAATTGCTCCCATCCCCCAGAGTAGAATTTTCCGCTACTTTTAGGCACTAGGCCTGCCGTTGTCGGTACCTATGAGTGACACAGTAGCGCATGTTAGAGCACACAGGATGCAGAAGAGAGCTATGGAACTGCTGTAACGTATGAGGCTCAGCATGTACGGGTCCCTTAAGCCTTTTTCTATGAAGTGGTAAAGTCATGTTATATAAGCACTTGGTACATACTGGTACATACTGGTACATATTGATTTAGCTGGGAGGCTTGGCTTCCATGAAAGGCATGAGCTGTATAAGTATGGAAAAGGGACTCACTGGTGGTAGTGGTAGAGGGATCTAAAGTAGCTGTGAGAAGTGGCCAAATGGCCAGAAAGCCAGACCTCTAGAAAAATATAGTCACCCAAACCATGTCAAGCTGGCCAGGAGCCATGTTCTTGTTCCAACTTCTTTTCACTATAAGGTTTTGTGTTTTGTTTTGTTTGTTTTTTGCTTTTGAGATAGGGGTTCTCTATGTAGCCTTGGCTGTCCTGGACTTGCTTTGTAGACCAGGCTGACCCTCAAACTCACAGAGATCTGCCTGCCTCTGCCTCACCTCTGGAGTGCTAGGATTACAGGCGTGTGCCACGGCACCTTGCTCACAATAAGGTTCTCAATTCTCCTGGTGTGAGAACCATTGGCAGTGGGATCGAGTCCACAAATGTTTTCTCAGAACAATGCCAATTAGAGAGCAAAGTATGGGATTACAAAGGAACTAGTTGTATTGAAATATCCATCATTATAGATAAGTTTTTCATTAGAGCATTCGGCTATAAGCTGGCCAGCCTGAGCATTCTCCTGAGGTGGACATTACAGAATTCTCAAACATGGTTGTCTGGTTCTAAAAGTTAATTATTCGTTCATAATTTCAGATAAATATATTTGTGTAAGTATGCATAAAACACACATATACCTGTCCATATGTGTATCCGTTACTGTGACCCTATTATCTTTTTTTCACCTCTTCCCCTTCCCACATAACCAACAAGTCTTCTTCCACTTTCATGTCTTTTTTTTTTTTTAGTTGTTTTTTGGTATCCCACTACATTTAATTAGCAATGCCTGCATGAGCATGAGTGGGCAGTTACTTACTCAACTAAGGGCAACTTAGCAAGGCTACACCACTAGGTAGGACCCTTTCTTTCCTAGCAACTTTTAGCTGCTCAGAACTCCACAGGGAAAGGTGGGGTCTGGTGAGCCACTCCCCAGTCCAGGATTGGATGCTGACCATCCCAGTCTTGGGCAAAGGTACTGTGCCTCCTGCACTGTGTAGTTTGGTTCTTTCCAGTGTCATTGAATTCTTGTCTTTTGGAAATAACTGAGCATTAAAAAAAAAAAAAAAAGCCTTTTGCGTCCTTTTCACCTCTCATCACGTCCTGTACTTCCAGTGTTTATTTCATTTTCCTAAGGACACGGACCTCGGACCTACTCAAGGAATAGAGATCTGATGTGAATAAAGGATGTGCTTTACACGAAAGGACATAGTTTATAGTGTCGTCTGTTGTCACAGTCATGAGGCGCTCCTTAGAACTCCGTGTCAGTGCAAAGCAAGAAGGCCTCAGTGCTATGGTTTAAGGGACGTTTGCCAAGTGCCTAAAATCAGGACTGGTCTTGGAGAATCCTTTGTAGAGTTTTGACAGGCGGCTTGCTCATTTATGCCTGGAAATTAAAGTTTCCGTGTTCCCAAGAAATGAATAACAGATGCCATGTAGGGGAGCCCGTTGATGGTTAGCTTAACCAGACCAGGGAGAAAGAAAACTTGAGCACAAAGAACAAGACAGTGCTGGAGAAACCTGGCCCCAGCACCGCCCCTCTGAAAATGACCGGATCATTTCCTCTTCGGGGATCTGAGGGCGCTGGTGGGAGTTCTTGAGACTCAGTCTCCATCAAAGAAGCATCACGTTTCTTGTTCTCAGTGGGGGCAACAACTCAGATCAGAAATTGTTAGTTAAACCACAGCTTTGGCTACTCAGCCCCCGACCCCCAAGACTCTTAACACTCTCGTTAACTCCTTTCACTCCCACACGGATTCTGCCCTTTCTGTAGGGCGCGATGCCAGTAAACTCACCTCTGACAGGACCAGGTGGTACCGCAGACTCAAAGCCCCACGGGATTTTCAGAATGTTTAACAGAGTGTTAAACGGTGTGTGGGGCATGGCCCCCGTTGATGCTTTGCCAGCGGGACCTATAGCACTCCGGCTTCTCGCAAACCCATGTGGTAGTTTTCTTCTTCTCAAATTCACTCGCTATAGATGCCAATTCATTAGCATACAACTGAGCAGACCCACTAATTAAGTTTTGGGGAGATTACACTTTTGGGAAAAAGTCAAATGATACAATAACACTTTTAGGGAATCAATGCTGATTCAGTGCTGTCTCTCCAGCTATCTATTCCTGTATGCTTGTTCTTTATATGTGATTATGAAGGCTCTGAGAGATAATCTGAAAAAAGTTCCCATTGAGTTGTTTTACAGTCCCAAGTGCTAGAGATATCGGAGGGAAAAAAAAATTAAAGTAGAAAGTGGACTACTGTAGTTAACCATAAAGTGTGTCTGGATTAATTCGTTTCTTACTATAGCAATGTATGTGTTCCCGAGGATTTTATTTACTTAACTGAAATGGAAGTTTTAATGTTTTATTGTGCGTGCGTGCGTAAGTGCATAAGTACGCATGCGTGCATGTGTGTGTATTCGTGTGTATGCATGTGTGTGTATATGCATGTGTGTTCATGTGTACGTGTGTGTGTGTGTGTGTGTGTTGTATACACATCAGATGGGTAGATGATAATTTGAGGGAATTATATCTCCCTTTCACTGTGTGAGTCCCAGGCATCAAACTCAAGATGGTCAGGTGTGACAGCAAATGCTTTTTCCCACTGAACCATCTTGCCAGTCCAAAAACTGAAGGTTTTAAAAGCGCCATGTAGTCTTATAAAAATGGGTATAAGCTAAGTTTTAATTTAAATCTGTTTTCTTGCTAGTTTTTTAAAAACTGTGTGTGTGTGTGTGTGTGTGTGTGTGTGTGTGTGTGTGTGTGTATGAAGCAAGTGTCATGGCATCCGTGTGGAGGTCACTGTACAACTTGACTGAGTTGGTTACCTCCTTCCAGCATTTTATTCCTTCACACTTGCTTATTCCAAAAAGAACATGAAGAAGTCAAGGTCAGTGCCTAAAAAGACATGGCCATCCAGTACATTCTGGTCCAGCAATGCTATGCTGAAGAGAGCTCCCTAGGGGAGAGGGAGAGGCTGGGCCCACGAGGCTCACAGGAGCTGTGGCAAGGGTAGGTGTCCACAGTCTGTCTGGGTCTCAGGAACAAAGCAGAAGGTAAGTGTTCTGAGGATGAGACTGTCTGCTTCTGCCTTTTATCCAATTTCCTTCACTCCTTATTTCCTTCCTTCCGTGTTCCATCCTTCATTCCCTCCCTCTCTCTCCCAATCTCCCTTCTGCTTTCTCCCTCTTTCTCTCTTTTCTGCCCCCTACTCCTCCCTCTCCTCTTCCCCCACCCCTACCTCCCCTCCGATGCCTCTTTTGTTCTAGGCCCCCATTATGTAGTTTGCTGGCCTGAAGCACCCTGTACACCAGACTGGCTTTGACCTTGCAGTCACCCGAGTGCTGGAGTAACAGGCGTGAGCCACCACGCCTAGCTCAAGAGATGAATCTCTTAATATCCTGCCTGGTCATTCTCTTGATTCTGTACATGAACTGATCTCTCTAAAGCCTCCTGAAACAGGTGAGAATGGTTAGAGGGTGATGGTCCCCACTCAAATGATCATGATTCACCTCTCATTGGGATGTCATGTTGCAGTTTCTGTCTTCAGCACCTTTACATAGGACAAAACTCATACCACCAGCCAGGAGGCACAGGCTAACTGTCCACCTATTCATGCCCGCATAAGCCAATCGGAATGCACTACCATCTGGTGTCATGTCACTTGTTTGCTTTTCAGACTTGGAGGAAATTCCCCAGTGTCCTGCTTGCCACACTGGTCCCCTCGGCACGCTCTGTGTAGCTTTCCAGGGCTTCTATTGCTTCCCCTTCTTCCTTTCCTGTTTCTGCAAGCATCATAACACAATGACTGTCCTCTGCTTTCACAAAACCACATAAAGCCATAATGAGCAAACGGTCATACTCCAGCATGGACGTTACAAATATTCTCTCTCTCTCTCTCTCTCTCTCTCTCTCTCTCTCTCTGTGTGTGTGTGTGTGTGTGTGTGTGTGAGAGAGAGAGAGAGAGAGAGAGAGAGAGAGAGAGAGAGAGAGAGAGAGAGAAAGAGAGAGAGAGACATGGGATGGTCCAATAGGCATTTAACTAAAATGAATTGCATTTTTGGTTAGGGCTATGCAATCACTATACATTTAGGGATTTTGGGGGGGGGCTGTATATGTGCTGGGACTACTTCTTGGACCCCAATGAAAGATTTTCTGAGTGAGGGTGAAAGGAAATGGGTATTTTCAAGAGGCAGTTTTTTTTTATAATGTCTTTAGAAAGAATACCCTTTGTTCTCAAGATTATGTCCATAAAAATCTCATGCCACCAAAGTTAAATTTACTCTAACTTGGAATTGCAAAGTTATTAGGAAGATACATAAATATGAAAAAGATGCATTTGTAACAAGCAGAAATTTTAAATGACGCAGCTATAGGACTGATCTTAAGAGTAAAAGCTGGCCTCGGGACAAAGAGAAGTTAAACCTGGCTAAAGCTCAGCAAAACTTTCACTAAGCATCCATGTTTACTGAGGCCATCCCTGGACAGATGAAGCAGGTTGTATCTACATAGCTGTGCATTTATGCATATTAGTAACAGCAACAATCATAGAAAAATAGAGGCTGAGAAGTTGAGAGGGATTATGGGGGGGTCATGGGAGAGCCTGAGAGAGGAGGACTTAGGAGATGACTGAGGGAAGAAAGGGACATGATATAATTATATATTAACTAAATATACAACTAAACATAGATTACTAGTTACTGAGATGATTAGACATGTTTACTTTGGCGTAACACTTTTTAAATTAACTCGTTTTATTTTTAGAGTAGATTTAGGTTTATAAAAAAAAATTGAGGAAGTATATGTACATTGCTGTTTCTCTACCGCACACATGTACCCAATCCTTCCTGTGATCAACGTGTCTTGCATCGTTGTGGCACACTTAGTATGACTGGTCTGCTAATGTGCGTAACTGGTGACAAAGCACTATAGTTTTTGTTGTAGATTTTTCTGGCCTTTGAGCAACACATAACGCCATGTATTGGCCGCTATACTGTGATTGTACCGCCTTAAAGTTCTCCCGAGTCCCCACCCACTCACCCATCTTTCCCAGATTCCTGGAACTCACCGAGCTTGTCACTAGCCATAGTTTTGTCTTTTCTAGAATGTCTTGTAACTAACCAGACCGTTTTAGCGACTTGAGACCAGCTGCTTTCACTGAGCAATGTGCATGTGATTTTCCCTCCTTTTATGAAAAAGCCAGGAGACTTAATAGTACATGTCTTTTCATCACTGGGAAGCGTTCTACTTCATGAGCCCACTCTAGTTTCTTTATCCCATCCACACATGGCGAGACACCTTGGCTGCTTCCAAATTTGAACGAGATTTCTAAACAGTCATGGACAAATTTTTGCGTAGACATAAGTTTTCAGCGTGTTTGGATAATGACCCAGGTTATGTGGATCTTTATGGTATATGATTATTTGGGATTTACCCAGGAACTTCAAGCTGTCTTGCAAGATGTCTGTCTTTTTATTTCCTTCGTTTTTTACAAGCGAAAAATAAAATTCACTGCTGTTGCACATGTTCACCAGCTTTGATGCTGTCTACCCGCTGGCCTTTTCCTAAGCAAATCATGTGCAGTAGCGGCTCGTTATTAACTTGCAAGTTTTAATGGCATAATATCAACATCTTCTCATGTACTATTCATCTGTTTATCTTCTTTGGTAGAGCTTCTGTTCAGATCTTTGGCCCATTTAAAATTTTGACTTCTTTTTATTGTTGAAGGGTTTTTGTTGTTGTTGTTGTTGTTGTTTTGTTTGTTTTGTTTTGTTTATTTGTGGCGGGCATTGATGTATTTTCAGTGTGATTCCTTTATTATATTATTGCTTTTGCAAATATTTTCTTCCTGTCTGTGGCTTGTCTTTTTCATTCCTCCAATGGATCATCCTTTTAAAATGTGTTTTATTCCTTCTTGAGAATGTCCCATTATAATACAATATAAGAAAAAAAAAAAAAACAAGGAAACTTAAAAATCACTCTTTCAGGCTTGTAAGCTTACATTGCTAGTCCCAGCAGTGAAGGGACCGAGCAGGCAACTCTCTTGAGTTTGAAGCCAGCCTGCTCTTCCAGGCCAGCCAGAGTTACACAGCGAGACCATGCATCAAACACATACAAGCGAATTATTTCTCAGACTAGGGAAAAATCATCTGGATGTAAGAATGTTGTGGAGGAACACGGCTGCTCTGGGAGTGCCTAGTGTCTTAACCCTCTTCCTGACAGCCCCACACAGGTCTGCTTCTCCCAGTCTTTCTTTCTTTCTTCCCCCCTCCCCTTTTTTTTTGTTAATTTATTCTGGTTACATCTCAATGTTTATCCCATCCCTTGTATCCTCCCAGTCTTCCCTCCCTCCCATTTTTTCATTATTCCCCTCCCCTACGACTGTTCCTGAGGGGGATTACCTCCCCCTGTATATGCTCATAGGGTATCAAGTCTCTTCTTGGTAACCTGCTGTCCTTCCTCTGAGTGCCACCAGCTCCCAGTCTTTCAATGTGATAATTTGTCAGTCTTGTCTCTTTCTTCTTTAACTGTCCTTCTGTCATGAGGCATTTCTTTCTTGGTGTTCATATAACTATCTGGACCCTTTATATGTATTCATGAACTTGAAGCTTCCTGGCTAAGGTAGACCAGGCCTCAGTTCTCAGTTCTAGAGTTGATAGACAGTTGGACCTCAGGGCATCCTGTAGCTTCTTGAACTAGGATATATAAAGCATTGAGCATATTGTTAGGGAACGGTGAGCAATAGATGCTATTTTCTTCTTTTCTTTTCTGCCCCTTGAACATCTATAGCCAATGACCTTTGCTGTTCTTCTTGGAGTCCCAGTTCTCCTTGCTTAAGGCTAACTCTCTCCCGCTGGGAGCAATATCATTCGTCTCCGAACCCCCACCATTGGCTCTTGCCCCTTTAGTATTCTGTGCTCAGCCCCACGTGCCTTTTGTGGTCTCATAGTGAGACTTCCCTACAAACACAGTGAGATTATACTAGACCCAGAGCTTCCCTTCTTCCTCTAATCTCTGCTAATTTTGATACTTCTGTTGAATTGATGCAGAAGCACTAAAACCAGGAATTTACAGTATTAGGAAGCACTCGGCGATGCCTTACAAGGTCTCCATCATTGTGACATTCATGAAAAACCCCAAAGAAGTCAGTACCAGTCCTCTAAAACTGACTCTCTACACAGGGCGACAAGGGCCATACTTAACACAAGTTCAGGGCCACGTGTAGTATGCAGGCAGGTGACACACAGTCAGAACACAAGCTGCTGACCTAGGGAGTTCACTAAGCACCCACATGCTCAGACTTGGGCTTCAAACTCTTGACACAGAGGGACAGATCTCAGCTAAAGGAATTCAGGGAAGTGGGCATGGAGCTAATGGTGTGACAGTGAAGACAAAATTATTCAGTGTGAGAGTAGGTTTGGGTGAGGAGGGCTGGTGACTGCTGGAGGCTTATTCATGTGGAGAGCCTGACCATGAGGCACAGGCTTCTAGAACAGGAAGCCTCTTCCTTCCCCTCCCTCTTTCTTCCTGTCAGCTACTACCAATTTTATCGTCATGGGCGCATGACCAGATAAGAACTGTGTTTGCCCTAGTATTTAACTATTTAATTTGTGTTTTAAAATTTGATAATATTCAATATTCATTCAAAAAGGATGTAAGCAAGTTACCAAAGCTTAATTCATAAAGTAAATGAATAGAAACAACAAGAAAATGAACAATAAGGGTCGGCTCCTGAAGCAGCCCCAGGAGTGGAGGCAAAGCACAAAATTCACCCTACGAAGGTGATTCAAGTTAGATGTGTGTGTGTGTGTGCACACGCGCGCACACACACACACACACACACGCTCGTGCAAGCATGCATGCATGTACCACACATGTACGGGTGCCCATGAAGGCCAGAAGAGGGTGTCAGATCCCTTGTAGCTAGTGTTATAGGAATTTGCGGGAAGCCATTCATGGCTGCTGGGAACTGAATTTGGGTCCTCTGGAAGAGCAGTAAGTGTTCTTCCCAGAAGGGTCTCTCTAGCTCCCTCATAAACTTTTATTGGAATTCATGTAGGTGCAACAGCTTAATGTTTGTGCTATTATAGGGGACCCGGAGAAAGGTTGTTATTAGTGTGGGAATGGCAGTATTGGAAGGGAATCCCAGGCTCCAAACTTCACAGTCAGGGAGTCACAGAGCCTGGAAGTACTGATGGATGGAAGAGGGGTAACATTGTCTCCACCTGTGGGGAGCAAAGTAACTCAATTTGGCGTTTTGGGTTGAGTCTTTGTATCTTTTTATTTCAGTGTTTAAAATATTCACTTCAGGTAGCAAGGTGTGATATGGTGATCGTGTGTGTGTGTGTGTGTGTGTGTGTGTGTGTGTGTGTGTGTGTGTGTTAGAGAGCACATATGACTATATACATATATGAATGTACACATTTATATGTATATGCACATACACACATATGTATTTTTGCACATTCAATTATTTGAAAACCTTCTTGTGCATTTCCAGCATAGATAATTATCAGTAGATAATTGTATCTATAGCTGCATTTATTTCTTGAACTTTCTTTAGTAGATTTCTAAGTATAGAATGACAAGAGAAGTTTCTGGGTTATCAGTCATGGTTGTTTCAGTATTTCAAGGATAGCAGCATCTTGGGTGAGTTATGGTGATAAATGTACAGGCATCAACTCTCTGGAATTTCAGTCTTAATCTATAAAAACAAACAAAAACAAAACAAAAAAACCCTCGAACCCCAAGAATTGTAAATCATCGGACGGCATTTAAAGTCAGATTTTTCTTTTTCTTTTTTCAGTTGTTAAAATTTTCTGCATTTTTTAAATTTAAAAGGTCACTGGAAACTAAGAGTTGAGAAAAAGTCGTGTTGAAACTGGAAAAAAAAAAAAAAAAAAGCTTTAATCAATTTCTATTCAAACCAAGATTCCTCCTTGCATTTGTTTCCCCTTTGAGGAGGCTGCACGGCAGAGAGTTGTGGGGAACAAGGAGGCTACTGCTTTTGTGAAACTTCTTGGTTTTAACTCTGACCTTTATCTTACACAGAAGCTAGGTTGTTCTGCATTAAGTGGAAGAAATTTGTGGTGAAGAAGTAGAAGAATTGTAGCTTAGGGAAGCTCGGCTGTGAAGGAAGCGAGGTCCTACACTGGCTGGCCAACTCCATGAACCTTAAAGTAAAGCTCTTGAGTGGGACAGGAGAGTGACTCAGTGGTTGCCAAGCTTGTCATTCCAAAGGCATTTGTCTAGTCAGCTTTCCTCAGTACCGCTCCTCTCTTCCCCACCACAGCTCCTCCTGTGCCCTTTGCCAGCAGTTCAGGAAATGACGGCATCTTTGGGCACTTGCATTAAAAACAAACAAATAAAACAACAATAACAACAAAAATGAAAAGCAAGTGGGATTAATTCCTCAATTCGTCAAACCTCTTAAATATTCCCTTTTCACAAAATCTGAACTGGAAGAAGCATAGGGAGACAAATGAAAGGTTTGAAGGTCACGTTCTCCCTGTGTTATTTATCAAGTTATAATTCACATAGATAATAAAGAAATCTGTCTCTCTTCTAGGTTCTGATCTCAGGAAATTTCTGAAGCACTTAGGGACATTTTTATATATAATGAAGAATCCTTTGGCATTGAGGGAACTAAATTACTTTGAAACTTTACTGTAAAATTATCCTAATCTATCATTGTTCCTTCCAACATTATATTCCATCATAGTTTATTATTCTAGGTACTTTAGTTATATGCTGGATAAATCAGTTATTTCAACTGCCCCCTGCCCCTGGAAAATTTTACTTTGCAGTCAGATTTGTTGCTGTCTAAGGAACTACACAGAAAGCACAGACTACAGCAGAGCAGCAGTTTATTCCTGAAAGTGATGATTCTGGCACCTTGTCAGAAGGGAAAACCAAATAACCAAGTGAAACATGTTTTTCCCTTTTCTTCAAGCTCAGACTGTCCCTGTGCTTCACTGAATCCACTGCAGGCTTCGCAAGGTGCTGCCCCTGATCCTGATCCCAGCTGGGGAATTCCTGGGTTCTTTCCAACTATTATGGTTTACTAAGAACTGTCAGCACCCAGTGCAGGACTGTGGAACATCCCAACACTGTGATGCTCAGTGCTTTGCTGGCCTGACAAAGACTGCTACAGTGTTTTCTCCATCTCCTCATTCCAAGGCTGGCACAGAGCACTCAAAGCTAGTCACAGTATCTGGGAGGTTAACTAGAAAATCTGCTATACTAGGAGGGACCAAGGGTGCTGCTTGCATTAGGGTCACTGGGGCTCATTGGAGACAGACATCCTAGAATTAGTACTCTTGAGTTCAGACAAAGGAAAACAATAGGAAACAGGTAGGAAGAGCGATGTCTTTGGGGGATTGCAAGGAGCATCATTGAGCAAGAATTATGATGATTAGGATGCCTGCTCATAATCATCGGGAAAGTCTGTTTTGGATTGATCCAATTACAGCATCACTGTACTGAGTCATAGCTTAGTTTGGGCGAATATATGCCTGACCCTATAAGATTTCCTGCATTCTAAGAAGTCAGAAGGGTAAAAGAAGATACATTGCATGAAAGGTTTTTTAAGATTGTTTGCCTTTTATTTACCCCAGGCTTAAATTGCATATAAATAATAGAAATTTACTTAAGTTATCTTGTTGGTTTTGTAGTTGAATATAAGAAATTCCCAATGAACTTTGAGTTTTCTCCTAAAACAAAACCAAAAAATACTGTGAATGAAAATACAACAACAACAAATCTGTAACACCAGGTCTAGAAGAGCAGCTGTCATTATTGTTGAAGGTTTTGTAGTTGCCATGGGAACAACTTGTGTGGTGAGAGCAGGGCCTTTCAGCTGGGTGGTTCTCTTAGTACCTGTCTTGAGCAAGCAACAACTCTGAAGATAGAGCTCATGGTTAAATAGGTCTCCGTCCATTCAATAGAGCTGCAGACCCTGGAATACCAGAGAAAGAGTCAGTCTTAGGGACTTCGGAACCATGTTTGGAGCCTAATTCAGGGGCTGAGGAGATCAAAGATACCATGGTTACCATTCATCTTGGACCAAAGAGCCAGAGTTATAGCTGGAACCCTGTAATGATGACAGAGTCCTTGGGTCACTTGATTTGATAGACAGATAAAATAGCAGTTGAATGTCTTAACAAATCCATGATGCTTCTCTTTTAGTAAAAAAAAAAAAAAAACCAAACAAAACATAACCTCAGCGTTCCAATGGGAAAATCATGCTTTGGGCTTAGAGAAGCCATCTTCTCTCACAGAAGGAGGTGTGTTTGAGCTGGTGTGCTCTCTGCGTAAAAAGTCTTTTCAGATTAGATCAGAGATGGCTTGGGGTTTGCGTGGGGGCAACCCACAGGTGAGAAGTTTTTGTGTTTGAGTGGGCTGAGCAAGTGGGGAAGGTTGTAAGGAGCCCAACGTGCTTTGGAACATCAGTTTCAGTCCCGTGTGACTGTTTGGCTGGGTGCCCGCCTTCTGCTCTGTCTCTAACCGAGTTCCACATTTGACCTCTGAAAGAGTTCTCACATATAGATCCTGTTTATGTGAGAACTTTGATCAGACACCCACAGTTACACAAGAACTTTAATTACATCCTGGAAGGGTATCCTCTGGACCACTCTCCTTTCTTAATATTTTGAACAGAAATCTTGCTCTGTTCTCTAGACCCTGAAGTTCTAAAATGGATTTGGCTTACACTAGATTTTCCATTGTCCAATGTGCCCTGCTGTGACCAGTCAAACTGTATTGTGTTGCTGCAGGATAGGGTGTTAGTGATTAAAAAGAAAATTTAGTCAAAAAGTAAAAGTATACTACTGACTTTTCTACCTCAAATTTCTTGCATTCTCTCCTTCTCCTTAGATTTTCCTATATTCCTCTTTAAAAACCAGAATGAAACGCTCAGCACCATTCATTCCTCAAAAACGAGCCGTGGTTTTCTCCTTAATTTTTTCCTTTTTCTTTCTTTCTTTCTTTCTTTCTTTCTTTCTTTCTTTCTTTCTCTCTCTCTCTCTCTTTCTTTTTGCTGGAGCAGCTGTGTGTTTTCTTTTGAAGCCCTCCGCTGAAATTCCCCAAGAATTCCAGAGCTTATGTAGCACAGAGCAGGACACAACCCTTCCCTGATGCTAAATATAGAAACCACTGGCGTCTGCTTCCTCACACCACCGCTGGCATGTACTCCCGGAGAGCAGGCCTGAACATCTTCCCAGCAGCCTTAGCTCCCTATAGCAGCAGTGCCCTCAGTGGTCAGGTGGTCATGAGCCCCTGTTTTCTGCAGCAGATGTTTGCCTGGGTTTGGTTCTGCCATCTCTAACAGAAAGCTCTGTGGGTTCGCCTGCGCAGGCACATCCTGTGGCAATTGCTTACCAAGGCCGAGATCAGGTTGCATTCTAACAACTCGTGTCTTCCTCAAAGAACGGAGTTGCTGTTCCCATTTGTTCTGGTGACCACTGTCACCTAAGTGGTGGCACTGTGTTCTTCAAGCCCTGTCTTTTATATCTTTTTCTTATAAAAAAAATTGATGTAGACAAAATAAGACAGCTTGTGAAACCATTTTTTCTTTCCTTCTAGTTATAGGAATACTTTCTCTAGCCTTGCTTGCATCTGGGAGTGACAGTGCAGAGCCGCCTACTGAGAGCACAGGGCCACATGCCTTACCTTTACCTGACACCGCCATAGATCCTTTCCTGTGAGGTCTCCCATGTGTTCTTCATGAGGCAGAAAGTGCAGGATTCAAACATGGGGGCATCAGAAGCTAAGGCCACCCCAAGCCCTGGGCCACTGTATAGAAGTGAGCTGTATCATCTCATGGTAGCATCAGAAGCTAAGGCCACCCCAAGCCCTGAGCCATTGTGTAGAAGTGAGCTGCTATCTCATGGTAGCATCAAAAGCTAAGGCCCTCCTGAGTCCTGAACCATGGAATAATCCTCTCAAATGGAGGGATATCACAGAAAGAAGATCCAAAATATTTTAAAGAATGGTCATGCCACCCATCACAACCCTCTGAAGACACCACAGTAGTGTCTCTGGCTACTTCTTAAAAATGGAGGCAGAACTTTCTAGCGAAGGTACCTCTCACAGTTAAAGATGGTAGACCAGATATTTTTTTTGCTTGTTGGCTGCTATTCTGGATACAATTGCTGATGAACAAAATAGATCCAATCAATCTAACTTGATCAAATTCTTTGGACCTGCACCTTACACAGAAGTGCCTTTTAAACAGACAGTTTCACTTAGTTCAGAGAAATGTCCATTTCAAGATACTGTAAAGCTTTCCCTAGTCTACCATGTAGCACCAGTCTTCCTGAAAAAAATGAAGTGGAGATGCTTGCCTGTTGCTCTAACAAGCATGAAAGTGTGATGGTTTCTGAAATTGATAATGGAAAATTCATGTGGATTCTGATGGGAAATCTTGCTTCTCTCTCATTCACAAGAAAGGGAAGTCCCGTCTATCCTTCCGTCCTTTCTGGGGAGCACCCAAGGGACATTTTGTTTCTTCCCACTTTACACATATTTCTTACTAAGGGAGAAATAGTTAACCTGTGCTTAAGAGTCTCTTGTTCTTTGGGATGGGACCTCTTCCTAGAAGGAGAAATGAGGTGGGGTTAGAGTTTAGTAGAAGGGTGCTTGCCTCATATGTAAGAGGGTGTTGGTTTGATTCAGAGCACTGCAAAGAAACCTTAGAGTTTTTCTCATGTGCTGACTGAAATGGATAAGGAATGCATACTCTCATTTATTTATTTATTTATTTATTTGTACAATGGTTGCTGATGGCTAAAGAGTCTGATTTGTGGAGGTCCTAGTCTTCCTTGGCCTCTCTGGTCTTCTTTTGGTGACCCTATGGGGCAGCCATCTGGGCAGCAATTCTTGTCATCTTGGCAGACCTAATGCCCCTGCTTTTGACTTACGAAAACCCCATCTGGCTTCAGGCCCATGATGAGTATTTCAGTTAGTATCTCAGTAATTCCGTAGTGCTGCTAATACAGATGACAAAAATGGAGAAAACTTCAAATAGAAAAATTGGCAATGACAATGTACTGCTAATTCATTAAAGAAGCAGTGAAGAAAACTTAATTTTATGCTTTTGATGCTATTCTTAGATATAATTCAATTCTGTGGCTTTAGGTGCCATCTACAGACGAGGACTCTCAGGTTTTTAATCCCTGGTTCGGATGCTTCCTTAGGGGATTAGGTTCACATACGCATCCCCTACTGACGTCCTTTCTATAATGGCAAATAGTTTTTTAAAAAAGACAATTCCGTGTTCTTTGGGATGAGATCTCTTTTCTAGAAGGTAGGGTAGACATCAAAAGGAGAAATGAGGTGGGGTTAGAGTTTAATGGAAGGGTGCTTACCTCATATGTAAGAGGGCGTTGATTTGATTCAGAGCACCGCAGAGAAACAAATAAGCAAGGCCGGCCCTTAGAGCTTTTCTCCTGTAGATGATGCTCCTACATCCGCCCCCAGACCTGTGCCTTCCCATTAGCATCCACCCAGATGTTTAAAACACTAAAGGATATCCGTCACTCTCCCTCCCTTGCCCTCACACACCACAAGGCTTTTGTTTGTTTGTTTTTGAGCCTAGCACCTATATTTCTTGAATCTATCCTCTTTTGGCAACTTGCCTAGAGCTCTCCACTTCTCTCTTCATTCTCCCCTGACCCAATTTGCTCTTGTTATATTTGTTCAGGGAACATGATTGGACCCGTTGGCTGCCTGGTTACTGTCTCAATGGTTCCCTGCTCCCTCTGTGGTACTGGTTCCCAGGCAGAAGCCGTTCTGTGTCCGGGCGACATTTGGAAGCAACAGGTGTTGTTGCAGTGAGGTAGCACAGAGGAGCAAGGCCTCTCGGTGTCTCCTGGGTAGAGTTCATGGAGGCTGCTGATGGCCTGCAATACACAAGACAGCCCTTAATAGCCAAGACTTATTGGATAAAAAGAGTTGATGGTGCTGAAGTTGAGACCCTGGCAGAAAGTCCAACTGTCTGTCTGTAGCTAAGAAGCCTTTTGGAATCTGGTGTCTCCCACTTCTCAACTTCCTATTCTGCCCCCTTTCCCTCCCAGCATTCTTCCCATACATAAAGGTCATGTACAGACCATGGTGGGCTGTGCCCTTCCCTGCTTATCACGTGTTCATAATTCTCTTTTTTCTTTTTTTTTAATTTTGAAAATTTAGTTAGTTATTCACTTTACATCCCAATCATAGTTGCTACCCTCCTATCCTCCCAGTTTCAACCTTCCTCCCTCTTCCTCCTCCATCCTCACTCCCCTACCCCTCAGAGAAAGGGGCTCAGCCATTAAAGGCTAGGCTTGTCTTTTTTTTTTTTTTTTTTGTCACTTTCACCTTCTATAATTTTCTTTTCTTTAAAACATAGAAAATATTTTACTTGTTTTCCAGGGATGACACGACACAGTACTATAGGTAGGATAAATAAGAAGTTAATTCTCATACTTTGGGAGTTAAAAGTCTGATACTACTGTGTTGGCAGGGTCTCTCCCTAAAGTGTGGGCAGGTTTTCCCTGTATCTTTTTACCGTCTTCCCTCTGTAGTTGAGTCTACATTTTTTTTTCCAGCAATATTGGATTAGGGTTCACCATAAGGGCTTTATCATATCTTTGTAAAAACCCTATCTTCAAACACAGGTTTTTTAAAAAAATCTCTTTACAGCCTGATACCAGCCCCATCTCTCACTCTCCACCCAGTCTGGCCTCACACCTCCATCTTCCCCTCTACTTTTTTTCAAAGAAAGGGGTATGAACCCACCCTGGCACCTCAAGTCACAGCAAGACTAAGGGCATCCTCTCCCACCGAGGCCAGACAAGGCATCGCAGATAGGGAAAGGGATCCAAAGGCAGGCAACAGAGTCAGAGACAGCCCTTAATCCCTTTATTACGGGACCCACATGATGACCATGCTGCACATCTGCTATATATGCAAACATGGTTATTTTTATGAAGGTCTGAGGGTTAGGATTTCAACATTTATAGAAGACCACAATTCAATCCTGAGAACACGTTATATTCTCAGTACAAAATGGAAGCGTCATGGGCATGGGGCTTTGTCTGTTTTGTCTGATGCTGCATCCAAGGCACTCAGATTGATACCAGGCACATAGCTAATAATACATACTCCGTAAGTTAGTCAAATCAGACAGTAATATATCTATAAGGATTTGGTGGCAAAAGAGTGTTTCCGAGGGATTTGATGGTTCCCTTTAGTAGAAGAAGCCCCTAAAATGGAGTTCTTTTGGTGTCATGGAACTAATGAAAGAGAAACTGAGCAGAGATCCTCAACAGCACACACTCACTTGACCGCCAAAGGATGAAGAAGTAGGCGAGTTCTTGGCAAATCAGGTTGTCAGCTCCCAGACGCTGAGGACTCTCAGGAAGAGTGTGATAATAACGAGGGAGGGACCAATGCTAACGGGAGGGGGGTGGGGGGTGCTGGGGTGGGGGAGAAGGAGGGCAGGGAGAGTTTGGCATACCTTTGCTTGGAGTAAGATGAGATCCTCTAGGAACTCAAGTGTTGTCTTTTCACCCCTTTTATGGCCAGTGGTGCTTCCTGTCCTTTTGCTTGTTTGGGTTTTTGTTTGTTTGTTTGTTTGTTTTTGTTTTTGTTTTTGTTTGGTTTGGTTTTAGGCTTCATTGGGAAGAAAGGAAACCAGTTGAGTCCTAAGTCAGTTTGAGGTTATCATGGCTCCAGAAAAACATTTCTCAAATTATCAACATGACCACATAAAGAACTGTGTAATAATCTGATCCAAAGGTTCAGACTGTCAAGGAGACACACTGTATGAAAACAGAGATGCTAAACAGTTTTTAATCTCATTCCAGGTACCCACTGGGCATGTGCATGCTAAATCAAAAGTCAGTGTTTTCAATAAAATGTGTCTTTGAATCCCTGAAAAGTAACCTCAGTAACAGATATCATGGTAACCTACATATCCCATAATTTTCTCTCTCTCTCTCTCTCTCTCTCTCTCTCTCTCTCTCTCTCTCTCTCTCTCTCTCTCTCTCTCTCTCTCTCACACACACACACACACACCACACAGGTTTTGAAATAGAGTCTCCCTATGTAGCACTGTCTGGCTTAGAATTTACTATGTAGACCACATTGGCCTCAAACTTGGGGTCATTTGCCTTTGAGTCCAAATTGTCTTAGGATATCCCCCGGAGTGGAGACAGCCAGGGGACCCAGTTCACCATTGGTTCTTCTGCTTAGGTTTTTAAAATAGGGAAGCTCTTGACTCTTGGGCGAAAGCAGCCTACGACTTTGTGGGAGAAAGCAGCCTACTCCAAAGTCGCACTGCCTTCCAGGAGAAAAGTCTATCGAGGAAATGGCCCACGTGTGGGGCTGCTGAACTGTTTGTGGTTATAGACTCCTCAAGCATCAAAAGGCCAGGGAGCCCTTTACCACAGAGGCCAATGGGGATTCTGGACCACAAGCAAACAATTTGATATGGTCTCATCTGCTGGGATGAAGAAGGTTGCCCAGGAAAGGTATGCTGTGCTTTTAATACTTTAGAATGCCATAAAAGGAAGGGAGTGACAGCACAAGGGATTAACTGGGAAAAAGAAGAGAGGTCCCTGGGGTAGGCCACGGCTGGTTAAGGTAAAGACTAGGTGGAGTGGGAAATAACTGAGTGAGAGCTGCAGAGTCATGAAAGTCTAGAGTGAAGAATGAAATGGCTGAGTTGAATGTGAACTTGGGGATATTCTAAGGGACACATGCCTAGGAGGTGACTGAGAGTGAGGAGAGGCCCTGTGGCACAGACTGTTGAGGGGTGGCGGGGGGGGGGGCGGGGAGGAGAGAAGCACAGAGCAATGACAGTGAGGTGGATTCAGGAGAGAAATCACCCAGAGGCTTCTTGTGTAACAGGAGGCAGGCGGGGATTCCAGAACTGTGAGGCAGGGCTGAGAAGACAGCTGGTCCCATCTGCTCTTGGGAGATGGCCACATGTGGAGGTCTTTGGTTTCTTCTAGACTCAGTCTTAGCCTGGATGGTTTCATTTCAGGGTAATGTCAACTGCTGAGGATGCAGGACTCAAATCTCTGTGTGTCTGCACTGCTCTGGCTCTGGAGTCCAAGTTACCGATAGTGAATTTTATACGCAAGCAGCTAGTACCGGTCCTTGTTATAAAGGGTCTCAACTCCTGACATCATAAACAGAGGAATTCCAACCCCCCCCCCCCATATTATCAGCTAGCCTCAACCCCCTTTAACTGTGCTCTCCTCGAGGATTTCTATAAGGTTGGAGGATTACACTCAATTTGTTTCTAGGTGCCCTGTGGAGTGAATGGAGACAGGAAATTGAAAACAAGACAATAGGAGCTACTGAGGCATCACATGCTGACCTGAAGGAGTGAGCAAGGAACCAATGAGCACTAGAAAAAAGGTCAGGAATGGATCACTTCTGAGTCACTAAACTGAGAAGCTAAAGTGAGAGGGTTAGCAAGTCACGTGCACAGAAAATAAAGACTGGTCAGACTCAGGCTAGGTCAGGAAATGAAGTCCATTTGGTAGGGATAAAATAAAAGAGAGTCTGGTAGCTGGGCTTCTGGCTGTTCTGGTAACTACAGTTTGTTGTTGTTGTTTGTTTTTTTGTTTTGTTTTTTTCCAGAAGCTATGCCATTCACAAAAACAAAAACAGCGACAGCAACAAAGAACAGAGGCAAACAACCAAACCATCCAAAACAGGATGTTCTGAATAATTAATGCTAGGTGACCTCCAACTAGTGAGGTGAGCCTGAGTAACCTTAGCCTGTGGAACACTGCCTCTTCTTTTGTACAAATTAAACAGCTAGGTCAAATGGTCTCTGACACATAACAGTTCTGTAGCTCTAAAGCATTTGTTCTTTTCTAATCCAAAGCCCAGCTATTCTCTCCTAATGCTACAGATCCTGTTTAGAGCCCCAGATCGTACTTGATAGGTCTTCTATTTAGATCAGGCTCGCCCTGTGTGCTTGTTTTCTTTCTAACATTCTAACAGTCTCTGTAGAGCTTTGGGGGATGAATAATATGTATCTTTCTGGAAATCACAAGTGACCTAATTTCTCTAGTATGAAATGTGACCACATTGTTTCTATTTTGTTTGTTTGTTACTAGGCAATCAAGACGAAGACTCCTAGGATGCTGTGTCAGACACAGCCTTTGTACCTTTAGTGCATTGGCAGGGGGAAGAGGGTAAAAGCTATTTTGGGGAGCAGAGGAGGCTGGAAGGAAGGAAGGTAAACACTAAAGATACAGAAACAAGATGGCAACGGTGGAAAGGGAAAAGAGAAGGCCTTGGTGGTGCAGAGGAGGACCAGAGAGCCTTTTTTGTCTGTGAAGAGTTGATGACAATAGTACCATGCAGCTGATGATGTCCAGGCCCGGCAACAACAGACCACATGGCACCTGACCCCTTCCAAACGGTAAGCTTTGCCAATGTGTGTTTCTATGATCTGAACATTGTATACCCAGCAGCTATGCACCATAAGCATTTCTTGGCAGGAAGTGCCTTCATGTTAAGACCCAGCAGACCTCAGGAGGAGTGCTCCACACACCTGAGGGTTATGCGTTTTCATCTGGAAGCTGAGCTGGGAAGACTTAGTTAAGGCACTGAAGGGTACATTCTTTGTTTTCCCCTCGAAGTGAGAGTTGACTTGGACTGAGCAAACTACTTTTTTCTTATTTCCTTATTACCAGACATTTATTTTCTATCACAAGATCCCTCTGCACTGGATGACTCACTCTCCTGAATGGACAGAGAGAGCAAAGCTAGTATAAACCTCAGCATTATTGAAACTGTGATGTCCCTCAGGGGCCGTCTTATAGTGGTGATCTCTCATTTCTCTGCAGCACACACACACACACACACACACATACACACACACACACACACACACACACACACACACTGTGTGCAAGAGGGAGAGAGGGAGGAGGCGAGGGAGAGAGAGAGGAAAGGAAGAAGGAGGGGACAGAGAGAGAGAGGAGATGGCAGGGGGCGCTGACATACATACAGAAGGTTCTTACAGATGTGTTATATTTTCCCCTTTGCATCTTCCACTTCCTTCTAGTGAGATGGAAAAAGATGGATCAGGGAAAAGAAAAAGATGCATGTAACCTTAACTCTCCATTCTTGAGGGACATGTCCACCTACCAGCTTTCAACATGCAACAGAACACGCTTTCCTGTTACATATATGCATTTCAGTAAAGTGTGATCTTCTCAGAGAGCCCTCCTGCTGGGAAATTCTCAGGCTGTGATTGGTTTGTCCAGTGTGTTTTGCAGAAGGGACTGATAAGTGACTTGATCTGTGAGTAGAGAAGTCAGAGATGTGAGACCAGCGCAGCCTCTGGGAGATAGAAATCCTGCACTAGACAGAGCATAGCTTAGAGATTTTAAACTTTACTTCAAGTCAGGGTTATCAATATTGTGTACAAATCATTGTAATTTTGTGATTTTTTTCTATTGATTTATTACCACATCTAATAACTCATTAAGATCCAGTGATTCATCTATGATTAGCAATGGCCAGAAAAAAAAAAAGGTTTTTCATCTGTGAATAATTCTTAAAAATGGAATATTTGGAGGAAATCCCCCTCAGGAACAGTCATAGGGGAAGGGAATAAGGGGAAAATGAGAGGGAGGGAAGAATGGGAGGATACAAGGGATGGGATAACCATTAAGATGTAACAAGAATAAATTAATAAAAAAATACTCAAGTGAAAAAAATGGAATATTTGAGGAATAGTTCATAGTCAGCGCTGGCTCCTTGATAGCCACTACAAAGGCCAAGTGTGCCGCCACGACAGAAATAATTAATATCAGCTACATTTGATTCAGTTGCAGGCTCACATGATTGTACAAGGTTCATGTTGAGTAAGAATTTTCTTTTATTTAAGAATTGATGCAGGTACTTCAAAGATTGCTATATAGGCACTATTATTAAAGATTCAGAAGTGAAGTCTGGCATGGTGGCGCACGCCTTTAATCCCAGCACTCAGGAGGCAGAGGCAGGTGAATCGCCATGAGTTCGAGGTCAGCCTGGTCTACAAAGTGAGTCTAGGACAGCCAAGACTATACAGAGAGACCCTGTCTTGAAAAAAAATTCAGAAGCGACTGTTTATCATATTTATTTTAACCTAGTAAAGAGTATGATTCTTAAAGCTAAAAAAATCATTTCTGTTATTTTTCTTCCTCTCTTATCCTTTTCTTGTGTCAGTATCTTAAAAGGTCCAGTGACAACTTGAACTTAATCTGCTTAAATCTCCCTTGATCTAACAAGCCTAGTGAAAAGGGAACAAAATTATGTTGGATTTCCAAACTCCAAAGGAAGTCTTTGAGGAGTTCAGTTCCTGAGTAGAGGCCTCCATGTGATTTTTCAGGCATGGCCATAGGCAATTAGTGTGACTTTACCTGGAAGGCCTCCTGGGGAAAGCTGCTGCCTTGACTTGGGTGTACCTCATACACTATAGTTTCTGAAGGGGGTTCCTGCCAAGGCCTCAGCCCCTCCCTTCACATGACACATTCACATCCTTATCTGGGAACTTTATTGTTCCATAAATTAAAGCTCGGGTTGTGGTTTAGGGTGAGATCTTATCTCTATGCATAATCTCTGTACAGGGTCTGGGAAGGGAGGCTTAAAGGTAGGGTTCCCCTCTGATGTGGAACCCAGGATGTGCTTCTTCCCAGCTCTGTCTTCTCTTACCCTCTTAGGCTCCTTTTTTATCAGTAGTGAAATGAAGCCCATGCTTATGAGGACCCAGAGGCGTGTTCCTCCATGAACACAAAAAGAACAGGGAAGTTAGCACTTTCTGTTCAGCCTCCTCCTTGTATGTCCCAGTAGAAGCTTGGACTTGGTTGGCAGAGACCATTGTGACATCTGCTGGGGTCCTTTTGACAGCTGAACTCCCTCTGGTTCTCACTTGGTCATTTGGCTGAGTGATCTTGGGTGAATCCTGTAAGTTTTCTGAGCTTCTGTTTAGCTGAAAATTGGGACTATAATGCTGTTATAGGGTCTACTTAAATCCAACATAACTCAAACACCAGGTCAATGCAGACGACAAAAATGTGTTGTCACAGGCCACTACTGATTGATCAGGGCCACAGAGCCAACTCAGGAGCTGAACTGCAACCCGGAGCCAGAATATCACAGAGTATTTAAACTTGTACAATACAAACATTTGTGCCAAGCCACTGTTACATTTTCCACCAATCAGGATAGGAGTTGGTTCCTGGGCTGAGGAACATGAACCTCCCAGCAAGATGGGGAAGTAGGTTTTGAGGTGTCTGGACTCAGACAGCCGTTTCCTTACAAGTTGTCCTTGAGATGTCTGGGCTCAGACAGCTGTCTCCTTACAGCAGAAACTGTTCAGCTATTGGGAAGTGCCCATCTCTCCTAGGGCCTGGGATTTTGAACTCAGTTTCTCCCTGTGATTAAGTGGAGTCTGAAAACAAAATGGCAGCACTTAGAATAACTTTCTTTTGCTTTTTCCCAACAGCACTTGTCCCATGAAGCTCTTGTGAAGAAAATACACAATGCTGGTGAAAATTTTCCCACCCAGCAGACTGTAACTCTGTTCCTCTTGCAATTCAGCTATTCATCAGATAGTGAACCTGAAACACTTGGCCACTTTTCTTGTGCTGTCTAAGTAAAAGTCAGCAATTAGATAGTGAACCTGAAACACTTGGCCACTTTTCTTGTGCTGGCTAAGTAAAAGTCAGCAATGTTTTATGGCAAAGTACTTTAACTCCAGGGGTGGTGGCCTACGCCTGTAATTCCAGCACTTGGGAGGCAGAGGCAGCTGTATCTCTGTGAGTTCGAGGCCAGCCTGGTCTACAAAGCAAGTCCAGGACAGCCAAGGCTGCTGAGAGAAACCCTGTCTTAAAAAACAAAACAAAACAAAACAAACAAAAAAGAAAAGAAAAGAAAGAAAGAAAGAAAGAAAGAAAGAAAGAAAGAAAGGGAAAAATATATATGTCACTTGAGGCTGTTAATGACTTGTAAATGTCTGAGTATTTTCTTTGCTACCGTTTTCTGATTAACTATGAAAGGGAAATATTGTCTTTTGACCTCAGTGTTTCTCAACCATCCTAACCCTGTGACCCTTTAATACACTTCCTCCTGTTGTGGTGACCCCCAGCCATAAAATTATTTCATTTCTACTTCATAACTGCAACTTTGCTACTGTTACAAATTATAATGTAAATATCTGATATGTAGGGTATCCGATATGTGACCCCAAAGAGGTCACAACCTAGAAGTTGAGACCACTGGTCTACCTGGTAGAATTTTTCTTCTCTTTTGACATTTCTTGCTGGCTACCTTTTCCTGTGAAAGCTGACGTTTATTTTGTATTGTGAGCACACTGGTGCTCTAGTGTTCCTGCAATGTTTCAGTGACATTGGCCTTATTCTTCATCACTTTGATGAGCTTGATCATCAAAGCAAGGAGGAGCTATCAGAAATATTTTTTACAAGAGAATAAGCCTTAAACCGTGTCCCACAAAGGCTCGCAGAGGCTCTGGGGGGAGTTTGGTTCCAGTTGCTCACACCCAGTCACATATTTGTTGATCCATCCTTTCCTGACCTTTCTTGTTTTGTTCTCCAAATTTTCTCATACGTCTGAGGCAGCTTCACAAACATATTGCCTTCACCTGAGAAGTTGACTTGGTGTCTGATTTTGAGTAACTTTAAACATACATATAATCTTTACAATTTATTTTTTAACTTTTAAATTTGTTTTAAAAACTATAACATTTTATGGACTGAGCAGGTTGTATTTATGTGTTTAGGAACACACACACATATAACATATGTGTAACAACTATTAAAGAAAAAAAATCATTAAAATATCCCGGAGGGAAAGAAATCAAGACAACAATGTAATAATACCACTTGAAAGCAAAATCAATGCACTTTTTTTGGTAACAGGAAAAAAATCATAAATAACTCAAAACTCAAATGAATCCTAAGTGGTTGTTAAATAGCACAACCTTGGCCCCATTCAGATTGGTCTAATCAAGTAGAAGATAATAAGTAAAACACTTACTGAAATACAAGGCAAAAAACACCATTTTCATATTATAGGATGGAAATGGTAAATTAGGCCTTATTGTGAACTGTAGTCATGCGTTTGACTGAAAGCTGAGCAGCGTGGCTCATGCCTGTGATTCTGGGATTTGGGAAGCTGTGGCAGGAAGGTGGCCGTGAGCTTGAGGCCAGCCTTAGATGTAGAGTGAGAACATATCCATATTTTTAAAAGAATATGACTAATGGAAGAAAAAAAAAACAAACTATATTGATTTAAACCTAGGGAGAGTCAGTGTAGTAAACTAAAACAATTAGAGTTTAGTGTTTATGTTTTGGAGACTGTAAGTGAAAACTCACACTCAGGGCATCACTGTCTTTCGTTTGACTGAAGGAATGGCTGCCAGTGAAACGGATGGCCATGGAGGAAGGAATGTATTGCCTTAGAAACAATCTGGGTTTTATTTTTGATAATTGAAAGATGGATTAAGCTGGGTGCAGTGGGGCATGCCTGCAATCCCAGCACTCAGGGAGTCAAGGTAGACAGATCTCTGTGACTTTGAAGCCAGCATTTTGTAGAACTGGTCTACAAAGAGAGTCCAGGACAGCCAAGGCCACACAGAGAAACCTTGTCTTGAACTCCCCCCCACCACCACCACCAAAAGAAAAAAAGATGAATTAACTTTTGAGTGTTGTTTATTAATTTTGATAACATTGGTTTCTGAGACTCCTGTCACAGCTCATTCTGATTTAATAGTGGGTGTGAAAAGGCCTGGGCGTGCAGAACTCTGTACAAGCGTAATAGTTTGTTCTGTTTAGCGGCGGTAGACGTGATCCACCTTCAGCTATACCAGGTTCTAAGACTGCGAGCTGCATCCCCAAGGAAGCATGCTGTTCACCCAGTGCTAACCAACCAATATTTCCTTCCCAGTTGTGTCTACACTTTAATTTACACTTACACTTATTATTCCTGTGCAAATAAATGTCTTAGTTGATGAACTTGATGTCCAAGTCCCTTTTCCTACAGCCATTTCCAAACACAAATGCTGTTTTGTGTTCGAGTGGCTGAATGAACCAAAAGCTTGTGAGGACCAGCTCAGGCTCTCCAGGGAGGGCATATTGCTCTCGTCACATTCTGCTTTTAAGTCGATTTTTCCTAGGCGATCCTTGATGGCAGATTCATATAATATGATCAGAATTATGAAATCATTAATTATACAGCAGAGTAGAAGGAGTTCCTTCTTCAAAGAGATAACAGTCTAGGGGAGGTTGGGGTTAAAATGCTGTAAGAAATTAACACCGTATGAGTTTGCACTGCTTTAGACACCTGTTGACATCACAAATACTGCCCCCTTTTCATTTCTTCATTTTCTTCTATGCCACAGTAAGGAAAGCCCCATCTCTAAACTTCACAGAAAGGCCTATGGACTAGCCCTGTAGCATGTCTGAGATTAATGACCCAACCCTGTGTTTCAGTGGTATGTTTCTAGACCACACATGAAAGTCATTTCTACATCTAGGCAAGTGTGTGGTTTCCTAGCCCAAGGCTGCCTTGGTGGAGAGAGAGAGAGAGCGTGACCCACTAGAGGGATGCATTGTGTAGGGGTGTAGGGGTGATAGACGGAGAAAGCGTAGGAAAACTGGAAGGCCATCTTGTTCATCCAGAAGTCCTCACACTGGCCCCTGGCTCTCTCAAGTATGGCTCTTGTTGAGTGAATGGCTCTTGTTCTAGATGAACATGTGAGTTCTGAGGAAGGACAGTGAGTCATGGCAGTGTAAAAGAGGAGCCTTGGGGCACCCTGTGTGGAATGGATGCTGTTTGTTCAGCATTTCATAGTCATAGGAGGCTCAGGAGGATGACAGCTAAGAGAACCCTGTTGACTGAGTGACGTGGAAAGATTTTACAATATCTTTTCACGGGGTGGCAGGGGAATTTTCCAGGGTCATGTGGGAGATAGGCTATGGTGGCTAGAATGGGGAGATTTGCTAATTATCAGTTTTTAAGTGGTGCATCTTGGGTGATGACATAGGGACAGTCTGATTTCAGAATATGATATTCCTTAGTCAATTTAGTGCAAGGGCTATTTTTAAAGAAAGAACCTGGTAGTTTTTCCATATTTCTTTATGCTCAGAAGGGATCCTATGTTATATTCTACTAAGTAAATTTCTCTGCACTGAGGGAGTGTACAGTGGTGATTATGACTGAGATCCAGATCAGGGAAGGATGGTTTAAAACCTGGTTTTTACCACTGACCGCAGTATGACTTGGGGTGTTTTCTTGTCAATATGGTAGAAATGTTAGAGGCATCTGTCTTAAAGTATCAGAAAGATTAAATTAGTGAAAAGATGAAGAGACCAACAGTTTGTGCATTCAGATGGAGAGCTTAGCAATGTAAACACTGGACCTTGCTGTTAAGTTGGACATGAACTCTATCTAGCTGTGTTTGTTGCTTGATGTGTCGTCTGGGACAAGCTATTTAACTGTTGTATTTTAAATTGTGATCATAATGGCATTTACTTCATAATTTGTTCTGAGAAAAAGTGTATAATCTTCATGCAGTATCTCTCATGGAATACATTTTCCTTTTCCCTCCTTACACCTTACATAACTGATCCTGTCTCCCCCCCCCCTTTTTTTTTTAATGTGTTCAAAAGAGGTGCAAGCGACTAGTAAATGCATGAAAAAATTTCAGCAGTTTTAGATATCAAAGAAATGCAAGTGACAACTACATTGAGTTTCCATCTTATCCCTCTCAGAATGGCCATCATCAGACCAAATGCTGGTGAGGATGCGGAGTGAGGAATCCTTATACACTGTTGCTAGGAATTGGTGCAGCCACACTGAGATCTGTATGGCAGTTCTTAAAAAAAAAAAAAAAAAAAAAAAAGGAGTAGAATTACTGTATTATCCACATATACCAATCTTGATTATAATTACTCAAAATAATTGATCAAAGGCTACATAGTACCGAGTTGCCTGCACACCCATGTTTATCATGGAACTATTCACAACCAAGTCACAGTGTCCTCCAGTGTATGAGGAGGTAAAGAAATGTGGCATTTATAAAGAGAAGCCGAAACCCTTTTATTTTTTCAAAACTGTGATCACAAGCTAGTTTACTTATATGCTTGGGGCCTTACCCTCCTCGGCTTCCCTCAGCTTCTCATTAGCCTCAAACCAGAGAAAATGTGCTCCCAAACCCAGGAGCTTGGAAGGAAGAAGGGCAAAGCACACGTAAATATGCACCCTTGTCTGTGTGTGTATGTGCTGTACGTGTGCGTCTATGTCTGTGTGTCTGTGTGTCTGTGTGTCTGTGTGTCTGTATACTGTGATGTATGCAGAGACCAAGGGTTGACATCAGGCATTTTACTCTTTGAGACAGAGACTCTGACTGTATCTGGATCTTCCTGACTGACACTGACCGGATTGGCCAGCCAGTGAGCTCCAATGATCTGTCTCTGCATCTTTACGGCTGGGATTACAAGTGCACATGACCAACCGTGCATGGCTTTTCTTTTTGTGTGAGTGTTTTTGGGTATGGAAACAAGTCCTCATGCTCACCTGGCTCACACTTTACTGACTCTGAACCTCCACAGTGCCTGTGTGATGCTCTGTCTCGTTCTGGATACCAGCTGACTATCTTAGCCATTGGGTGCAGGACAAAATGAAGATGAAGGCTACCCAGTTTAGGATGGCGAGAGGGGAGCACAGTGTCATTCTGAGCCCACGGCCTCTGTGAGTGGCACAGACTTACATGCTTATGAAGATGGTCCCACTACTGGGACAGCAGAAGGTTACAAGATTGCTTCTGTTCTGGTTTGGAATCAGCTTGGTTATTCTTTGTGTGTTAAAGCCAAGATGGACAGGAGGTGATCCATGTTCATTTACTGCTGGCCATAAGCAACACCGTTCCTGGAAGCCTGGAGCCTGGAGCCTGGAAATATGATGTGTTAGAAGCAGCTCCACACCCACTCCTGGGGGGGCATTATAAAGGAGCTGGCTTGGAACTATTCAAATACAGTCAAACTGTTGGGTTCTTAGGAAACTTTCATAATTGTAGGACAGAAGGTCACTCACTAGAAAAACTTACAGTAGGAGTCATGTGAGTCCATGTCTGAGTCTTTCTGGTAGGTTGATGCTACACATTCCTAGACCAGTCTCTTACTGCTTCATAATGACTGTCAGAATCTTCTCATGCTTCTTATGGGCATTAGTGAGAGATGACAGGGACGGGAAAGATGCTGTTGCTTCTATCCGCTGTGTATCCTTCGGGGGAAATAGAGATTAGCTTTGTTCCCATCCCATGGCCTGAGCTGCCCACACAGTCTTGCTCAGAGGCTCAGTCTGGAATGTGGGAGCGTGAAACCTGGGGGGTGCATTGGCAGAGGTATGAGGAGAGGCTGAGGAGGGAAGTCAGTTCAGAGGGAAGCTGCTGCCTTCTAGCAGCTAGACTCAAAAAAGGAGAAAGGTAGGTAGGGTAAGGTGTAGAAAAAAGATTGAGAGATCCTAAGGGAGGGGGGTGGCCAGGGAGCGAAGAAGACAGATCCTGGAAAGAGGGAAGTGGGTGCTGACAGATCTAGGGGGCTGGATTCTGGTTCAGGGCACTCAGAGAAAAGGTGATCTGAGGCCCTATGCAAGTCCTTCTCCATCGCAGGTGAAGCTCCGGGCTCACCACAGGCCTCTGATCCTGTTGCTCCTTAATGCTGGCCCTCCTTGGGCCCACCTCCCCTTCATGGCTCACGAGTCTTTTGTGTCAAGCAAGTGGCACTGCATGGTACTCAGAGCTCCATCCTCAGGAGGTTACAAACTCCGGGGGAGTCAGAGGCGTGAGATGAAGGACAAGGAAAGCAGCCCAAAGTGTAAGGGGAGAGGGGGAGGACTAAAGCCTGGGGCTCCGGAAGGGCACAGAGAGAGCAAGGGAGACTCATGGTGGGAGGCACACATGGTCACTTATTTTCTCTAATACTTTTCTAAATCTGTAGCTCAATAGTAGTTTTAATGAGCTACTTATATACCGTGATACTTACACCTTTCACAATGTATAGTTTAGTGTTTTAGTGTATTGACCAAGTGTTGTCTTTGTCATGACCTTGTTATTATACAATCTTTCCGGACCCCATCAGGAACCTTCCCACCCCCACCCCCACCCCCATAGTCAGTCACTTCTCTCACCACATCTAGAGACCACGCAACTGCTCTTCACCCCGATGGCTTTGCCTGTTCTGGTCATTTTTGTATAAGTAGAAACAACAATGCATGTGCTTTCGTGAATGGCTCCTTTTATTTAGCAGGGGTTTCAAGGTTCCCATATGTGCACCAGGACCTCACTCCCTGAAAGTCACTTTTACTTATCGTATGAGTTCTGAACAAGTTAAGTCACCAACCTAGGGCTTTTTCTACAAATCTGCCAGGTAAGCCAAGTGGCGATGAGTCTTTACAGACGGAGATTTGGGGGATGCTCCAAAGTTACTCCGCTCTCTTCCGTGGATGCGAGGTTGCTGATCTCACAACATCCCTGGGTTCAAAACTGTAGAAATTTGAGTGTATTGTGGGGATTAGAAGAGGAGTGAGACCAGGACAAATTCAAATGCCACAAAACTAGGGGTCCTTACTCTTAGAAGCTACAAAACCCTAAAGTCACCTAAAGACTTCAGTTAAGGTCGATCTCGTTGATTTTTTTTTTTTTTTTATTTTAAAGGAAAACATGTGGTGGTTCCAATACTATTGTTCTGGAATGTTCTTTTTCTTAAATATTTCAAAGCTCATTTCCCCCTTATTATAAAAGAAAACTTAGAAAGAGCTTAAATGTTCACAGAAATGAAATAAAATCTGCTATGTAGGAGTTTATCACCACTTGGAATACCATGCATTTGGCGTTTTATTTTTTTTGCTTTTCCACAGCATTTGCTGACGTCTTTCTGACTATAGCAGCCATGTAGTGTGAGGACTATAAGCAAGTTAGTGGAGGAGTATTGTGCTCAATGTCTAGTAAGAAGGTGGATTTAGGGCAAAAAAATATGTTCAAGTTAGAAAATGTAGAATAATGTAAAAATAAAAGTTAAGGCAACTTACAATTTCATGCTCTAGAAAAAAACACTTGTGGCACAACACCAGGGCATTTTCTATTTTACTATCCTAAGAATTCTTCTGTATATTACATAGCCTATTTTCAGTTACATATATAAATATATGTGTATATATGTATGTTTACATATATATTTTGTTTTGTTTTGTTTTTTGAGATAAGGTTTCTCTGTGTAGCCTTGGCTGTCCTGGACTTGCTTTGTAGACTAGGCTGGCCTTGAACTGACAGCAATCCACCTGCCTATGTCTTCCGAGTGCTGGGATGAAAGGCATGCACCACCACACCCAGCGTGCTTTTATATATATTTTCTATGTATGTATGAGTGTCTTTATGTTTATATTTGGAAGTGTAATATTGAATTATATATATAATTTTATAAATTTTATTTTTAAAAAAGGATATAATTTAACAAGACACAGTCTCCTCATCTAGGGTAGCTGTGCTACTTCCACCATAATACTAAAAATAATATTGCCTCAAATATCCCTGTAAAGACTTTGCATCTCCGATTGGTTAATTGAGATCATTGCTGAAAGTCTTTTAAGTTCTAAAGTTTATAATAAGTACATGTAACTTCATATAAGGATAATTAACAAGTTGAAAACAGAAGTATCTAAACACATATTCTCTATTTTCATTATAGGAAGAAAATTTGTAGAGCTACATGTTAGATACATTAAAGTACACAAATTACAAGATTGGTGAATTTCCAGAAACTGAGTACAGTGGTGTGGGCATCATGCCCTTCAAGGTCAGGATGATGTAGAAGAAAGTGATGATGGGGCAGTACTGTGCTACGCTTTGGACCCCAAGTGGAGCTCAAACTCATGACACCCCATCTTGGCCTCATGGGCCAGGTCTACATGCAGTCAGATACCACCATGCCTATCCTAATAGCTGAGGTAAACGGTGCGCACTCTATGAGTAACTGTTAGATGTCTAATTTTGGAGCTGTTTCTATGAAGAAAGGAAAATTAGGTTACTGAAGTCAGATTCTCCTGAGATTTTCAGTTCTCTCATTCTCTGTTCTGGGGATGCAATATTTAAATTTTTGGGAGCTCAAGTTCCTCATTCCTAAAATAAAAAAACAGCGGTATGTACTTCCCAGGATGGTGGCCAGTGTGAAATGAGTTGAGCAGATAGGAGGATGCCCACCGCACAGTGAATACCTAACACATTTCAGTTCCTGGTTTTCTTCCTACATGATACAGACTCTTTCCTCACGATTTAGTCAAAGGTATGAGAACAAGCTCCAGTAAGTAGAGACACACATGCTTAAGTACAGAGTGAAAAGAAGAAAAACATAGCTTAGCTTTCATGTGCTGTGCCTTTACTTCTTATGAACAAGCATTCATGTGACCTTCATACGTTGCAATATGTAGTAAATCAAAACTAATACTTGATGCCAAGGTCCATGAAGCTGTGCTCAAATCTATATACTAGATAATTGTTCTTAAGAGACAAATATTATTTTCTATTTGATTTGGAATAATCATAGAAATTATCTTGTTCTGTATTGTATTCCTCTGTATCTGTGGCTATAGCATAATTCTTGGAGAAGGGTACTTGTCAATGAAAAGGTCTATTTAGCACATGGTTTTGGAGGTTGAAAGTTCAATATTAGGCAGAGCATCTGTTTGGGCTTTGACGAGGGTTCCCTTGGCCGCGGAGTGGAAGGGAGCAGCTACATGTGGAAGAGTATAAGTGCACAGAGTAGCCTTGCTCACTCTCTTGAATCTTTATAACACTATATTTGTCCCTTCTAATTGCTGTCAGTAGGCTCCACCTCTTAATGGTCCCACCACCT
Organism: Acomys russatus; assembly: GCF_903995435.1. Taxonomy (NCBI): domain Eukaryota; kingdom Metazoa; phylum Chordata; class Mammalia; order Rodentia; family Muridae; genus Acomys; species Acomys russatus. The sequence continues at coordinate 58,048,562 of NC_067142.1, read as the reverse complement.
CCCATCACTGTCAGACTGGCAATGAAGTTTCTACCCCGTGAACCCTGACTCAGACAGTATCCAGGTCATAGCATGATTTGTTTTCCAAAGTGTTGTGTCTTTCCTGGATAGCTTCCTCCAGGGCCAGTACAAAAGAGTTAATGTTCTGCTAACTTTCAGCACCATTTATTGAGCAACTACTAGACAGAAGTAATAGTCTTGAGACCATTATCGATCTTGGTTTTCTATTCTTCTCGTTAGTTTTTAAGGCATTGGGACCACTAAATACAGAAATGTTTGTGAGATTTTCTGCATGTTAAAATGTAGTCATTATTTATAGCAGTCATTAAATCTTAGAATGAGAGTGGTATAAAATGAACAACATTTTTCCAAAGAGATGCCCTCTGAGACAGGTTGAGCATTTTGTGAGCACTGTCCCTTTAAGAGACTACAGTCTACACTTCTTCCACCCCCGGAATAAAGAGAGTTTGCAGGTGGAGGGAAGAGGGAATGCTACATATAAAAAATCTGTAACATAGCCTGAGAATGTGAACAATGGCTATTTAAGAATTATCATATTTTCTTCCTGTGTAAGAATTTAGAAGTTAAACCTAATGTAATTCAGGAAGGTCAAAAAGACAACACAACTTAGAAGAATAAAAGAATGAGAATCTACAAGGGAAGAAGGGTTAGAAAGGGGTAAGAGGCGGGAAAGAGATGTCAAGAAGGAATTAGAAATATGGGTAATTCTACAAAGAGACCAACACAAAAAAAAGTTGAGTGAGTGAAAACAAAGAATGAGTGTATGAAATTAAGATCAGGCAGCAAATGCATTGAGCAGGAGCAATGGAAGACAACAGGGAGACAATAGTCCTGGGCTTTGAAGGGATGGTTTAGGGTAAGAGAGGTTAAATTCTGTGACTGAATGAAAACTTTGAGACAAAGAGCTACGGCGAATGACAGAGAAAGTGGGCCTTCGACTCTTGGACAGCTTAGGGGAAGTTATAAATGTCCTTGTTCAGTAATTAAAGTATGACAAAGAGCTATCAAAGCCTGAGGACACATGGTCTTGAGGCCTGTTACAATCCCCTTGGAATCTCTGTCTTGCCTAAGGATATGAGTGTTTTCTTCCTGTGTTCTGTAATATGGATCTGTTCCCTTTATTTTACCTGTCCTGTGCAGCTGGGTACTTGTGGGAGAGAATATCCTGTGAGAAAATGGACTATAATATATAGATTGACACATAGTACCTGATGATAATTCACACACACATACACACACACAAAGAGAGAGAGAGAGAGAGAGAGAGAGAGAGAGAGAGAGAGAGAGAGAGAGAGAGAGAGAGAACCTGATGGGGATAGGGGGATGATAAAAAACAATATGGAGCCAGGAAATTACTTCTTTTTTGGTTGGTTGGTTGGTTTTGGGTTTTTGGGACAAGGTTTTTCTGTGTATTCCTGGCTGTCCTGGAAGTTGTTCTGTAGACCATGGTGGCCTCAAACTCTTGAGATCCACCTGCCTCCACCTCCCCAGTGCTGGGACTAAAGGCATGCACCACCACCTTTAAGAAATAACTTCTTAGCCAGTCACATTGGTGCATGCCTGCAATCCCAGTACTGGGGAGGCAGAGGCAGGCAGATCTCTGTGTGTTTGAGGCCAGCATGGTCTACAAACTGAGTCTAGAACATCCAGGGCTATATGGCAAAACCCTGTCTCAAAAACTAAAAAAACAAAAACAGCAACAATAAAACTTAAATCCGTTCTTGAGTTCTGTCTCTTCTCACATTTAAAAGAAAGAAAGAAAGAAAGAAAGAAAGAAAGAAAGAAAGAAAGAAAGAAAGACTTAAATCAAGTTTTTAAAAGACTTGTTGCCCATCTTACCTATCTCAGGAAGACTGTGTGTTACTAATCCAATTTAATACATTGATTAGGACTTATGTACTCCTGGCAATAGAATAATACAGAAATAGACTCATTTTCCCTTCCTGAAATTTCCTTCTCTTTCTTTGTGCAATGAAGGAATTTGGGGCCTGAGAAGAAGTCGTGGTGGTAAAGGCGGAAGGTATCCATTTCCCCAATATTATGATGCAGTCTGGGTTAAACTGTCTCTGATCTGGCAAAATTGTAAATAATGGCTTCTACTCTGTAACCCATAGGGCCTTGTGCTTAGATGACATGTCCACCCTTGAGAACTCAATGTGACTGGATCTATGCAGTGACTCCAACCAAGAGCAGATGTGGAAATACTGAAGTATAGCAGCTGTGACCACTCTTTGTTGGGCTATACTCAGGTAAGGCATGCGTCCTTGAATGGAATATCTGCTCCAAAGTTCTCTAATTAGCACCAGTTAATTAGGAGAGAGCGGAGTCCATATGTGTTCATGTATCTACAGCGTTTGTTGCCTCTATTTTGCTCTTGTTGGTTTCCTGTGCTCTTACTGTTAACTAGAGTGGTTGTGGCTGCCACTGGTATTCATTTAAATGAGGTTAAGTATTTTGCAAAGAAGCTTAACTTAGGACTTGGCACACAGGGGTACTCAGTTGGGTGCCTGTGCAGGGCCCTGAAGGCATAGACGTGGCATGTGACTTTTGTGTTCTCAGGTGGCCTCCTCCCTCCCAAGCTTCAGCGGAACAGTGACGCAACTGTGACAGATTTGTTTTCGGGTGTCATTTGTTACTTGTTGCTGGCTCACCGTTTCTATGGAGGAAGTGTCATGCTACAATCTGTAAGGATAGCAGGCTGTGGCCCTCTTTGACATTATTACTCATTTCTTGAGTGGAGAATGTCATTGAGTGTCACTTCCCCCATTTTTCAATGTATTGGAGCTGGCTATGTCTTTGCTGTCACTCGAGCAGAAAATACAGACTTCACGAACCCCAGGCCTGAGTGGCGGGTATGGGGGGTAATGCTCTTTCTTTTCAGTATTTGTGTCTTGATGTGAGCCCCCACACCCCACCCCACCCGCACCTCCCGCCACCTGCTGGAGACCTTAAACAGCCAATCAGACTGGCTTTGCCCCAGCTTCATGTCAAGAAACCTCACGTTTTAAATGTTTGAGACTCTTGCAAAGACCTTCGGGCCCCAGAGGAATGAATGCGTCCACACAGAGACGTGCTGGTTTCCATTTCTGACTGTCACCCTGTGACATCAAGGCACAGGGTAAAACTTCTCAGTTTTGTTTTTACGTGTCCCAAGGTCTCCACGTCTTTCTCCCGGCATTTTCATCTGCCTTTTACTTGATCTTATATGTTTGCTCAGTGTTTTGGTTACATTGGGAACCACCTTGGATGAGCCACGTATCCATATCCCTTTAAGTGTGGTGGCATGGCACATCATAGACTTCGGTTCTCTACAGTCCGTGATGTCAGGTGGTAAGTGCTCCCTTGGCCTGCAACTGTGAGGCTACAGTTAGCTGGAACAAGGACGCTTGTAGGTTTTTCCCCATTCATGCTACTCACTTAATACACATATTAACTACTGAGTATTTCCATGTGCCAGCACTATGTGTGGAGTGCTGCAGGCTTAGTCTTCTCACGGGTCTGCAAACACCAGCTTTCCTTTCACTGTATGGCATGTCTTGGGCCTAGAGTGCTGAAGGACACTTCAGGATAGGCTATGTAGGATAAAGACGACTTAATCTATGATTTGAAAGAAAAGAATCTAAATAGAGATTCAGCTCCAATTCTCTGCATTGTGCTCACACAGGCACCGTATCTCACTGAGACGCTATCTGGGATGGGTCTGCTCAGCAAGGTATGGTCAGTGCCCATGAAGGTTCTTAGAGTCTATGCCTGTTTCCACCCTGTGACCCATTGCATACATTTTCCTGGTGTCTGAGAACAGATCTGAAAGGCGGAGTTGCATGGTGCCCAAGACGGTCGAAGTCAGTCACTTTGCTCAGTGTCATGTCCTCCTATGGTCCTTCAAGTCTTGCTCAACTGTTTTGTTCTCAGTGATGCTTAGTCCACTGGCGCTATCTAAAACTGAAAACTGCATCTTCCAACCTCTCAACATCCCAGGACCTGCTCTTTCATTTCATATATACTTACTGTTTATGGGTGTGTTTGTTTTGTTTATTTCCTTCATTGATCTGGATTGTAAAGTCCACAAAGGCAAAGACATAAAATAAAAAAAAAAATTTTTAATTGTTCCATCCCACATGCCAATAAACAATGCCTGATAAGTGAGCGTCATTGGTTAAACAAATATGTGTGTCCACAGTGATGCTTATTTTATAACTAAGGGCAGTGCACTCTGGGGTTCTGAAATAGCTTATGGTGATAGCCGATAGGTTTGTCGGCCTGAGCCCGACTCTTGGTGATTTACCGTCACCACTGTCATCACCTAATTCTGCTTGGGGCTTTTCAAGGGATGTTTCCTATGTACTTACCATAAAATCCCCATCCTCATCATGAAGCAGGATGGGTGCCCGGTGAGCCCTTAGACAGCAGAACTGCACTCGTGCGACATGGAGACCTCTGTCTTCCTCATGATATGCAGATTTGGATGGGCCCAGGCAGGTGTCACTCACATCTTTCTCCTTCTCAGAGTGTCACCTGTCATTGGTACTGCTCCACATACTGGAGTGAATGGGGGATGCTTTGGTTGTCTTCAGCACTTGGTTTTGTCACTCATTTCCCATGTGTGAATGCCTAAAGCAGTGTGCGTCTTGGCCTTTGGGCTCTGAGTGATGGGTGTAGGTGTTGCCGTGTGTAGAAAGCGCAACCTTGTCCCTGTTACCAGATTCTAACTGGAAATGTTAAGCCTCGCGGTCTCCAGGCTACAGCCTAGATTTAATTTTTCTACGAGTTTATGATTTCCCTGAGAGAAATCTGTGGGCAAGAGGGAGATGAGAGAAACTGGAGTCACCATAGTTGGGGTTCTTGTCAGGGCTCCCCTGTGGACCAGAGTCTGAGCAACTGGCCAATGAGATTGAACGAGCAACTGCTTTGATTTTTTTCCAGTTCCTCTTACTATCATCTCCCTGTAGCCTTTGGAGTCAGGTAAAGAGAGAGTCTTTGGTCTGAAGTCTAAGATGAAGAGATGGAGGGGACCACATACTGACATTGCTCTGCTGAATGGTAGAATAAGCCAAGGACAGGTAAGGGCTGAGCCTGGCTCAGCAACATAATCCACTCTCAAGTTAAAAGGCTGGCTCAGAGCTGGTCATGGTGGTTCATATCCGAAATCCTAACTGTTGCAGGAGGCTCATGATGAGTTTGAGGACAGTCTGGACTGCATAATGAATTCCAGGTCAGCCTGCGCTCAAGGTCATACCCGTCGCAAAAGAACAAAACAGGCCGGCTCAGTTGTGTCAAGGGTCTTAGATAAACCATCTCTAAACCTATTTCTGACATCCTAGTGCTTCCTGTTAGCCTGCGTGGTTAGCTTCTCACTTCCTGCCTGGGGAGTTAACAGTCTATCTGCGTGTGTAGTTGTGGAAGCAGAGCGGGGAACACAACAACGTTCTGAAACCTTCAGCATTCACTAAGCACTGTCCTCCCTCTCCACTGGGTCAGTTTGCGGGGCCCAGAGTTGTACCTGCTGTTCCTTAAGATGCAGAATCCTTTGTGCTATCCTTTTCAGAGAACAAGTTATATGTCAAGGTGGAAATGAAGTGTGGAGAAGATGAGGGAGCTTAGGGATTCCAAACGCCCCCGGAAGCTGTTCGCCCGACCCTTACTTCAGATAGCCCTTCACCCTTAACTCCAGAGACACTGGCACCTCCAGGTCCTGAGAACGTTCTAAGAAGATTCTACGGTGTCGAGTCAATTCTGTTCATGTTTGTCCACTGTCCAAATGAGATTTGGTTCTCTCAAATATCCAGTTACTTATGAGGTGTCTGTCCGGTTCTGGCTTCTGCATTAATTGATTTGGTTTTTGTCTTCTGTTCTACCACTCTTAGGAATTTTTTTGTATGCATCCTTGCTGTAGATACAATTTTAGGAGTAAAAGAGATGAGCATATGAAATTTGCCGCCTCTCCTGGACCCTCTAAGGAACTCACAAACATTTCTTCTCTAGAACTTTGATATTTTTCCAGAAGACTCATCTGTTAATTCGGGGCAGGGGTGGGGAGCAGGGACCACATCTTCAATCTGCTTTAAATTGGTTATATCTGATAATTTAGTCTGTCACTTTAAGTAATGCTTTGTTTCTCTGAGGAATAAAACTGGATAGATCTTCTCTGGCTGTCTTTGCTTCTGTGTCTCCACTTTATATAGTGTATGTACATCTTAATAAAGAGATTCCAGTGAAGGACTTTGGGCCCATCCATGTACTCTAGAATCATGTGACATTAGTGCTTTCCTGGCTGGCAAAGCAGCTTTAAGGGTAGCTGGTACCTTGATCTGAGTTGTTAGTACCCTGTAGCTGGCCTGGCTTCATTTTGGCTTTTGCTGGGGTCTCCACCATTTCTTCCAGTTAATCTGCTGGTCCACAGCTCTACCTCAGCCTCTGAGGTAATGTCATTGCTAATGTAAAGTCAGTGGGCGGTCTGCTGGATGTTGACCCCTGCTTGATGCTCCGAAGGAAGTTAAGGTTGTTTTGGAAGCTGAGTTGGAAATATTCTCTCCACACTGTGTTTCCTAACCGTGTGGCCACACACCTCTCCATATGAGTAGTCTACAGATAGCTCAGTAGTGAATAGGCAGCAGGCAGGTGCTGCTGTCCCCAGTGTTAGCTGATGATATACTTCCTTTATTATGGAAGAAAGCCTGGAATACAGGCACCTGGGACCCACATGGTAAACAGTCTTGCCCTCCCGCTCCTCCAATTTTTTCTCCTTTTTAAAAAACGAAAGAATGGACATTTCCTTTAACTTCTGGCGTTATAACTTCTGATCATCTTGGAGCAGAAAGCCTCACTAGCTATTTGCCCTTATGGGCTCAGGCTCTATGTTCCCATATCTGGGGGTGAGAACCTTGATGCAGGTATAATACAGTTTGGAAAGATTTCCAGACAGTACAATAATGCCTTTCCAATGTGTCCGCTTGTATTTCAAGGTTGGCTATTAGATACATTTTTTTTCTCTTTGCATTCTATTTTTTAAAAATAAAATATCTTAGTCACCCCTGCAAAAATATGGACATATGAGTCTACTGGGGTTTTTGTTGTTGTTGTTTTTGTTTGTTTTATTGTTTAGTTTTGGAGTTTTTTTGGTACAAGAGAGAGGTAAGTAAAAAATTTCAAAGTGCTATCCGACTTAGTCCTGATGGAATGATGTGGATATAGTCAGAAAATAATTAGAGAGCTTATATCCCAGGAAGCATTTGGCACTTGGACCCTGTGTGGGGCAGGGATTCTAGCTACAGCCGCTGAGACAGCTCCAGGGTTCGGGGTGGAAGCTAATGGGCTGATTAGCCCTAGAAGGAGGGTCAGCATTTGGCACTCTCCATCTACATAACGAGCTCTAGTCATTTTCATTCCTCATCCCCTTCTCCTATCTCACCTCTCGATGAAACTTTTCCCTTTCAGCAAACCTGCACACCTGAGTTTGTCTGTGACCCACTGAGTTTAACTAGGGCTTCTCTCCCCCGTGGAGATGGGGGGGGCGTTGTTTACTGGAGCACAGGCAATGTGTCAGTGGCTATCTACTGAGAAAATGGCATTCCCTAACCCCCAGCAACCGTTAACTGCCAAGATAAACACATCTGCAGTGAGTTCATAAGTGTAATGGCTTTGTCATGCTCAGGAGACATTTGGAACGCTTAGCTAATTACATACATATATGCATTACTAAAACATTTATAATAATTGAGAGAACCAAAATATTAAGACACATCAATGTTGGCTTGTGGAATTTTGAGTGATTCCATCCCTTCCCCTTCCACAAGAAATCTATACATTTTCTTCAATTACATCTGTTACTTTTCAGAAGAAGAAGAAAAAACAAACAGAACAAGAACAACAAAAGCAATCAAAGGAGAAAAGCAAAATGGTAAAGGTATTAAAGGGTTGCTCTATTAAAATAATAACAATCATTTAATTTTCACCCAAACAAGGTGTCGAACAGCCAAGGTTACCCACATTACTGGCAGGCTCAGCTGTGGTCCATTTGGTTGCTGCTGTATTTGGGGTCTCACAGCAACCACTGGGCACATTCTAATGATCTCATCAGTCAGATGCTTCGTTTCCGTTTCACCATCGCATTTGAACTTGCACGCATGTAGCACTGTCACTCTGTAACAGCTCAGATGAAGTTGAGAACAAAGCATGGCCTCTTTCTGCATTGTGCTAACACAGCTGAACTTAAGACAGAGGTAGATGCCACCTCTGGGTTTCAATGAAAGCAGCAAATTCTTAACTGTCACACACTTGGCCCTGACAAAACTGAATAGATCACACAGTGGTGTGTTATAAGGGGCAAGGGTTACTAGGGTTTGCTGGGAGATAAGGGGCAATACAGGAATAATCAGAATGTACTCTACACATGCATGAAATCGTCAAAGGACAAACTTAATAAAATGTAAAACTATAAGGTTTTATATGTGTTTTCATTTTATGTGGAATCACTTATAGGTGCATAAAATAAAAAGAAATAAAAAATAAAAAGAGATAAATAAAAAATAAAAAGAAAATTGAAAAACTAAGCAAGTCTCCACTGTTCTCACTGCAAAATAGAGACTATCTGAAATCTCAGGTACAGAATTCTATAGTTCAATCCAAAAGCCAACTTCTAGGGCAGTGGTTCTCAACCTGTGGGTCGTAAATTGATGGGAAGGGGGGAATTGGATGACATTTTCAGAGCAGTTGCCTAAGACCCTCGGAAAACCGAGACATTTACATTACGATTCATAACAGTAGCAAAATTGTAGTTATGAAGTAGCAATGAGAATGATTTTGTGGTTGGGGTGGGGGTGGGGGATGGTGGTAGTGATCACCATAACACGAGGAACTGTACTAGAAAGTCTCAGCTTTAGGAATGTTGAGAACCTTTCTAGGGGAAAATTGGGGGAAAGAATTGCTACTAAGGGGCGCCCACTTGGTGGCGCAGTGACACCTCGCAAAAGTAATTCTTAGATTCTAGGAGCAGAAAGACTGGATCCTTAAAGAGAGGTCTTCACCGACACTAGGGGAATCCCGGAAAGAGAGGAATCGGTCCCGTGTGCTTCTGGCTTCCGAGAACAGACGCAAACAGTCGTTCTAATATTCTGTTGCAAATCCGGCTGGACCCCTCCCAGAGGCAATGCATTAGGCTTTCTCGTAGGTCTTTTGTGTTGACACCCCGTAGCTTTGTATCTTTGTAGTTACGTGGGTTTGTTCTGACCACAAGGTTGGATTTCATTAAGACTCCACTAGCTTCCTGGGTGCTTGTCCACTCTTCATTTCTTTGGCTTGAACGGGATTCCCCGTGAGTCTGTCTCTCCACAGCTCCATCTAAACTCTCTTTTCAGCTAAATTATGCATCACGATTGTAATCAGCTCATTGCAGGTTGGAGTTTGGTATCACTTTCTAAAGGTCATCGGTGAACTTTACACCCCTGTTTGAAGGTGACTTTCCCAGTGTTTACCTGTGTCTCCGCTTTGCTGACTGTAATCTCTCCTGGCACCCTTAACATTTTTTTTTTTGACATTTACTGTTTTTTTTTTGCTTGTTTGTTTGTTTGTTTTTTTAATGTGCATGTTTGTTTAGTACGAGGAGGAAGGACATGCGCCACAGCGTCCATGTGGAAGTCAGAGAACAACTTTCAGGAGCTGCTCTTTCTGTTTTTGTTTTATTTTCGAGATTATAATTTAATTTTCATTTTTCTCTTCCTTTTCCTCCTTCTAAGCCCTCCCATATAATCCTCCCTGCTCTTCTTCAAATTCATGATCTCCTTTTCATGAACTGTTATTGCATGCATGCATGGATGTGTATGTAACTACATATATGTTCCTCCAAATAACCAGTTCAGTTCCTATAACATGATTTGTATGTGGGGTTGGCTATTTGGAAGTGAGTGATGAATTGGAATATTCATTCCCAAGGGAGACCACTCTCCTGCCTTATTCCATCATGTGGGCCCCAGGGAGCAAACTCAGGACGTCAGGCTTGGCTGCAAGGGTCCTCACCCACTGAGCCATCTTGCTGGCCTCTTCTTACGTCTTTCACCATTCATGCCCAGCTTTTATGGTTTTTTTTTCTATTTTCTCTATCCATTAGCTAGTGGTATACCCCAGGGTTCTTCCATCATTGCCCCAAAGTCTTTGTTCCTGTGTGCATAGCTCACACACAGAATCTTGTCACTACTATTGTTTGGAGAATGATAGGGCACACAGGACACAATGAGCAGAGAATAACTAAGAGGAAAGTTTTGATCTATGTCAAATTTGAGATCTCTGTGGAACATATGAAACTAAAGATTACATCTGAGGTCCCAGATAAAGTGTGGGCATTGATCGCCATTGCTAACGTCCACATCTAGTTGCTCAAAGCAGAGGCAGAAGAATCATGCAAAACAACTCTGTCTGAACCTTCTGCATCAGGACAGTCAGTAAGGCTCATTGGTTTGGGCCCTTGGGGGTTTTTGAACCTGTATTTGGAGCCTTCCCCATCATCAGTGCCCTTCCCCTCCCTTGGTAGCTTGGGACATATGTTATCGTAGCCTCCTTGGCTCTGACTTGAGGCCCTTAAGTACATTTTCTACATTGTAGAGAAACTGCTTCCTCTAAAGCAAAACTGAATCATTTAATGTCTTTACTCAAAGTTTAGTAATTCTAGATTAGGGAATGTAGTTTTTCCCAAATCATTTCCCAAATCCCACTTGCTTGTCACTTCTTCTCATCACTCTTGCTTCACTTCTTACCAACTCTTCTTGTCAACATTGTCTAATGATACTCAGATGTCTCCTCTCAGTTTTTCTTCAGTTTCTAATTGGCCTGATTGCTCTCTTTTATCACATTCACAGAACTGTGCTTATTATATCTGTCTTACGGGGTTTCCTGTCAGTTAGCAGACCGAGGTGCCTATGTATGTCTTCTCTAATAGGCAAGCCTTCTTTCAAAGGAGAGGCTATTTTCTATTACACAGTCTTGTTCCTAGCTTAGTGCATAATGGATGTTTAACAAGGTTTTGTTACATAGGTTTTGACATGTTGGAGGCTCATAGTCCTTGTGCTGTGTGAGGTCTGCTCTGGTTCTGGGAAAACTAAGATTTTAGCCAAAAGTGGCTTCTGAAAAAAGCAAAGAGACATTCACTGGGCTTGAACTAATATAGAAAGAAATGAGATATTGTTAGAAAGAATTGGATGAGTGTGGAAGACAGTGAGGAAACAGAGCTAATCAAATTTCAGGTTTCCAAGCAAAGTAGTAGAGAGTCAGGCTGCAGCCCAGCTTATCAGAAACTTCTGATGACGGGCTGGTGGACATGGGCTTGTTTCTAGACAGTGGAATGCTGCGGAGGCCCTGGAATAGACAGATGGCCTTTCCATAGTGGACGAAGAGTGATGCAACACAGGGAAAAGGAAAGGTGAAGTAGGAAATGGATGGAATCCGCACGGCCAGCAGGAAGGGATGGCAGGTGGAAAGTGTTCTAATATATAAAGAACTGCATGTCATACAACAGATCTGATGCAAGGAGATTTATTTAAGGAAGGGGGAGGAGTTGGGCCTGAGTAAACCATGAGGGCAAAGAGAGAGAGAGAGAGAGAGAGAGAGAGAGAGAGAGAGAGAGAGAGAGAGAGAGAGAGAAAGTGAGAGAGAGACAGAGAGAGACAGAGAGAGAGAGAGAAAGACAGAGAGAGAGAGACAGAGATAGTCAGAGTCAGAGAGAGATAGAGACACAGACAGAGAGAAAAAGAGAGAGATAGACAGGGAGAGAGAGAGAGAGACAGAGACAGAGATACAGAGAGACAGACACAGAGACAGACACAGAGACAGAGAGGAGAGAGGCAAACACAGAGAGACAGACACAGACAGACAGTGAGAGAGCATAGGAGGGGAGAGCAAGGAGGAGGAGTAAGAAGGAGAGAAAGGCTGGCAATAAAACCATAGTACTAGCTTACAGAGTAGACTGAGTCATGATGATTTCGAAATTGTTAGCTCATCATTGTGAACATTGGGAGAACATGGACATCTCAAGCAAGAGAGAGGCGCAAGTCTCAGTTGATAGACATAGTCGAGCTTATTAAATGCTCAGGCTCTGTTCCGTTTCTATAAGGTCTCATGAGACTCTCTTTTTTTTACTAAGCTTGTTTTCTCTCCCTAGAGCAATGCTGTGAACCCCAGCTGGCTGCATAAAATATACCTGTTACCTCTAAGAAGCCTCTGGCTTCTCTTCTCTGGTCTAAGAAGTGTGTTTCCCTTCCCATCCTTAGGCTCCGCTTTGAAAGAGAATCGGCCCAGGCGGGGGGGGGGGGTGTTATACACTTCACGCTTGTGTCTTGTCCCCCAACTCGCTGTTTGGTCTGATTCAGCACAGAGGGCCACAGATCTCAGCCACAGGACCAGAACCGCGTCTGTGTTCTGGTTGCTGCCTCTCTCTGCTACTAGCCCAGGGTTTCCCTGAGTACCTCACTGGGCTCCGGATGTTTGTGAATACTGGGTATTTGGCCCATGAAGAGTTCCACAAACTAAGCAGCCTGCGTTGCATCATTAACTTCTTAATGAATGCATTCTGCTGCTCCCTGGCTGTGTAGGTCGTCCTATGTGAAACAGTGACTATCCAAACCAGTAACTGTAATCAAAAGCATTTGTGCTTGTCTTTTGATATTGGCTCCCTTGTTAAGTCGCCTACATTTTCTGTCTGGTTGGCCGCACCATTCCAGACACTTCTCTAGTGTTTCCAGGAGGCAACTCTCTGTGGCTTTGAGCAAACTGCCAAAGTGTAATTTTGTATGTCACAACCTCTGTTCTATGCCAGATTAGCTTGATCGAATCCTTCACACTCAATGGAGAAAAAAAAATCTGTTTACTATTTTCACTTGGTGGGATAGTAAATAGGCAGATTATAGTTGCATTATTTATAGAGGTTAATTTTAGATGCCATTGAATCTTAATCACCACAATGATTACTGTTTTATGGATGTGTGTGTGTGTGTGTGTGTGTGTGTGCAGGTGTGTAAAGGCTAGGAGACAACCTCAGCAGTCAGCCTTAGCATCACTGTCTACCTGTTTTGAGACAGAGTCTCACTGGACTGCAGGTCACCAGTAAGTTAGACTTGCTGAACAGGGAGTACCAAGGAGTGTCCACCCCACTGCTGGCACTACCTGCCGCAAGTGTGTGTCACTTGTCATTTTTACATAGGTTCAGGGGACCAAACTCATCCCAGCTTTATAAACTGAGACTTAGATACAATTGAGATTTGATTTTATAAGATGAAAAAAAAAATCTTTGATGACCAACATTAGACCCTTTGTAAATGACACATATTTGCTTTGTTCAACAACTGAAACTTTTGGGGGTGATACTCTGTTATTGTAACTTAATTGAACCCCACTTTTGGGGGTTCTTTTTAGTGATTAGAGGGTGGAATATATGTAAAGCATGCAGTGTTTATGGTACAAACTTGGTGCTCAAAACCTAGTAATTACCACAAGCATTGCATGCTTTACATATATTCCGTCCTCTAATCATTAAAAAATACCCCCAAAAGTGAGGGACCAATGCCATTAAAAATAAAAGTTTTCCCTGAAGTGAGAGGCGTGACTCACCACAAGGACCAACCATGTGGTACCTAAGCCAGTCATCAGGCAGAATTAGAAGGGACAGAAAAACATGGGCCGGAAGAGTCATTGTATTTTTCGAGGAATCAGTGCAGTAGGTCAGAGTCAACAGATGGGTACTGACTAGCTCAGGCAAGGGTTGGTCTTGGGACTGGTGGTCTCTAGCTGCTTGTTTCATGGTCCTGGTGACTTAAAGAAAAGGGAATAATGACTCTGTATGCGAGAGTTAGACATGGGAGGTGACTGGGAATCTGGACTTGCGATTAGTACTTTGGAACATGTTTTCTATGCTGCACTTTTCAAAGCTGATTTGCCAAAGAGATACAAACAACCTTAGTTGTTAATTTGCTGCTGTGACTCATGGATATTCTATGGGCAAATACAGAATCTAAGGAAACACAAAACACATTTCACCACTTGGCCTCTGGGTTTAGTGTGGCTGAGCGGAAGGAGAGAGCTGCGCTCCTTGTGAGGAGTTTATAGATGTTCGATGTCTGTCCATCACCAAGTTCTCATAGATAGGGTGGCAACAAGACCTAAGGGAATCTACGTCTGCTGTTTGACAAATGGACATACCACCAACATGCCACCCACATATTTATGTTTATGGCCGTAGACTAGTGCTGCTCTCATCTTTGCCAGAGAAGCTTTTTATGGTGATCTGAGGTAAATGCAGAGACTCTGTATAATATGCCAAAGTTCTGAGAGAACAAGTGTCTGTTAAGTGCTCAGCTCTAAATGTGACATCTCTGTCACCCCGCCCAAGGCTTAAGGAAGGAAACACTGCAGAAGAGCGTGGGGAAAGGTTGTAAGATTCGGAAGGTAGGAGGAGTGTTGTGAAGCACTGCCTTCTGGATATGTCATGGCCGTCATGATTATGAACACACTGTGACTGTGGGTACCACACAGAAGGTGCCGGAAAAATAATACGTAAAAATAGGATGTGGACTAACTGGCATAAAAAGAGGGCTCATCAGGAGTGGGAGAGAGATAAGGGGTTAAGGGGGTAGGAAATATGACTAAAATACATACATACATACCAACACACACACACACGCACGCACACGCACACACACACACACATATAATTATACTAATGCTAGACATTTAGGACTGAGCACTCCATAATGACGTGTAGTTCCCGCATTAACCACTGTCTATTGCAGGAGGAGCACTGATCTAGGAGTTATAAAGATGAGAACTGAGAGGCCACTTTGATACGCTGTCCACTTAGCAAGATAATACTAATAGAGTCTTCCCGAGGCCTACAGCCTATCTAGCTTCAGGTTCTTGGCTCTCATAATGGTGCAAGGTTTTAAAATTGAAGGTGGTGATGGCTCCATAATACTGTGAGTATGGTATACTAAAACTCATCAGATTGCATAAATATGTATATTGTATGCTATGAATATTTTCTATCAATAAATATTTTTTATTTTCATTTTTTTATATTTTACTTAATTTTAATTTTTTAAAAAGATTTATTTATTTATTATTATGTATACAGTGCTCTGCTTGCATGTACTCCTGCAAGCCAGAAGAGGGCGCCATATCACATTACAGATGGTTGTGAGCCACCATGTGGTTACTGGGAGTTGAACTCAGGACCTTTGGAAGAGCAGGCGGCACTCTTAACCACTGAGCCATCTCTCCAGCCCTTAATTTTAATTTATGTCTGTTGGTGTGGGGGTGTCAGATCTTGGAGTCACAGACAGTTGTGAGCTGCCATGTGGGTGCTGGGAATTGAACCCAGGTCCTTTGGAAGAGCAGGCAGTGCTCTTAACCACTGAGCCATCTCTCCAGCCCGAAGGAGACAGTTAAGCTAAGAGCTTAGGAATCAGGTGGGTTCTGAAGTTTGACAATTAGGGCCCTGATGTAATGTAAGGGAAAGTTCTTGACTTTACAGTTGTGTTGTCAGATCCTAATGCTCAATACTCATACAACCTGGAAAATAACTCCACAAAGGTTTTGAGTTTCACTCTGAAAGAAGAGATATAAAGATCATGCTTTGTTACTGGCAGGTACTTTTTTGGTGAGTTGGTTCAGTGAGAGCCTCGTCTGGCCTTCCCAGGGTCGCCATACCACATTCCTGCCAGTGCTAGCTACCTCAGTAACATGTTTGGCGAACCATCTTTAAGACAGTGGACGAGGACAACAGGGTTGGTGCAGCCCAACACTGTGGTGCAGAAAGTCCCCACTGAGCACCATGGTGAGTTCCTGGAAACTGTGTCATACAGCAGACCAGTGTGAGGTACTTCACATTGTGGCAGACAAGCAATATTATACACCAGGTATGTGGCATACAACTGTCGAGTACAACTTAAGTCAACATATGGCCAGATTACTTTTGAAAACAAAGAAATGTACACCATGAATCCCATTACAATTTCAGAACAAAAATGCAGCCAAGTTCTAGAGTTTTCCATTGGAAATGCAAACATGGAGTCTACTTTGAGTCTGAATGGCATTTTAAAGTAGCATGAAGCACAGCTCACAAGTCATCTCGCACTATAATCAGGACTTCAAACACAGTGTGTCCACTGTAATGATTAATGATTCTATTTGAAACTTTATATGGTTTTACTATTACCCAGATTCTTCAGGTCTCTTGGAGAACTGTCTGAGGAAGTCTAACAGGTGTGTGCATGGTGTGTGTGTGTGTGTGTGTGTGTGTGTGTGTGTGTGTGTGTCTGTGTATGTCTGTGTCTGTATGTATTGTATTCTGTAGTTATTTAAGCATTAAACATATATTTTCAGAAACATTCCATGGATTCGTTGTATGCAAGAAGTGTATGAGGAAACAGTACATGTGTGTATCAAAGAAACAAATATACCTGTGTAGAACAGGGACAGTGCTCTCCAGCAAGGGCTGTCTATAATGGGTAAATGATAAGATTGTGCCTGGCTTAGCCAATTCAAGAAAGATGAGCAAGTCCTTCCCTTAGGCTTGGCAGTGATGTCTAATAGACTGGTTTCAGTTGCTGTGTCCCAGCTGTCTTACTTTGTAACAAATTTTGTACAAACTCCAATATTTACATATGAAATTACACTTGTTAATGACCTAGCAGCTAAACTTATAGATATGTAATCGGGAGAAATTATTCTTTTCACAAAAAAAACATGTTCATGAATGTCTATATTAGCATTACTGATAAGAGCCAAATTGAATTCAAACACTCCTAAACTGATTAAGTGTGTGAATAAAATATGATATATAATATATATTCAGTTATAATTTGCCATAAAGGAGAATTAAGTACTATCATATGTAATAGCATACATGAATCTTTTTTTAAAAATTAACATTTATGCCGGGTGCAGTGAGTGGCACACACCTGTAATCCCACCACTCAGGGAGGCAGAGGCAGGTGGATCTCTGTGAGTTTCAGGTCAGTCTGGCCTACAAAGCACTTGTTCAGGCTACACAGAGAAACCCGATATTGAAAACACTACCCTCCCCAAATATAAAAATTAAAAAATTAAAAGTTAACTTTATTTAGGTTGAGTGTGTGTGTGTGTGTGTGTGTGTGTGTGTGTGTGTGTTATTATACACATGTACCAATCATGCAAGGGGAAGTCAGAAGACAGCTCATAGGAGTCTATTCTCTCTTCTGCCATATGTGTCCTGGCGCTCAGACCCAGGTGGTCAGGCTTGGCAGCAATCTCTTCACTCGCTGAGCCATCTCAGTGGCCAGCACGAATGAGTCCTGAAAAGCACCGTTCTCAGTGTTGCTAGCACAGTGGAGCTGGACATAAAGAACTAAACACTGTGTGAAAAATCCCCATCTATGGAGACAAAACAGATGAGTGATGGCTAGAGGTTGGTGAACTGGGTGGAGCGGAAGTGGAGACAGTGTTGAAAGGGTGTGCGGTTTCTTGGAGTACGGAGATATTCTAAGATGCATTGGAAAAACGGTGAGCTGCTAAATTATGCACTTTGAATGACTCAGTTATATTGTATATGAATTATATTTTGTGGAGTATATTTCTTTTTTTTAATTAATTTATTCAGATTACATCTCAATTGTTATTCCACCCCTTGTATCCTTCCTTTCCTTCCTCCCTCCTGCTTTCACCCTATTTCCCTCCCCTATGTCTGTGACTGAGGGGGATCTCCTCCCCCTCTGTATGATCATAGGCTATCAAGTCTCATCTTGGTAGCCTGCTATCCTTCCTCTGAGTGCCGCGTGGAGTTTAAATATAATTGCAATTACATTTCCACATCTGACCACCCAAGAGGCAATACAAAAGGAATTTTCATATTAAATGTCCCGACTTCAGACACAAACATAGCCTATGTTAACAGCATTCCTGGCATGCTGGTGTCAGAGAGGGAAACATAATTAATAATCTCAGTACATGTGAGGCAAGAGCCACAAAGAGATTAGTTTACCACTTGGTACTATTCTTATGAATTTTGTTTGCCTGGGTTTTATTTACTTACTGTTAAATAATATTTTTGTTCAGTGTAAATCATTTTCACTTATTGATATCACACACCTCACTGAGTAGAGGAGGTATTCCAAACACCATGCATACAAGGATCAATGCTTTTCCACCTTCAGTTTTGTCCATCATGGTCCAGAGGAATAGAGATCAGACGTTCTGAGACCATCACTGTCAGGGGCATGATGGGTGCTGGAAAGGGCTCTTTGGTGAGGCTAAGGAAATATCGGTTTGTTTGTGAACGGCTATTATTAGATTGGGCCACTCTTTTATCTTTGAACCATGGCTTGATCTTCTGCTAAAAGAAGAGCAAGCTAAGGATATAGTTAGGGTGATAAAGTTCCTGTCTAGCATGCGCGGAGCATTAGGTTCACAAAGCTGGGTCAGAGTTGGGGCCACCTCATACCTGTAACCCTAGTGCTCGAGAGAATGAGACAGAAGGATAAGACGTTCAAAGTCATCCTCACGAACACAGCAAATTCCAGGCCAGCTTGGGTTACATGAGACCGAGGCTTTAAAACTAACTTAATAGTGAACAAAATGTAAAAGAGAGCCTAGATTCTTCCCCACCCATCCAGAGCTGTGTCCTAGCTGTGTACCAGAAAACTTCAACACCTTCCATTTGGGTAATGTTTTCTTCTTTCAGTTGTTGAAGGAACAGGAGTTGGTGCATCCTAAAAGAGAAGCCTCCTTTCATATTTTCCTAGGTAAATAGCATTCCTTTGTGTTGTTTTTAATTATCTGTAGGGCCTAATAATGTTTATTATTACAAGGCTATACTTACTACTACTACTACTACTACTATTATTATTATTATTATTATTATTATTATTATTATTATTATTATTATTTCAGTAAAGCCCACTAGCAATCAATCAAGACACTGATTTTTTTTTTTAATATTTTAAAATAGCCATAGTTAACCTAGGTCAGGACAGACATTAATCCTCTAAACTACTTTCCATAGCGGGGCAGATATAGGATCCCTGCCCCAATCCCCATGCCATCTGTTTCTAATAATGTCTACCAAGCTACCTCCCATCCATAATCCCAAATCCTTGCTAATGTTCTTCATCTAGGCCATCCCACTCCATCTACTCTGGTCACGTAATTCTCTTCCATCTACCATGGTAGTCTTCTTCTCCTCTCTTCTCCTCGGGTCCCTCTTATTCCTCCTCTTCCACCTCCTCTTCCCAAGATCCTTTCTGTCTCTATAAGCCCAGGAACCTTAGCCACACCTTTCTCAATTGTCCTGCCCAGATGTGCAGCCTTCTATTAATTAGCATCAAAATACATTAGACCGACCCCGCCACCTTTGCCTAGGTAAGCTGATGCCCAAGGTTTTGTGGTAACCAGCTACTTCCTTACTGCCAACACGGCATGTGTCTCAGTAAATCACTGGTGTCATTGACAAATGCTGCTGGGAAAGAAATGTCCACTTACTCCCAGGAATTCTCAGGACTGCATCCTTTACCCACTGTGCTAAAATTTACTTATAGTTTTGTGAAGAAGGAAATTAATAATGAAACTTGAATTATCACCCATAATGTTACTGGTTTCCATATGCCCCAAGACTCACTTATCTCTTACCATCTCTTGGCATTTCATCAAAACCCAAAAGGATGCAAAAATGAGTCACGGCTTTGTGAGTCTTACTCTGTCTGTTCCCTTTACCTTCACGGCTGTGAGCGAGAGAGAGGAGGTGTGTCATACCAAGCCCACTGTTAGCCGGTAACAGAGGAAGTGAAGGGAGCTCTTCCAACCCCAGGGCAAGGAAATGCATTTGTTGTGGCGACTAGCTTGGAAAATGAAAGTGTAATGCTGTTTGTCTGGGAGGCTTAGTTTGGTTCTCCCAAGTTGGCGTCTAAGAGGCAAAGCAAGAATCTATGTGGTTTGTACAGAATCATTCTCTGAGATGATGAGAGCGATTCTCAAGAACATTTACTTCTGGTGCCACTGGACAACAGCAGTGTGTGTGTGTGTGTGTGTGTGTGTGTGTTTGTATATAAGCATTTGTATATTTGTATGTGAGTGCGTGTGCATTCATATGTGAATGTGTGCATATTTGTACAAGAGTATGGATGAGTGCATGTGTTTGTATGTGAGTGTGTGTGAGTACATTGTGTATATGTGTATTTTTATTTGTGTGTGTGTGTATGTGCATGTGTTTTATGTGAGTGTAAGTATGTGTGTTATGTGCATGAATTTGTATGTGTTTGTATGTGAGTGTGTGTTTGTATGTGAGTGTGTATTTGTATATGAGTGTGTGTGTGTGTATTTGAGTGTGTGTGTGTGTGTGTGTGTGTGTGCTATGGAAGGGACCCAGAAGACTCTTCTTTTGATAAGGGTGACTGTGTTCTAACCTGGAGCAGGGTAATAAGACTGCTCTGTGGAGCTAGAACCAGGAGAATCCATCTCATAGAAAATATGAATGGCAACACAAAAGCATCCTTAAGAATCTGAACCACAGATACACAGATAGGGAAGGAATTGTTTATTACTTAGTATAATCCTTATTTTGCAGTTAAAGAATTTCAATAAGGCAATATGATTTCTCTAAGGTCCCACAAGAGAATCTTGGTCTATTGAAACTAAATTTTATGTTATCCACAGGAGATTACTTAGAATAAATCAGATAATAGTTGTGTGTGTGTGTGTGTGTGTGTGTGTGTGTGTGTGTGTGTAGTACATAACTATTACTCAATATTTATATGCTGTTTTACTATAAAACATAGTTAAAAAAAGAAGGATCCACCCTTTTGAGCAGAGCAGAAATAATGAAAGCACAGACTCATACAACTCTATTTTCTTAGTCTTCAATGGCTTTATCTGAAAACTGGAGATGAGGTCAGTGAGATGTCTCAGGGGTACCGGTTAACTAAGGATAACACCAAAGCTGACAATCTGAGATCGATTCCTGGGACCCAGCAAGTTGTCCTCTAACCTCCACTCATACACTGTGGCATGCACAGACCCTCCCACATACATGTACATGTATACACACATACACACACTGATAAGTATAAAGTACATACTCCCACATACATGTATACACATGTACCTGTATACACACTAATAAGTACTAAAAAATCTTAAAACTTGAAGATGACAGCATCTATTGTCACAGGGCTATTTATTATGGCAGATTGAAAATAGCCATATATCCTTTGCTGCTTTTCCAATCAAGAGCTGCTTCCTATCTCTCCTCGTTTGGAATCTCAGGCACAACTGCTTTGGCCAATAGCATGACGTGGAAGCAGTGGCAGACCAGCTTTACACTTAGCTCCAAGGCAACTATGCAGATTCCTCCTTGGGGTGGAGCTCTGAGCTTTGCGTAGAATTCCAGCTCCCTTCTGCAGAGAGAGTCTGCATGGATAGGGCAAGGAGCAACAGTTCAGAAGGCACCTTCCGGCCATCACTGCCAGAGACCGTCCTGACCTCTCCACCCTGCTGAATTGTCTGTTGGAAACTAAATATGCTCCGTGAAGAACAGATGGATATCCCAGGCCAGGTGCCCAGGTTCCTGTAACTGTGAGGCACAAGCTGCTTTGGGTTTTACAGGTTTGAGGATAGCTAATCATGCTGCAATGGATATTGTGGATGCCGGCAACAGTAAGAAAGTGAGTATGTACACAAAATGCGTTGAAGCAGGGTCTGGTTATTAGCTGGTAGCATTTCCTTCTATGTCCCCTCTCCCCTTCATCTGCCTTCCTTCTCTTCTCCCTCCCCTTTCTATTACTCCTTCTCGTACCTTCTAAAATGTGTCAATGACTTGGTAAATCCTGACGCTCTCAGCAGCCAGTGTTCATCGCCTCTGCCCGGTGACGGCAACAGTGAAGCCTCGACGGCATCATTTCCTGAAATACTGCTTAGATTTTTCGCTTTTCCCCAACAAAGTAAGCCTAAGGCAGCTGATAAGCCACTCTGACACGTAAGACCTCAGCTTGACATGTTACATATGAAATCGCCGCCCCCCCACCCCCGACCCCGTTTATTAATACATTGCAGCGCTAACCGTAAACTAGAAACTGTTAGATTCTTGGAGGGCAGGCATAGATGACATCAGTCCTGTTGTCAGAGAAATTAGGTAGAGCAAGGGTAATGTGAGAGAGAAAGAACAAATAAAAGCTCCCCCAGAGGGAAGCGTCTCCGAGGTAGGGGGGTCTGATGCTGTGGAAACGGAGAACAGAGTGATCCGCTTTAGGTGGCAAAGTCAGGGAAGGCCTGAGACGTGACACCTGCACTAAGGTTTAATAGACACAACGGAAATGCCATGAAATAAATCTAGAGAGTGTCCTTCTAAGTGGTCAGGGTGGGGGTGGGGGTGGGGGGACAGGATAGCGTGGAGTCCTGTGGGAAAGGAAAGGACATCTGATGCTACTTGGAGCCTAGCGTAAGATGGAGGAGCTCATTTCATCCACTATCTGGTGGTAATGTCTTCCTCTGAACGCAACTCGGAACTCCTGCAGCTCTGTAGCTTTAGGTTAGATTTTGATTGAGTCCACAGGGGAAAGGATAAAACAGGCCCTGCCTTCTCCAAAACTGATTCCAAAATCTCCATGCAGAGGTTATTTTTGTTTTCTGTGGAGAATATTAGAACTAAAAGATTTGTTGTTGTTGTTGTCGTTGAGACCCGGTCTCACTATGTAGTTCTTGATGTCCTGGAACACACTAGCCCAGGCTGGCCTTGAACTCAGAGCTGCACTTGTCCCCACCCCTATGCCCAAGTGATGGGGTTAAAGGCTTGTGTCCTTGAAAACATTGTTACACGTGGCATCATTTGACCTCTTGTCTAGCCTTATAGTTTCAGTTAATGATTTTTAAGACCTTTTGGGGGCTTTGAACTGTGTCTGATTCACAAGGTCTAGGGCACAGGTGTACGAGTGGACAGCAATGGAAAGCACTAATGGAAACTGCTAGAATTCTGAGAACTCCCAAAGCTATACTTCTTCCCCGCGGACTGCTTGCTGAGAGGATGCTGAAACAGTTACCAGGGTGAATCGCTAACACAAGTGGAAGGGCAGTTTATTCCTGAGAATCTCTTGAAAGAGTTGAGAATTCTATGCAATAATAATTAACACCTGTGGGATCAGATTAGGAATGGTTGTATGTACCACAATAATTTCAAAATTATAGGTATATAGACTTTTCAAGTGATGGTAACATTAAATACTTAAAAATAGTTGGAAATGATAGACAACAATATCAAATAAAAGTAGGTAAAAAGCAATGTAACTACGATTATATGAAATATGTATATAAGATGCCGAGTTAGAAAACAAAACACAGCAATTTTTTTTGGTTAAAGCTTATACATTTTTTTAAACTTAAAAGAACATCTTGGTGTGCCCTTAAGTGGCTTCTGTACAATGCTGACATTCTGGATGCTTCTAGGAAACAGAATTCGTTTGTCAGTCCTTGAAGTTCTTTCAATCCCATCTGGGAAATTCTCAGAACTCAGAATCCCATGAAGAGCATTTTCACTTCGTCCTGTCTCTGTCTCTGTCTCTGTCTCTCTCTCTCTTCCTCGCTCTCTCTCTCCCTCTCTCTCTCTCTCTCTCTCTTTTCCTAATAATAATTGAATTCAGAAGCCATTTGAAAACACTGAATACATATTACAAAGTACTATCTTCAAGAGAGCCTAGGAAAGCAGATCCCAGACATGCCCTGTGTGCCCTGTGCAAGCTCTGGGTGACTCTCACCAAGCACTGCTTATGCTGAAGCTGGGCAAGGAACCCCTGGCTGTGCATTTCCTTCGTATCTATTCAATCATTTAAATGGAGTTTGATTTTTATAACTGATAACATTTCCAGAGATCTTTCTGTAGGCACTTTTCTCTTCCAAGAGTTCTTGTAAAATAGAGCCAGAAAAACAGTCTTCCCCAAGGAAGAGCACACCAGCTAATTATCTCATACCAGATGGTCATTCCTGAAAGCATGTGCATGCAAATAACATTGTACAGAGTACCTAGATTGTAGCTATGTGTTTAGGAGTGTGTGTGTGTGTGTGTGTGTGTGTGTGTGTGTGTGTGTGTGTACATATACATGTATATAACAACAGTCAATGAAAAAAGAGGCTATGAATTTCAAAGAGAGCAAGGATAGGTATATTGGAGGGTTAGGAGGAAGGAGAGGAAGAGGTAAATGATGTGGTTTACATTATAATCTCAAATAATAAAAAAAAAAGTTAATAAAATGATATAGACCTCAGGTGGGGCATGTGAAAGATTTTCATTTAAATGAATCAATCTCTGATGAGTTCCTTTTGAAAAAAGAAACATCTGGCTGCCCTATGTTCACTGCCTTAGAAAAACAATTCCATAACTTAGTGCATTTAATTTTCCTAATAGGGAAATGTATGCTCTGTTTGAATGATGGATGAAAAGAGGTAAAAGTGAAGACTCAGCATTGGCTAGGCGTCTTGGGGATTGCTGACAAGGCTGACAAGTGACGTCAGTCACGTTAGTATGTTGTGGGAATTGCTAGTTCTCTCTGCTTTTGCAAACGGTGCCATTTCTTACCTTCCTCTATTTGTTTGTTTGCTTGTTTACATTGAGAGGCACAGCTAAGGGAGAGGCATGAAAGTCGCTATGGCTATGATCTCACCTCAGGTGACTCGCTGACGTGGTTGAACTAATTTGCTGTTTTACAGGTAACTATGTTCAGGTGAATATTTTAAACTAATTCAATAAATGTGCAATAGTGATTCACATTGTTTTAAACTATCTCTTTAATCATTAGAGACTGGGGAGACTTTTTAATTTAAGTTTTGTTACAATATTTACTAACCTATAAACTACTTGTGCTAAGTTCTTGTTAAGCTCAACTGTTTCATGGAGAGTTGTCTAGCACACTCAGGAAGTGGACATCAAAGTAGAAAACGAAGAGCTGTGCTGCTTCTTGCTTTAAAAAAGAAAGGACCGTATTGAGCTCACTGAACTTGACCACAGCAGCTTAGCCCTCCCCTGGTGCCCTATTTCTCTCTTGCTTTTGACCCTGAACTTCCCTGAAAATATATATTATGTCATTTATGTTCATTTAATATGCTCTTAGCTAGTATTTAGTAAGGAACAATGGAGGAAGGAAGAAAGGAAGGAAGAAAGGGAGGAAGGGGAGGATGGATCAGGGAGGGGGAAGAGATATAGAGAGGAGGCGGAGGGAGGCTTTGTAATTTTACAGAAAGGTTCTAATAATAAACATTATCTTTACCATGATCATAGCTTCAAAACAGAAAGTGATGTGCTGTGGTTCATGTTTTCATATTACCTCCATCAATTCACATCAATTCACTGATTTTATGGGGAACTGGAGGTTTTGTAGGATTCCATCTAGTGGTTTCTTTTTCCCTTATATGGGTGTGGGGGCGGCATGTGTAATTGTACAAGTTCAGATGTATTGCACATGTACATACACATGCATGAAGAGACCAGAGCTTAATATCAGGTGACTTCTTCAACTCATTTTTCTCTTAACTTTTAAGACAAGGTCTCTCTCATTGAACCTGGGATCACTTTCAGGGATCATCCTGTGTCTACCTCTACAACCATAGGATTACAGGTGTGAACTGGCTCACACGGAATTTTCTGTGGGTGTTGAGGGTACAAACTTGGATCCTCATGATGCCATGGCAAGTACTTTACTGACTGGGCCATCTCCCTGGTCCCCTTCATCTACCTAACCCTAAAATGATGCTGTGTCCTGTGAGAGATATGTCTCCAATCCTGTCTCCTCTTGTTTCTTTGCCCAAAAATCTGAATAACAGGGCTGTGCAGCAGGCTCAGTGGCTAAGGAGATCTTCTATACAACCATAAGTAACTGGTCCTGGATCCCCTGAGGCCAGCACTCATGTTTTTGTTGGTGGTGATGGTGGTTGTTCGGGTTTGTTGTTACTTCTGCTTGTTTGATTGTTCTTGTTTTGTTTTTTAAAGCTAGGCATACCGTTTGTAACTTCACTGTACTGCTTCTAGTCATCAGTGACAGGAGAGTCACCCTCTGGCCAGCTACTTGAGCCAAAAAGGCAAGCTCCAGGTTCAGCCAGAGACTCTACCTCAAGGGAATAAGGCTGGGAGCAACAGAGCCGCCTATCCCACACCGTTCCTCTGGTCTCCACATGTGCGCATGTCTGGACACATACATACATACAACATGTGAGCACACACATATGTAAAAATGAAAAACAAAGCACAACCAAAGTCTAATCTAAAGACCTCTGGCAATCCTCTCTACCCCTTGTGTGCAGGTGTGCGTGTGCGTGCTCATGCACGTTCACTTGCATGCTAATTCCTGCCTCGGAGTCTTTGCTCAAAGTGTCTCTCCTAAAACACCCTCTTCCTTCTCCTCTGCATCTTCCCCTCCCTTCAAACTGAAGTCATATTTGGAGCTATGGGACTCGTGAAGCTGCTCCCTATACACCGTCTCTGCTTCCTGTTTATTCTCTTACAAGCTCCTTCAACATTCTAGTGAGCCACGCTAGACAGCTAACTTTATTCCAGCTTGCTACTCCGCCCACCCCCAACCTTTGCCCCTGACCACCTACAATAAAACTTTCAAAGCCTGGACAGGTCCCTGCCCTCACCACTGGTATTCCCCTGGACTCTGGAGTGTGGTTGGGACTCCCACACAGTGATCTTCTGCCCTACTTCTGGATTTGACAGTAAATGGCTTAGCAGCAAGAGGGGCAGAAAGGCCCCGTGGGTTTGCTTTTGATGACGTTCCTATTGTCTCAAAGCTGGTGAACGTTTCCTGCTCTTGTTGAAGAAGTTCTTTCAGCTCACATCTTTGATTTTTTTGTCTGTCCTTCCTGGATTCCAGCTTCTTCCTGCTTCCTACCCCTTTGGGGCTTCCCCGTTTCATCTCGTTGTTTCTCTTAGCCCATGTATGCTTCTTCCTCCCATTAACTCACCTCTCTCGTGGCAGCATCATCTCTTATTTCTCTTAGTCAAATAATAGCTTCTGAGGGAATACAGTTTCATTTAGGGGAATTTTTAATTTTCACATCGACTTCATTTCTAATATGAGTGCCTACTCTAGAATCAGCCCAGCTGACATAGTCTGTCTGTCCATGCCTCCTCATGCTGTTGAACACCGCTTTCTCTCTCAGTGAGCAGATAGGATCCTGTTGCCTGTGCTCCCTCCTGCGTCTTTCCTCTCCTCACCTCCTTCACAGAGGCTGGGGTCAATGCACTGACCTTTGGTAAATTACCTCAGCCGTTTCAGTTCTATCTTCTCTTAGAAAAATATGACAGTTTCATAGCTTTTGAGAGAAAATAAGATATCATTATAAATATCACTCTCTTGTTTCTATTTCTGACATTTTTTTTTCTTGAGGAAGCCATTCTATTTCAGTCTTGTTAGCTTTATCCTTGTTCTTTTATTCAGTAAATATTTGAGCTCATGCTGTGTGGCAGGCGCTGAGCAATATTGGAAAGTCAGAAATGAAATGTGTTAGATAATGTTGCTGTTCTCGCTGAATTTATGGTCTGATGGGAGAGTCAGATAAGTAAGCTTCCATCTCTCCCTTTGTGTCATGCCTCCCTGGGAAACGCTCTCTGCGAATACGCTCCTCCACGCAGGTGCTGTGGGAAAGATGCCCGAGCCGTCAAGGAGCTACAGCCTCTATGTGGTGCGTGTGGTAGACAGACCAGACAGTTGGGAGCTGGCCATTTCTGGAGGGATAGGCTAATGAAGAGAAAGGACTTCCCTGAAGAGAGGGGCCTGAGGAAAATACCGATTGTGCTCAAGGGGCCTGGGGAGTATTTCAGAATAAGCAGCATAGCTGACAAATTACCATTTGATGTTGAAGTTGCCCTGGGCAACTATGCTAGTGCTGCTCCTGTGGAATCTCTGAGAGGAGGGGTAGTAGGGAGAGTCCTGCCTGGTGATGAGAGGCGTAGATGAGAGGGCTTATTACAAGGTTGCATTTAAATAGAGATCTGAATACAGTGATGGAATAATCATGCGAGCACTTGGGATAAGAACATTCGAATCATGTTAGATAGGACTTGGTGGCTTACTTAGATGATGTTAGGGAGTCACTAAAGGGGAGATGTCCTCTGTCTAATATTTGCACAGGGTCACCGTATGCAATGCAAAGGAAGACAGAGGCTATAACAACAATCTGGACGAGCCGTAAAGTCACGGCAGGGCATTAGAAGCAGTTTGGTTCCAGGAATTGTCTGAATCTTGATGAGTGCAACAGTTTGAACAGATGGAACTGGTGGTTTGATGGACACAGAGTGTAAGAGGGACAAAGATGTTAAAGGTGACCACAGGACTTTTGGCCCAGGGGATTAAAACTACATGGTTGCCATATCTGAGAGGACGGCAAGAAGAGGAGGTGGAGCGTGTGTGCATGCAGGTGTCCCTGCGCGCGTGCGTGCATGGTTGCGTGCGTGCGTGCGTGTGTGTACACCAGGTGTTCAGATTTGCTCAGATTAGTTTGAGGAACATAATGAACATCCAAACGTGTGTAGCAGCTCAGCAGCTGGATGGAGCAAGATCTGCAGTTTGTCTGCAGAAGGAGGTCATGGGGGGAAGGCACCTAGAGCAATGATTTCAAAGACATTCATGTCACCTTACAAGATGCTACACACATCTCTTGATTAAAAAATTTCAAGAACAAATCTGAGAGCACAAATGTTATGTACTGAAAATTTCAACTTTATTTCATTTTTAAGATACTGGTTTTTGTTTTGTTTTGTTTTGTTTTTTGAGTTTTTTTTGTTTTTTTTGTTTTTTTTGTTTTTTTTTTGTAAACTGACATCAGAGCACACTAATGTCTTCAAGCCACATTTTGAAAAACCTAGTGTAGGAAATCAGCAGAGGGCTAACACCTGAGTTCTGGTGTCAAACTAGTCTGTGGGTTTCTAATACTAATTATAAAATACCCAAGCTAAGAAATGTTACCATTATAGTAAAAACTATTATACATATTTATTATATTGTATATATTGTATATTTTATGTACTATAATGCACATAATTTACTACATTGTACACAATATGTACATGTATATTGTATTATGTAATATATCACATATAATAGTTTTTAATATAATATACAAAATAGTTTTAAATATAATATGTAATAGCTTTTACTATTTTACAATTTTTATTTATTTTATTATTTTTACTATTTATTTATTTTACTATATATATATAATTAAAGTGTAAATATAAGTTTTACTTCTCTGAAGAAAATTAAGCCATAAAAGTATTTTAAATAAATCTATAAGACTTTGTAGGGTTTCCTAAAATTGAAATGACTGTGTCCTAGTTTTGTTTCAGTTGCTGTGATAAAACACCAACCAAAAGCAACTTGAAGGAGGAAAAGGTTTTGTTTTTGTTTTGTTTTGTTTTGTTTGGGGCTTGCATTTTACACAACACTCCGCCATGGAGGAAAGCCAGGATAAGTTCAAGGCAGGAACCCAAAGTACAGGTCATAGAGGAATGCAGCTCAGTGGCTTACTTCCAGGCTAATGTTCATCTGCCTTTGTTATGTATCTTAAAGCCTAGCTATGGTACCTCCCACATCAATTAGCAATCAAGGAAATGCGGAGCAAAGGCATGGTAATACTTGTCTTTAATCCCAGCACCGAGGCAGAGCAGGTGGATCTCTTTGAGTACAAGGCCAGTGTGGTCTACATTATGAGTTCTAGGAAAGCCAGGGCTATGTAGAGAGACCTTGCCTCAATAAACAAACAAACAAATAAGTAAATAAACAAAACCCCCAAAGTTATAATTAAGGTATGCTTTTGTTGTAACATTTACATTAATAAATGTGGAAAATATGCTGAAAATGGTCAGCATTCCACATTATGTTTATTTTTAAAGGGCTTACTGTTTTGGATAAGTCAGTTAACACCTAAATTCTGGGTACTTGCTAGATAAAACTGGTCATCTCTAGACATCAATGCAAATATATATATATATATATATATATATATATATATATATATATATATATATATATATATATATATATATATATATGCAACTGTGTTGTGAAAGGCCACACCTTTGACTATGGTTAAATGAAAAGAAGATGCCCCCAGAATTTCCATATTCCCATGGTTGATCTGAAGGGATATGAGCATAATGCCCACTGCATAGGCATAAAATTTAGGGATACTCTCAATACCTCAGGGTACTCCCTGATTTCATTATGAGAAGAACACACACACACACACACACACACACACATACACAAGTATATCCAACCAACTCCTCACCACAAAACATCTGCGAAAATACAAATTCACATTAGTGCCTATTCTAATCCTCACTGATATTTCAGCTAGTACCACAGTGATGCTAATTCCTGTGGAGCTGTGAACAAACATCTACTCACACCAGGTCGGGAATCAATGACAGACTAAAGTTCAACTTAGTGAACCAATGAGTTTTATTAGGGTTACTTACAGGAAGATGGGTGAAGGCTTACTTACAGGAAGAGAAATGACTCAAAGACAGCTGTATCACTAAAGCCCAGTCCAGCATGAGTGGACAGCTCACAAAACCTGGAAACCTGGATTGTACTGCAGGCAGCTGGGTTTTTGGAGGCAGCTGAGGTGCTCTGAGCCCCATCAGGCAGTTTGGCGAGACTATGCCTCTTCCAGGCAGCCCAGCTACTAGAACAGTCTTCTAGGCAGTTTAGATAGTCTGAGAGCATCTCTCAGCAGTATTTACTTTTTATAAATGCTTGGTAAGAGAGGTGGCTAGTTAATCTGGTCAGTTTTAGGGACTTCCTGAAGCTTTTGGGTTCGAAGTATAGAACCTTTCCCCTCTTCTCAGAACATCTAATGTTTTATCAAGCTTCTGTGCAAGATGGAAGTGTATACCTCAGAGGAGGAACTTGCTATGTTACTCTTACAGTAAAAATATCTAGTTTGTAATATATGTTGAATTTTGTCAGTTAGTTCCCCTCTGTCTTTAGCTTTCCTTGACTTTCCTGACCTTGGTACTTTTGAGGATTTGCTTTTCTAAGGAACTAAAGTGGACCTGTGTATCATCTAGGCTAACCTTACTATTTCCTATTTCCTCCTTTGTCATTCATATTTAGGTAATAGGAAAATTCTTTCACACTGTGTAAATACACCATCCTTGATTAAGGTTTATATTTTCTACTTATTTTTACATTTATTTATGACAACGTAAGTTTGTAGTTAATTCAATAACTCATAATGCAGCACTGTCATTATTCCTTTGTTTTTATTTTAATCTTTTCTGTACTTGTTATTTATTCTCCTGTGTGTATGTGTGTGCATGCATACACACACATGCCACAGTGTGCATGTGACAGTCAGAGGACAACCCACAGACATCAATTCTCTCCACCGTGTGGACACTTGGGGTCAAGCTCTCTGGATTGTAAGGGAGGTGTCTGTATTTGCTGAGGAATCTTGTGTAGGGGGCTCTATTGTCTTTAGATTTTTTAATTGTCTGAAAATTAGGCGTTGAGAATCTTTCAGTGTCCTTTTCAATGTCATCTTTTTTTTTTTTTTTTTTTGGCACTTCCTATTTTTCTGATGTGAAACATGCTAAGCATAATTTGTGATGTTCATAGTCTAGCTGTGGAATCAGCTTATTATTCTTGTGATGTCATTTGTCCCAGACTCTCTCAATGGAGCAAATGAGGAACGTATATAGTTTTACATACTCATTATGGGTACACACACACTTGTACATGCTTCTATCATAGAAATTCTTTGTCTTTACATATTATCATCCATGCTTTCACACCAGTACTCCCAACTGAAGCTGACCATCACCTGGTTGTTGTAATTTTTATCCTCAACAAATGTCTTAAATATGCTTTTTGTTTGATTTACCTTTCGGTTCATAACCAATATCCTGTTGCCTCACCTTAGACCCTTAAAGAATGGCTGCAACATCCCTATAAGCTAATGTCCTGTGCTTGACTGCATCCTAGATCTCAAACCCTCATTTGCCTCACAGGATCTCAAGTTCCCTAGTTCCATTTCTCATGCGTATTCCCAGATTGCCCTGGTGCACCATATTGAGATCATCCTGTATAGAAATTCCCATCTATGTGGAAGTCCTCATCAACCCACGTGGATTCTGCCGCATGCCTGGCCCTTCCTTCCATGTAGGCCCCCTCCTCATCCATCACTGGCTCTCTGGCATCCACTACCCTCTATGCTGATGGGCTCAGTGTCTTTTCTAGGCTCTGACACATCACAACTAACCTCCACCTGGCTCCCTGTGAACACATTCTTTCAAGGGCAGTATCTTTGCTGGACCACCCTCAGTTTACAACCCTTGCTGATGCGGTTCCTGGCTCCAGCACCCATATCAAGCCCACTCCTGCATGCATAGTCTCTGAACCTTTCTTGGGCTGTGTTGAAGCTTCCACCCTCGTCATTCATTGGCTCCACCAATTTGCATCAAGATGGTCCCCTGAGACCAGATGTCTACCTTGGGATTACATTTCTCAGGAGGAGAAAGAAGAACATTCTATTTAAATCTTGAGGTTTTATTTTTTATTGTTATACTGATTAAAAATCCATTGCCTCAGGGTAGATGGGGTGGAGGCGGGTCAGGAGGCCACATAGCATGAATTTAAAGTAAATTCATTGTTAAGGCTTTTAATTAATGGAGACACAAAGTACAATAATGGAGAAGGAAAGTAGGATTGAGTTAAAATTTACAGTTAAAAGTGACCTCTGCAACAATTCTTCAAAGATTTAGGCTTCCCAGCATGTCACACAAATGACACTTTAGTTTAGTTCTCCAAGATCCTGGTAGGTTGATTCTATAATTTTTTTATTGAAATAATTCATTTTTCCAAAGCATGTTTAGTCTGAAGATTCTCTAGAATCTTCAAACTGTCTTAAGCATTTTGGCTAATGGCTCTCTTCCTTGTGGTTACTCAAAGCATGAATTCTGAATCACTTGATTATAACTGACCTTTGTCAACCAAATATCCTGTTAGTTTTTAACTGATTTTCTGTGTAATAATGGGCCACTCCAGAAGTTTGTGAAATTTAGTTTATAACTTTTCCCACAGTCTAACAGAAATCCAAGCTCACAAACAGTACTCATTAATCTTTTTTCATTAATGTTTTTATTCTTTACATATACATTTATATTATTACACATATATACAATAAACTACCTATAGCAAGAACAACCGTGACACAATCAGGAATTATAATATAAATGTTACACTGTCAGTGTTTTGGCTGTTTGTATTTGGCAGCCTTGAAGAAAACATCTTTCCTATCTTGGTGCATCTAAAATTCTGAATGTAAATCAGTATCTATTATATTTCATCATTATCAACTTAAAACATCTATCTAGACCTAAAAACATCTTAACACTAATCTTAGTTGATGCAAACTGATACTGCAATGAGAGAGAGAGAGAGAGAGAGAGAGAGAGAGAGAGAGAGAGAGAGAGAGAGAGAGAGAGAGAGAAGAAAAACGCCTTACCCTTACCCAGGCCCAGGGAGGGGGGAGGGGATTTCCCTGCACCTCATTTCCCTCCTCCCTGTACCACTGGACTTCACCCCTACCCACACCTTTCACCTTCACCTACATTCACTTGCAGCATCATAGTCTGAGGCCAAAGCCCTTTATTTACTGTGGGGATTGCATGCTGAGTAATTCTTGGAGAGGTACTTGGGTTTCTGACACAGTCGGAGGGAACCACCCAGTCTTAGCACCTTCACTGTGCTCATGTGGTCAGTGGTAATAAGAGAGCCTTGGAATTCCCCAATAGGAATGGAAGGATAGAGGCCAGGCTGAGAGAAGCACCCTCTCATACAGCTTTAAAATAACCAGGCATATCAGCTTTATTTTCTCTTTTAAGTACTGTATCATTCCATTGGCTCACAAACAGGAGCTTTGCCATGACCTATATACCACTATATACCTATATACCTGCCATGACGTGATGAGCACTACAGAAGCATTGGGAGAGAAATCTTTGTAGTGATGAATAGCTTGGTCTCCAGGGCGGTGCTATATTGGGAAGTAGTCGCGCTTTGATGTTGCGGAAGGCATGAGAGGCCCTTCAGTCATAGGTGGTGTGCCCTTAAAGGAATTTTGGGATCCTAACCTCTTTAGACTTTCTGCTCCTGAAATTTGTGATTTGCTCTATTCTATACTCCCACCCTCATGTGCAACCTTCACTAAAAGCCCCAAATGAAGAAGCCACCAGAGCAGCAATTCTCAACCTGCGGGTGGAAGAGCCCTGTCACAGGGTTCGCCCAAGACCATCGGAAAGCACAAATATTTACATTACTATTCATAACAGTAGCAAAAATCACAGTTATGAAGTAGCGATGAGAATAATGTTATGGTTGAGGTCACCACAACATGAAGAGCTGTATTAAAGGCTCACAGCGTTAGGAAGGCTGAGGACCGCTGCTCTGGGTTTGCATCAGAACTGCAACGGTGGTTCATGTGGAAGTGCCCAGAGCTCCCGGTTATTGATCTTTTTTTTTTTTTTTTTCTAAAGAAAGGAACTTCCTCAGGTTCTGGTTGACTAAGTGCAGGAAAGCAAAATCTATTGTGTGGTTTTTGCTGGAGAAGAGGAAGGAAATGTATTTGTGTATAATGAAGCCTCCCAAGCCCAGGGATTTCCCACGCACTGTCTCACGTCACACATGTGTCCCATAAAGGCCCTCTGTACCCCGGGACCTTCCTGAAGATGGAAATTTGAGACAGAAAGGCTCCATCATTCTCTTCAGGGTCAGCCTTGGATAGCTTTCTTCCTTCCCATCAATAACTCTCATCCAGCTTTCGATGGAGTGGTACTTAGTACAAACCTCCCAAGATAACCATTTCCTTCTTTAAGGTTGAGTAGTTTTCCCTTACTTGTGTATATCACATTTTCATTACCCACTAACCCATCAGTGGTCACGTGAGTGTCTCCAATGTCTAGGCTATTATGAATAAAGGTATAGGAATATAGGAGCTATCTAAGACCCTGGCTGCAATTCCTTTAGATATATACCAAGAAGTAGGGTTCCTGAATCAGATGGCAATCTTATTTTTAATTTTCGAGGTACATTTGTGTTGTCTTCAACCTTCCATAGGAACTGCACTGCTTTATCTGCTATCAGTGGTACATAGGGCTGCCTTTTCTCCACGTATTCTGGTATAGAGTAATAGTTATTCTATTATGAGGTGATTTTTCATCATAATTTTCATTTGCAGACTTTATTTCTATGATAATAGTGATGCCGAGCCTTTCCCTAGCACCACACTGGCCATTTCCATACCTTCTTTGGTGTCTATTTAGTACCTTTTGTTAAGTTTTTTGTTGTTAATTCTGGTTTTTTGTTTGTTTGTTTTGCTTGGTTTGTTGTTGCTATTGTTGTTTTTGAGACAAGGTTTCTCTGTGTAGCCTTAGCTGTCCCAGACTTGTTTTGTAGACCAGGCTGGCCTTGAACTCACAGAGATCTGCCTGCCACTGCCTCCCCAAGTGCTGGGATTATAGGCATGCACCACCATGCTTGGTTTAGTAAATTTTTTAAATTAATTTATTCATATTACATCTCGATTGTTAGCCCTTCCCATTTCCTCCCATTCTTCCCTCCCTCCCATTTCTCCCCTTCTCCCCTCCCCTATGTCTGTGACTGAGGGAGACCTCCTCCCCCTATATATGCTCTCAGAATATCAAGTCTCTTCTTAGTAACTAGCTATCCTTCCTCTGAGTGCCACCAGGTCTCCCCATCTGGGGGACATGGTCAGAAAAGGGGCACCAGAGTTCGTGTGAGAGTCAGATCTCACTCTCCACTCAACGGTGGAGAATATCATGTATGTCGGCTAGGTCTTGGTAGGGGTTCGAAGCTTACTGCCTATATTCTCCTTGGCTGGTGCCTTAGTTTGAGGAGGACCCCAGGATCCAGATCTGCCTGTCATAAAGTTCTTCTTGTAGGTTTCCAGGACCCTGTGGGTCCTACTATTTCCTCTTTCTTCCGTGCTACTCTTGCCTAAAGTCTCAATCGGATATCCTCTCCTCTGACCCACTTTCTTGGTAAGTAAAGATTTTCATGGTACGTAATCCTTGGACTAGTGTTTTGATATAAATGAGTATATACCGTTTGTCTCTTTTTGCTTCTGGGTGAACTCACTCATTATGATAATTTCTAGATCAATCCATTTGTCCACAAATTTCGGGAATTCTTCATTTTTAATAGCTGAGTAGTATTCCATCGTGTAAATATACCACAGTTTCTTAGTCCATTCTTCTACTGAGGGACACTTAGGCTGTTTCCATGTTCTGGCTATTATGTATAGAGCAGCTATGAACATGGTTGAGCATATGTCCCTGTTATGTGGGAGGGCTATTTCTGGGTATATTCCAAGGAGTGGGATGGCTGGGTCTTAAGGAAGCCCTATTCCCATTTTTCTGAGAAAGCATCAGATAGCTTTCCAAAGTGGTTGTACTAGTTTGCATTCCCATCAGCAATGAAGGAGTGTTCCTCTCTCTCCACATCCTCACCAACATGTGGTGTCATTTGAGTTTTTGATCTTAGCCATTCTGATGGATGTAAGATGGAATTTCAGTGTCGTTTTGATTTGCATTTTTCTGATGACTAACGAGGATGAGCATTTCTTTAAGTGTTTCTCGGCCATTTGATATTCCTCTGTTGAGAAGTCTCTGTTAAGTTCCAAGCCCCATTTCGCAATTGGGTTGTTTGGTTTTGTGGTGTTTAATTTCTTGAGTTCTTTATATATTTTGGATATTAAACCTTTGTCAGATGAAGGGTTGGTGAAGATCTTTTCCCATTCTGTAGGCTGTCGTTTTGTTCTCTTGACAGTGTCTCCTGCCTTACAGAAGCTTCTCAGCCTCATGAGGTCCCATTTATTAATTGTTGACATTAAGGCCCGGGCTGTTGGTGTACTGTTCAGGAAGTTGTTTTCTGTGCCTATGTGTCCCAGGCTCTTCCCCACTTTTTCCTCTAACTGAATTAATGTCTCTGGTTTTAAG
This sequence comes from Acomys russatus, assembly GCF_903995435.1. Taxonomy (NCBI): domain Eukaryota; kingdom Metazoa; phylum Chordata; class Mammalia; order Rodentia; family Muridae; genus Acomys; species Acomys russatus. Next base: position 58,011,532 of record NC_067142.1, on the reverse strand, counting down.
TTGAGCTCTTTAATCCACTTGGACTTGAGTTTTGCGCATGGTGACAAATAAGGGTCTAATTGCATTTTTCTACATGTAGACATCCAGTTAGACCAGCACCATTTGTTGAAGAGGCTATCCTTTTTCCATTAAATAGATTTGGCTTCTTTGTCAAAAATCAAGTGAGCAAATGTGTGTGGATTCATCTCTGGGTCTTCAATTCCATTGATCCACCAGTCTATTGCTTTGCCAGTACCATGCTGTTTTAATTACTGTTGCTCTGTAGTACAGCTTGAGATCAGGTATGGAGATTCCTCCGGAGGATCTTTTGTTGTATAGGATTGTTTTTGCTATTCTGGGTTTTTTATTTCTCCATATGAATTTGAGAATTGATCTTTCAATATCTTCAAAGTATTTTGTAGGTATTTTGATAGGGATTGCGTTGAATCTGTAAATTACTTTTGGTAAGATGGCCATTTTTACTATGTTGATTCTCCCGATCCACGAACAAGGTAAATCCCTCCATCTTCTCATGTCATCTTCAATCTCTTTCTTCAGAGGTTTGAAGTTTTTTTCGAATAAGTCCTTTACTTGCTTGGTTAGAGTTACTCCTAGATATTTTATATTGTTTGTGGCTATCGTGAAGGGAGTAGTTTTCCTAATTTCTTCCTCTGCCTGTTTGTCATTTGTATACAGGAAAGCTACTGACTTTTTTGGGTTTATTTTGTATCCTGCCAATTTGCTGAAGGTGTTTATCAGCTGTGGGAGTTCTCTGGTGGAATTTTGCGGGTCACTTATATACATTATCATATCATCTGCAAATAAGGATAATTTGACTTCTTCCTTTCCCATTTGGATCCCCTTGATCTCCTTTTGATGTCGTATTGCTCTGGCTAGAACTTCAAGAACTATATTGAAGAGATAAGGGGACAGGGGGCAGCCTTGTCTGGTTCCTGATTTTAGAGGAATTTCCTTGAGTATCTCTCCATTTAATTTAATGTTGGCTGTTGGTTTGCTGCATATGGCCTTTATTATGTTTAGATAAGTGCCTTGTATTCCCGATCTCTCCAGAACTTTGAACATAAATGGGTGTTGGATTTTGTCAAATGCTTTTTCTGCATCTAAAGAGATGATCATGTGGTTTTTCTCTTTCAGTTTGTTTATATGGTGGATTACGTTGATGGATTTCCGTATGTTAAACCATCCCTGCATGTCTGAAATGAAGCCTACCTGGTCATGGTGAATGATGTCTTTGATATGCTGTTGTATTCGCTTTGCGAGAATTTTGTTGAGTAGTTTTGCATCAATGTTCATAAGAGAAATTGGTCTGAAATTCTCTTTTTTTGTTGGATCTTTGTGAGGTTTAGGTATCAATGTGACTGTGGCCTCATAGAAGGAATTTGGTAATAATCTGTCCATTTCTATCTTTTGGAATAGCTTGAGTAGTATCAGTATTAGCTCCTCTTTGAAGGTCTGGTGGAATTCTGCACTGAAATCATCTGGCCCTGGGCTTTTTTTGGTTGGGAGACTATCAATGGTTGCTTCTATTTCTATAGGCGAAATAGGGCTATTAAATTTGTTTATCTGGACTTGGTTCAATTTCAGCAAATGGAATCAGTGGAGAAATTTGTCCATTTCCCTTAAATTTTCAAATTTTGTGGCATAAATGCCTTTAAAGTAGGTTCTTACGATTCTTTGTATTTCTTTGGTGTCTGTTGTTATGTCTCCCTTTTCATTTCTGATTTTGTTAATTTGGATAATGTTTCTCTGTCTTTTAGTTAGATTGGCTAACGGTTTGTCTATCTTGTTAATTTTCTCAAAGAACCAGCTCTTGGTTTTGTTGATTCTTTGGATTGTTCTCTTTGTTTCTAATTTATTGATTTCAGCCCTAAGTTTGATTATTTCTAGGTGTGTACTCTTGGGTGTTTCTACTTCTTTTTTTTTAACTAGAGCTTCCATATGTGTTATTAGGTTGTTTATGTGGGATGATTCCTTTTTCTTTTTGAAGGCGCTTAGTGCTATGAATTTTCCTCTTAGCACTGCTTTCAATGTGTCCCACAAATTTGGGTATGTTGTTCCATCATTTTCATTGAATTTCAGGAAGTCTTTTATTACTTCCCTTATTTCTTCCATGACCCATGTGTCATTAAGTAGAAAGTTGTTTAGTTTCCACGTGTTAGTATGCTTTTTGTTATTTCTGTTGTTGTTGAAGTCCAGCCTTAGACCATGGTGATCTGATAAGATACAAGGTATTATTTCAATCTTCTATGTGATCAATTTTAGAGAACGTTCCATGGGGTTCTGAGAAAAAGGTATAATCCTTTGCATTTGGGTGGAAAGTTCTGTAGATATCTGTTAGATCCATTTGATTCATGACATTGGTTAATGAGGTTATTTCCTGGCTCATTTTTTGATTCAAAGACCTATCCTTGAGTGAAAGAGGGGTGTTGAAGTCTCCCACTATTAATGTGTGGGTATCAATGAGTGGGGCAAGCTTTGTTAATAACTCTTTTACAAATGTGGGAGCCCTTGTATTCGGAGCATAGATGTGCAAAATTGTGATGTCTTCTTGGTTGACTTTACCTTTGACGAGTATGAAGTGACCATCCTCATCTCGTTTGATTAATTTTGGTTGAAAGTCTATTTTATTAGATATTAGAATGGCTACCCCAGCTTGCTTCTTGTGACCATTTGCTTGGAATATTTTTCCCCAACCTTTTACTCTGAGGCAATGTCTGTCCTTGTGGTTGAGGTGTGTTTCTTGAATGCAGAAGAATGTTGGGTCATGTTTATGCATCCATTCCGTTAGTCTGTGTCTTTTTATTGGAGAGTTGAGACCATTGACGTTGAGAGATATTAATGACCAGTGATTGGTAAGTCCCTTCATTTTTGGTATTTGTAACAGTTGAGATTTTGTGAGGTTGTGATTTTGCAATGGTATATTTACCTATTTACTATGTAGTTTTGATTGTAGTTTGAGTTGGGGTGGAGTTTTCCTTCTAATAGCTTCTGTAAAGCCGGATTTGTGGCTAGGTACTGTTTGAATTTGTTTTTGTCATGAAATAACTTGTCTTCTCCGTCAATGGTTATTGATAATTTTGCTGGATATAATAGTCTTGCCTGGTATCTGTGTTCTCTTAGGATTTGCAGCACCTCTGTCCAGGCCCTTCTGGCTTTCATGGTCTCTGCTGAGAAGTCAGGAGTAATTCTGATAGGTTTGTCTTCGTATGTTACTCGGCCTTTTTCTCTTGCCGCTTTCAATATTTTTTCCTTGTTCTGTATATTTTGTGTTGTTATTATTATGTGGAGGGAAGATTTTCTTTTCAGGTCCATTCTATTTGGTGTTCTGTAGGCCTCTTGTATGCTCGTATGCATCTCTTTCTTCAAATTGGGAAAATTTTTCTCCATTATTTGATTAAAGATGTGTTCTGGGCTGTGGAGTCGGCTGTCCAGTCTCTCCTGTATCCCTATTATTCTCAAGTTTCGTCTTTTCATGTGGTCTTTTAGTTCTTGAATGGTCTGTGTTAGGAACTTTTCAGATTTAGCATTTCCCTGAATGGTTGTTTCCAGTTCTGCGATTGTATCTTCAAGTCCTGATATTCGTTCTTCCATTTCTTGCAATCTGTTAGATAAGGCCACCTCTGAGATGCTTGCTTTCCTCTTTGCAGCCTCTTGATCACGTTTTTCTTCTGTGTGTTCCTGCATCATAGCTTCCATTTTTATCTTCATGTCTTGGACTGTTTTATGATTTCCATCATCTGGTTATTTATATTTTTCTGAAATTCTTCAAGTGCCTCTTTATATGACTCTTACCTCTTCAGCCCTCTTGTTTTCCTCCTCCTGCATTTGTTTACAGATTTTATTTGTTTCTTCCATTATCATCTTCTTTACTAAGGACTTGAGGTCATTTTCTTGCCTATCCATTGCTGTTAGGTTCTCTAGGTTGTTTTCATTGGGAATGTTGGGATCCGGAGATGCCAAACTGTTTTGGTTTTTGATAGCATTCTTACGCTGTCCTCTTGTCATTTTGATGGCTCTGATGTTGGAAGGTATTTTGTAGTGACCTTCACTGGTTGAGAGTGGTTAATTGATGACTGATTATAGGTCAGGTGCTCTTGCCTGTGGGGATCAGGGGGTATTTTTGTGGAACAGGTAGGAGATCCGGTTTCACTCCTGGTGGTTTTCGTCTGCCCCCTGGGCTCCAGGCTGAGCCAGCCAAAGTAGATATCTGTTTGGACTTTACTGCTGTAATTCAGATCAGCAGTCTTGGGACCTAGAATAAGGTCCGCACACAAACGTTCTGGCTGAGTAGGTTGATCCCAGCTGCCTGTCCTTCCTGTGGATTTGTAGTCAAGACCCCAGGTAGATCAGATCTTCTGGGGGTGTAGCTGTCTTTTAGCTCTGCCTCTATACCCTGTAGCAGTGCCCAACCTCTCTCAGTACTATATTCCTGGAGAGACAAAGGTCGCTCTTGGTCAGCAATTAGGCACTGCAAGCAAGACCCTCTTTTCGTCTCCTGATAAAGTGAGAGTGCCTGCCTTGCTCGGGCCAGGATCTCCACTGGGCTCTCTCATTCAGGGAGCAGGGAGCGTAGGGCCAGGTACTTGCGGCTGGGCGGTTAGTAAGACTGGCTCTGCAGAGATCTGGCAGCCGCTCGCAGAACCAAATCTTCCCGCTGGGGTATGTTGGTCCCCTCACACTCTGGGTCAGCAATTAGACACTGCAAACATGACCCATCCATGTTTCGTCTCCTGATAATGTGAGAGTGCCTGGCTTGCTCAGGCCAGGATCTCCCACTGGGTTTTCTCGTTAGGGAGCAGGGAGCGCAGGGCCAGCTCAGCTGGTCTCTCTCGTTCGGGGAGCAGTGGAGCACAGGGCCAGGGTCTTGCGGCTGGGCGGTTAGTAAGACAGGCACTGCAGTGCTCTGGCGGCCGCTCACGGAACCAAGTCTTCCCGCTGGGGTATGCTGGTTCCTTCACACTCTAGAACAGCAATTAGACTTTGCAAACACGACCCATCCACTTCTCGTCTCCTGATAATGTGAGAGTGCCTGCCTTGCTCGGGCCAGGATCTCCAGCTGGGCTTTCTCGTTCGGGGAGCAGGGAGCGGGGAGCGGGGAGTGGAGCGTAGGACCAGTGCCTTGCGGCTGGGTAGGAACAATAGGGTTACAGAGCTCTGGCGGAAGCCTGCGGAACCAGGTCTTCTTGCAGGGCTAATAAGTTTAGCTATAGCTCTAGGCAAGACCCACATCTCCCGATGGGTCTGTGGAAGCAGTTCAAGCTGATTTCTCACTGCCGCTGTTTGCAGGCTCAGTCTGCTGTGATTGGTGTTAAATTTGGCCCCGGATGGCCAGCGAGCTATAGTCCCACTATAACTATAACTGTCTCTGTTGGGTCCTGCCGCCTGTGTTTTCAGTTGGCCTAGGCAGGTGACCTCTGCAGTTTGGGGTGGTGTGGAAGGAGGAATCCTAGGGCAGATTCACCCTCTTCACTGAGACTCCTCTGGCTGGGGACTCTGGAAAAACCCCTCCCCAAACAGCAAGTCTGTGCTTTATATACAGACTGCAGTTTGCATGTGGATTCCGTTTCAGAGTTTGGGGAGTGCGTTTAGCACCTCCGGGATGTTGCTTGACCCAGGGCGTAGGCCCCCTGTTTGGTCTGTGGCCTTTGGGGCCCCACTCACCTACAGTTCTCAAAGTCCAGCAATCTGTTGCTCCTCTTATGTCTTTGGTCTCCACAGAGTAGATCAGATACGTGGCTTAATGGTCGGCGCCATCTTGGAATCCCTAAGTAAAGTTTCTTGACTACCGTATCATGCTTGAATCTCACTGACTAGCCATGGTCACAGCTGGTTTAGTAAACTTTTTAATTAGTTTTTTTTTTTTTTATATATTCAATTGTAAAGAACATCCCATAGTTTAGAATTGATTATGGTATCTTGGAATCTTGATTGTTGAGTTCAGATTTTGTTATGGTTTACATCTTAGGTGTCTTCCAAAGGCCTAATTGTAAAGGCTCAGTTGTCATTAGAAATATGTTTTAGAAGGGAATGTTGGAAGACTAGCCTTTACCCTACCCCAACTCCTAATGCTTCTTTGTCACCATGAAGTGAACACCCTCATTGGCCAGGCTCTCCCACCATGATGGACTGTGGTGCCAAAGGCTTAAAACAAGAAGACCAAGATGGTGCACTAAAATGTTGGATAAAACCTTTTCTTACTAAGTTGATTTTATCTGATACTTTGTTATAATGATGAAAAATCTAACACATATTATATTTTAGTAGTAGTATGTAGGAAATGTGTAAGAAAGTGGATGACATCAGTTGATTATTAGTTTTGTAGCTGTGTGGTAGAGTGGGTAGTTTGGGTGTCATTATGTAAATTTCATTAGAGTCTGACCATTTACTTATTCCACAAATATTTGTTGAACATCCAGTAGTTGGTAATATTCAGTCTAATAAGATGGCATCTATCAGTAAAAACTTTCTGACCAGGTTGGTGACATAGTACCATTGAAAGTGCTAGTAGTATAAAGAAAACTTAAGTCCGACTGGTAAAGGGGGATAAGGATGAAGCAATGCTATATGGGCAGATGGCACTGTATTTGAGTTTTGAAGGGTGGTTACACATCAGCTAGACATAACAGGTGTGTGTATGTGGACACGTATGATGGTGGTGATATGTATGGCAAACAGATGCTTCAAATCCAGAGATTAATGCAGGAGTACATAAAGATGCAAATTACTCCACATTATGCAGCAAGAAAATAAACCTAGAAAAATGGATAGAAACCAAATCATGGAGGGCCTTCGGAGACCACCAAAGAGTTCTCACTTGTATACTAGAAGCTATCTGCTTCAGTGACAGAAACTTAACAAAGGATATTTCCTAATCAAATTGGGGATTTAGAAACACAGCTTAGGTACCTGTCAATGGAAGGTAGCCAAATAGAAGCCATAGTGAAGGCGTGGTTGCCCCAGTGAGAACTAATAAGTCCCCAAATTACAGTAACAATGAGTAAACTGGATCAAAGAGAGCCATGGAGGTGGCCTATAGAGATTCAAAAGATGGCTTGGATACAGGATAATGTAAAAGGAAATGTTCTAGTAGGGATGATTAATGCTTGGCTTAAGATAAATAGAAAATCAAGACCGCATTAATTATGATAAGGAATTACAGAGAAAGGAGAGTGTTTGGGGAGAAAATACTCATGAGTTTAGGATGTTGAGCTTGGAGCTGCTATGGATCTTTGCTTTGTGAAAATAAATAGAATTCTGAGGAACCCTAACATTTAAGAGATGAGTGGAGGGATCTCTGAGAGGCAGGAAGTCAAAGAGCACAGTGCCACTGGAGTGGTCCCAGTGAGATTAAATGGTAACTTATATGAGTAATACAAAACCATCAGACCGTTGCTTGGGAGCCAAAGAGGAAGGACAATCAGACATTATGAAGACAAAGAAGGACTCAAGTGCACATGCAGCTTGGCAAATGCTGAAGAGAAGCCCAGTAAGCACAGAAGCCACATATCTGTAAATCAATAAGTTACTAGATGTGGAAATAAAGGCATTTCTATTATTTAAAAAAAAAAAAAAAAAAAGCACATACACGTTCCTAGAACTTTCTGGTTGTTAGGTCCACAAAAGCTGCCCTGTATTGAAATTTGATCTTTCCTCATGGTAGCAGTGCAGGTGAAGATGTCTGGAAGGGAGTTTGATCTTAAAGAGACCAGAGTGCAGCATGGGTTAACGCCAGGAAAGGACTGACACAGAGAAAAAGAAAGAACATGAAATGGATGAATGGACGTGGTTTGAATCCTTGGTTTGCATCAAAGATCAGCACGTCTGAAGATATGGAGATAGTGGGACCCACCAGCTCATATCTGAGTAATATAAAACCATCAGGCTGTTGCTTGGGGACCACAAGTATCATCCTTATCTAGGAATTATGGGAAAATCCTGAGAAGTTATCTCTCCCAGACTACCCACACACATTCAAGTAACACTAGAGATGTTTGGTTCCCACATATTCTGGAAAATATTGGCTTCTGGATGCCAGAAAAGCCTAGGCTTAACTTTTTAATCCCATAAAAAGCATCTTCATATTTTTATAATAGAAGGTGCAGTCTTAGTAGGAAATAAAATGTTTACCAAAATGGGTAGAAAGTAAAAGTTTCCTATAATCAGCCACCCTCATAACCACTGTTAACCAGTAACTCTGTACAATTCATTGTGTTTTTAACCAGGATGGAATATACTGCTTATACTTTGTAACTTTGGATCTTTGATGTCACCACAAGGAGATGATCTTCAGTCTTCATTTTTTTCCTTAATGATCAAAACTCAGCTTATATATCATAATGTGCAGATTAATGAAATGATTTTTTAATTCCTCCTGACAGATATTTGAGCTGTTTGGATCTTTTACAGTTTTAGACAGTGTGCTAATGAATATTTTGTATACAATTGTGAGGTGTTTGTGTGTGTGTACACGGACATTTCTGTATAGGGTTAAATTATATCTACTTCTGAAGCGCGCGCACGCACACACACACACACACACACACACACACGTATGGTAATACATCTTTTAGAAAATACCCTGGATAGCTGTTAAAGTGGCTAAACACAGCTCTATAGAATAAGTTATTAACTTGGGTTTAGGGATTGTACTTGAACCTCCATAGGGGAAAAACTTTCATTTACCCCAAATTCTAACAAAAAATTAAGTTGCCTATTAATCAGTGACGTCAAACCACCACAGTGTTTGAAGTGGCTGAGAGTGCCGCTGGTGGAGTTCACTGAGATTTCCATAGCGGTGGTGTTGGAACAGACCATCTCTAGCCACCTCTTCTGGATGTCCCACAGATCCTTGAGGGTACGGGGCAGACGTCACTGAAAGCCCTCCTTTTGACCTCCTGACCCCCACTCCTCAGATAACTTTTTGATTACTGTTTGGAGTTCTGGACATAAGAAGTGGAGTAGGTAGAGGCACTGTAGCTCAGAATTAGAAGTGAATCTTAGTGTACAAGTATCAGCACAGCTAGAAGAGGAATGATAGCAGATTAACTGACTAATACCGGTGGATTGAATAGGAGGCCAGCCTGGAGGAAGAAGGCGGAGGGAACTGAAGGACCCTCATAGTTACATTCACCTTCTAACCAGAGTGCTTCTAACCAGGTCCAGCTTCAGAACTGTGTCTGTGTTAAGCCTCTTCCAACTGGAAAGAAAGGTGCTGTTGTTGTTGTTGTTTGGCTTTTTTGGTCTCTGTTTTTGTTTTTGTTTTTTTAAGACAGGGTTTTTCTGTGTAGCCTTAGCTGTTCTGGACTCACTTTATAGACCTGGCTGATCTTGAACTCACAGAGATCCACGGGCCTTTGCCTCCTGGAAATCTGGGATTACAGATGTGTGCCACCACACCCAGCTGATGCAAATGTTTTTACATGAAGCTAACTCCCCTACTTTACCTCAGGACTATAACGCTTATGCACGAAGGAAAAGAACAGTTTTGGTGGAGACATTGAAGCAATCAAAAACATCCTCAGGGTTTTGAGTCAAGTACTCAGTGGCACACCTCTACTTTGTGTGCACTAAGGTTTGGTTGTGTTTTGCACCAGGTTCATTTATTTTGGTAATATACATATCATATTACTGTTGAAAAAAAAAAAAGACACTCATCTTAGGGCCTGTGAAGGTGGCTCAGTGGGCAAGAACATTTCCTGGGCAAGCATTAGAACCTGAGGTAGAATACCCATCACCCTATCACAGCCAAGCATGGTTGTGCATGCCAGTTTTGTCTGCACTTGGGGCAGGAGACAAGTGGATCCTAAGAGCTTCCTGGTCAGCCAGCCAAGTTAAAATAGCAAGTTCCGGGGTTCAGAGAGAAGCCTCCTGTGTTGAGGGTATATGTAAGGCAGAGAATGATAAAGTGGGATGTCTGGTGGTCTCTTCTGTGCATGTACCACAATACACATGTGCATATACATGAATAGAACATATGAAAGAGAGAGAGAGAGAGAGAGAGAGAGAGAGAGAGAGAGAGAGAGAGATGATAAAAAAAAAGATACGTAGATACATGATAGATAAATTCAACTCTAAGGTTTAAATCAAACTGAGCAAATAACTAATTAAAGTTATTTCAACAGAGAGGTCAGTACATTTCCACTGGTTAAAAAAAAAATCACTATGCTGATTTCAGTCCAATTCTTCCACTTACAACTCAGGAAACAGAAACTCAGCAAGGTCAGTCGATAACTTCCCACTACCCTAGAGAATAGTTACCTCACCAGGGCGTCATCCACTGTGACATTTCTTCATTAGACTAAGATCTCATCCCAGCAGTGCAAACTAACTCATCCAGGACACAGTCCATCAATTATTTTTAGACCCACTCAAGTAAATACATCCTTTGAAGAAGGCCGTGAAAAATATCAAAGTTCAAGTGGTCACTGATGGAACTGAAGATAAAGACAGAAAGGGAAGTTTCAAAACTTCACCAGTGCTTCCTACACATAAGAAAAAAGAGTGTTCAAGCTTGCAAGGAAATGCTGTTTGAACAACACAGGTTGGTTAGAAATGAACAAGGCAATAAAAACACCAGTCGGATAGTAGAATTATCACAGAGAGGTTTAGAGTCAGAGGTCTCAGGCTGTCTGGGAAGCTTAAAGCGTGAAGGAAATGCAGAGGTTGAGCAGGTTTAACCAGCATTTTGAAAATGTGGGAGAAACTAGAAAATTAAGTAAGATAGGTGAGGCATCAGTGGAGTGAGGCTCAGAGGAACTGAGCCTGCATTGCTCACAAGTTAAGTAACCATTTCAACCATTCAAGTTAAACTACAGCTCTGAACATAGCTTCTTATCAATGGCCACAGTTCTTTAACCCTAGAGCCACAATTCCAGGTGCAGAGATGGTAACAGGGTAACAATTTCCCAGAACTTCTGAGATGCTCACCAGCTCCTGTTTTTTTTTTGTGTCATGTCCAGATAATAAAACATCTAATACCATGAACTCAGTATTAACACAGATACTTTTGAAAAATAGAAATGGCATACAAAAAATATAAAATGCTTGCTGTTGGTTTTAGACAACTCATAGATCGAAATATTTAATGAAGGAGAAAGATTCATGGTGTTGATTCACATGACTTGAAGTTTTGTCATAAAACAAATTATAAGCATTTTAGGCATTTTTTTTTGTCTGTTTTGTTTTGTTGTGTTTTCCAAGACAGTGCTTCTCTGGGTAGCCTTGGCTGTCCTGGAACTTGTTCTGTACATCAGGCTGGCTTTGAACTCAGAGATCCACCTGCCTCTGCCTCCCAAGTGCTGGGACTAAAGGTGTGTGCTTTAAATCTAGGTTTTTAACAGTGCTTCATGTGTTTATCTACCTTTGTTATCTATTATTATTATATTAATATTATTAATATATAATATTATATATTATAAATAATATTATATATAATATAATAGTATTAATATATATGCACATATATTGGACTGCAGGTAGCATATATGTGTGAATGTAGTATATATTTGATGAATTTATTTCAATTAATTCTTCAAACATCTGATCAGTAACTAATAAATTTAAGATTTTAGGAGCTCAGTGCAGTCTTTTTGATATCAGGTATGATAGTAAAAATGCACAGAATTCCATTTATATGCCTTAACTGTTCATCATTTTCAGAAAATATTACCTATGATCAAATCGATGGTTTATGTTTTGTTATCTTTTGTCATCTTTATAAAAATATAATTTGCATATCAAAAGATTTGCTTATGAAACCACCACTCAATAGTATTTATTATAGTCACAGAATTGTGCAGTTGCCTCCACAGTCTAGATTTAGCACCCTTTCTCCACTCCAACAGCAAACCCCAGCCCTGCTGGCTAAGGTGGCCCCTCCTGACACAGTGCTGGGAAACACTAGCTTATGATTCTGTAGATCTCTCAAGTGTATTGCATTGGCTGATTTTGTTTTATTTGTTACATTGAGCCTTAAATTTCTGGAATTATCTTCACTTGGTATATATTATTAAAGTTATTAAATATTGCTGATTTGCTGTAATTTGTGAATTTTCTCACCACTACTATAAAGATATTAGTGTATGGTTTTCTTTCTTGTAATGGCCGTTTCTGGTTTGAACATTAGGGCAATTTGGGCCTTATAGAAAAGTTATAGTGCTTTAATTATGCTTTGTGGAAGAGCTCATAAAGAATTGCTATAACTTCTTAGAACTTACCAGCAGAGTTGTATATCTTTAAGCCTTTCATTATGGAAAGTTTCTAAATAATTTGGTTTTTTGTTGTTGTTGTTTGTTTGTTTTGACATAAGGCTTCTCTGTGTAGCCCTGGCTGTCCTGGAACTTGCTTTGTAGGCCTCGAACTCACAGAGATACTCCTGCCTCTGCCTCCCAAGTGCTGGGATTAGAGGGATGTCCACCACACCTGGCTGCAATTTAATTCCTTTACTTGTAATAAATGTATTTGGATTTTGAAAATTCTTTAACCAGTCAGTCTTAGCAACATGTGTCTTTTAGGAATTTTCCTATTTTGTTTAAGTTATTCAATTTGTTCTTCAGGATGTTCTCTTACTATTATTTTTATTTTTGGAAAATTTGCAAATAATGTCCTCCCCTTGATAACTATTAGTTAGTATAATTGTAACTTAAATCTTGGGTTTTTTTCAGCCAGACTACCTAAAGGTGTGCCAATTTAATTATATTTTTCAAGGAGCCTATTTTTGATTTCATTACTTTCATCTACTATTTTCTATTTTGATGGCAATTATTTTTGCCTTAACCTTTATCTCCTTTTCCTGAAAAACTTTCAGGAAAATGTACTATGTTTTCATTTTCACTTATAACATTTAGTTGGATCATTTTTTTTTTCTAATTTAACTTGCTATGTTATTTTTCTTTGATTTGTTTATTTGGAAGGCTAACTTTCTTTTTCTTATTTGTGGATTTCCAAAATTTCCTTTGTTGTTAATTTTAATTTATTTTGTCTGAGAATGTGTCGCATGATTTCAATTTTCAAATTTGTTGAGCTAATTTATGACCTACATTGAAATTTACACTAGAGAATGCACGTTGGAGAAGAGTATGAATTCTGCTCTCATTGGGTTGAGTGTTACATAGATGTTTGTTAGATAAGGTTGCTTTATCATCTCAGTAAGATTTTCAATCTCTGTTTTTGAAGCAAGTTGTACTTTATTACTTTTAGTTACTATTACATTTATTTTATGTATGTGTGTACCATGGTACCATGTATATAGAGGGCCCTGAATTTCCAACATGATCATGGTGGATAAAAAAAAAATAAAAAAAAGATTTTTCAATCTCTTTGTTTTCCTCTGTCTAGTTGTTGTATTCATTATATAAACAAAGAAAAAGAGGCCACGAATTTGAAAGAAAGCAAGGAGGGGGCACATGGAAGGATCTGGACAGAGAAAAGAATAGAGGACGTGATATAATTACAGTATAATCTCAGAAATTATTTAAGAAGTTATGTATATGTGTGTGTGTATGGGCACATGAGTGCAGTTGTTTACATAGGCCAGAAGAAGGCATCGGGTTCCCAGGAGCCAGAGTTACAGGTGGTTGTGAACCACTCGAAGTGGGTGCTGGGAATTGAAAGTGAGTCCTCTGAGAGAACAGTGTTTTCTGCTGTGTCATCTCTTCAATGCCTTTCCTCTCATTCTTTAGAAATGATTTCTTTTAGTTTTTAGACACAGTTATATATTTGTTAACTTATTTTTATTTCTACTATATTTGGTTATCAAACCCGTGGCTTTAGCAAGGAACATTTTATCTCCTCTCTCTCTCTCTCTCTCTCTCTCTCTCTCTCTCTCTCTCTCTCTCTCTCTCTCTCTCTCTCTCACACACACACACACACACACACACACTCTCACTCTCTCTCTCCCTCTTCATCTTAAAAACCATGATCTTAAAAAGAGAAGAGAGAAAAAGAGAGATATGCCAACCTTGATGAGTGATATACAAAATCATCTCATTTCTTTCATTCAGACTAAGAAATTTTATTTAGTTGCCACTGTTGATCTTAATCAAACAAACACTAGAAACAATGTAGGGAAATCTGAAGAAACATCCTCCATGATGAGAACGTGTGATCAAATACATAGAAAAGTTACACTTATCTCATCTGTAAAGAAAATCATTCATATTGACTTGGAGGCATCAACAATTGATGCTGCTTGGAGGGTGCACTCTAGGCTGGGGGGTCATGCCTTTCAAGTTTCTGCTCAAAGAGACACACTATCCAGTGAACATTCAGAAGTTCTACAAAGATGACTACCACATATGCCATTCTGTTTTAAATGAATATCAAAGGGCACTGTGGCCAGGTTTGTGTCAAACAGAAATGCCAGACTGTTCATAGGCCGGGAACAACTCTGACACAAGAGCTTGAGGAAACTGGTGTAGAAAGTTCTCAGCTACTTGCTTGACATGCAATAAGTCTTCTGTCAGGAAAGCCTCCCAGACCCTTTCCCAGGCTTTCTCCGCAGTTACTCTGGTCTGTTCTGTAACAGCGCATCCTTCTTTGGCTGCTCTCCCTTCCCTGACTCACATCTCTACTCCATTGTTGACCTTCTGACCTTACCAACAAATCATTGTTATAAGAACCCACAATGCGGGCTCTGCTGTTGGAGAATCCCACAGTAAGATGGAATGGAATCGTGTATAATAGAACCAGGACCTAGATCATTGGAAAGGAAAAGACAATTGTTGATAAAGGAAACTAATCTACAAGGTAGAAAAAGACATCCTTTATGTTTGGAACTGGTAACAAGGCTAGCTTTGCTCTTGGTGTTTGAATTTTTATTCTTCTTTTTTTTATTTTATTACTTTATTCAGACTACATTTCAATTGTTATCCCCTCATTTTTATCTTCCCATTCCTCCCTCCCCCCTCTTTCACCCTTTTCCCCTCCCCTAGGTCTTTCCCCACCATATGATCACAGCCTATCAAGTCTCATCTTGGTAGCCTGCTTATCCTTTCTCTGAACACCACCAGGCCTCCCCACCAAGGGGAAATAGTCAAATATGGGGCACCAGAGCTCATGTCAGAGTCAGTTCCCACTCTCACACAACTGTGGAGAGTGTCCTGTCCATTGTCTAGATCTGAATAGGGGTTCAATGTTTACTGCATGTATTGTCCTTGGTTGGTGCAGTAGTTTGAGCAGACCCCCTGGGTTCAGATCCACCCATCATGATGTTTTTCTTGTGGGTTCCTAGGACCCTCTGAGTCCTTCTATTTCCCCATTCTCCCATATTTCCCTCACCTAGAGTCCCAATAGGAAGTCCCCTCATCTATCCTGATCTCCTGGTAAGTGAAGACTTTCATTGGACATCCCTTTTGGGCTAGTGTCCAACAAAAACTCAAGTGATAGTACATGCTGGTAAGGATGTGGAGAAAGGGGAATACTCCTTCATTGCTGGTAGGAGTGAAAATTTGTACAACCACTTTGGAAATCAATCTGGCGTTTTTCTCAGAAAACTGGGAATAGGGCTACCTCAAGACTCACTCCTTGGAATATACCCAGAAGATGTTCTACCACACAACAAGGTCATGTACTCAACCATGTTCATATCAGCCTTATTCATAATAGCCAGAACCTGGAAACAACCTAAATGTCCCTCAGTCAAAGAATGGATAAAGAAAATGTGGTACCTTTACACTGTGGAGTACTACTCAGCTCTTAAAAACAAAGAAATCCTGAAATTTATGGACAAATGGATGGAACCAGAAATGAATTTCCATTCTTGAGCAACATAATGCCAAAGGCTCAGTCCATTGGGAAGATTTTGTCTGGCAATGCTGCTGGGCTGACCTTTTCTTCTCAAGACTGATAACTACTGGGTGTCTTGATAGTAGATCAAAGAAGAGAAGACCGCCAGTGCTAGCATGCACCATGATTCCAGGAACAAGGGTATTCCCGAAGCACAAGAGGACATCAATAAATGTCATTTTCAGAATTACTATAGTGCTGTGGGTGATGAGCACAGCATCTATATATAGAGGAGAAAGGGTTCTGGGACCATGGAGGTGGGCCTGGGCCAAGGGTATTGGTCATTCTGTGACTATATATCTTTCACCAACACAAATACAGATCTCCTGTAGTTTAGAGTAGCCCTTGCATTGAAGAGAACCAGGATGGTGTTTAGCTCTTTCTCTTCTTGTATGCATCTTCAAATTACAGTTTTGTGTGACAAAGGCAGAAGTGCACATAGGAAAATAGTTACATGTGCATGGTAGCTAAAGAAATCTCTAGTAGACTCCTATTGGAGAAAAACGTTTTAAAACTCTGAAGATCTGGGAGAAGGAAACTGGTTGATGTCTTAAAGCATGGCTTCCTACCTTGTAGGCCATGATGCTATGTAGGTCATAACTGAACACGGAGGGCAATAAAAAGTTTGTCAGATATTAACTTGAAATGAATGTATAACGAATCACTTGCCTGTGTTGTATCATATAGCTTCACTGCTGCAATGTTCCTCATCACACAGTATGCATATTCTGCCCAGGGTGTACCCTCATGCTACACAATGCCAGCAAATGCTTCCTGGAGCTCAGACCTGTATGGTATGGATTGAAGCAGACCTGTATGGTATGGATTGAAGCAGACCTGTCACTGTACATACATCGTTTGCTCTTAGATAACCATTGTCATGTAATTATGGAACACAAAGACTGTTGTGCTTTTCTATGGACACTCCTCAGTGTGTTATTATTAAGTTAGTGTATCTTTGGATTACATTGTCTTAGAATGTTTCATCTTAACAGTTACTGTTTGAAAATTTGTTAAATGAGTGTTGGCTTCAGATTAAAGCAGATTTTCCCAACAAGTTCCGAAATGGCAAACTTCTGATGTTTTGCACTACATATTTGTTTGACATGACGTCTTCACCATTGAGGACTGTAAATCAAAATATTGATCAACTCTGAAGAACACTGGGACACTGAAGATGCTCTGCCTCCTGTGGCTCTAAATATTCAGCCAAGACTCTGTGCTTTCTGGGTAAATCAACAAGAAATCTACTTTAAGTGGGGGCACATTTGCTTTAGTCTTTACTGAATAGTAAGGTTACACATAAACCAAAGAATTATCTTAAAATACATTTATCTATGAGTTATTATTAGTCAGTGTTTACTTTGTATGCCTATTTTATGTACTTTTTACCATGAGAGAATTTTCAGATGAAGGGAGTCACAAGTGAAAGAATCCTGGATCTAAATAAATCAGCATCTACAGAAAAAGAGACATGCAAACCTCCATGATGGCTATAGCGAGCCTTTCTGATGATTTGTCATTAGCACCAGTTCCATTAACAAATTACAATGATGCCCTTTCATCTTATCAATTGTGAGACCATGGAGATAGAGAAACCCTTCTAAGCATTCCAAGTAGAGAAAGCCACATGTGACTTATAATGTTCAAATGACATACAGATTGAAGGCAGGTAATTTTCTAAAAGTAAACTGGTTGAAAACAGTTACTGAAATCAAAATGAACAATCCAGAGTCTGTGGTTGTATAACAAAAAAAATCAAATTAATGAAAGAGATTTAGGAAGTACATAAAAATCTTTTTTTACTCAATGTAATACCTTATATTATGATAATTTTTAGAAAGATACTTGACAAGGGGGGGAACCCTTAGTCATTCATGAGTTCCTTTTGAAGATTTGCCTTCTGCTTATTAGGAATGTTTTGGTGTAATTATTTTTTATAAACACATCAAGAAAACATAGTTAAATATCACAGAGAATAAACAAAAATAGTTTTAAAATGTGTATTTTAAAGTTAAGTTTAAAATAGAACGTGGCCAAGCGGCTAGACAGTTCAAGTGGATTTTCCCCAACTTTTTGAGAATTTAGACAGAGAAAAAAAATGTGTAACTTCTAAAAGCATCATCATTAATTGAAAATGACTTCTGAGTAGTTTGTAAACCCAGTGGATTTGGGTGGAGAAATGGGAGGAGTTAGGAGAAGGGACTCCACAATCAGAACATATTGTATGAGGAAAATCTGCTTTCAGTTAAAAAGTTAAATAAAGTGAATTGTTATTTGAAACAAGTAAAAATGCTTTTAAAATCTACCAAGTACAAAAGAAATGTAATTTTTAAAATCCCAAAGCCAAATACCTTCTGAAGAAAAGATCTTAAATGAATTCTAACATTAAATCTATGAAATAAATTCACAGTATCCCAAAATTATATATATTAAAGTCTTACTATTCATATGCTGTGAAAAGATTTTTGTTTTCATCATATTGAGATTGGAGGTAATTTTCTTGAGAAAATGGGTGGATCAGTCATTTGTTTTCTAGGATGATGCTATAAGACCAAGGGACTTTTGTGCACATGATTTCCAAAATGCTTTAGAGAGATCTAGAATTACAAAGCTTGGAGTTAATGTCTGGTAGACAGATGCCTTTGCTCTCTTATCTGAGGAAGTTGCCTTTGGCTGTCCTTGTGGCTTGGGACATCCTAACAGCTGTCTTAGTTAGGGTTCCTATTGCTGTGATAAAACACCACGATCAAAACAACTTAGGGAAGAATGGGTTTATTTGGGCTTACCCCTCCACAGCACTGTTCGTTATCAAAGGAACACAGGACAGGAACTTAAACAGGGTAGGGGCCTGGAGGCAGGAGCTGATGCAGAAGCCATGGAGGGAGTGCTGCTTACTGCCTTGCTCTCTCTACCTTGCTCACCCTGCTTTCTTATGGAACCCAGGACCATCAGCCCAGGGATGGCCTCACTTACGATGGCCTGCTCTCTTCCTTTCAATCACTAATTAAGAAAATGCCCTAAGTCATATCTTTAGAGGGTATTTTATCAGTTGAAGTTCCCTCCTTTCCAGTGACTCTAGTTTGTGTCAAGCCAACATAAAACTAACCAGGACAACACTAATATGTGACTGTCAGACTGTTGAGCAGAGAAGGCTGAGCAGGGCAAAGATACGATGGGAAAATGATTGTCAAAGGCAAGGCCTTTAAGACAGTTCCTGAAGAAAATCCTATCAAGCCTGGATTCACAATGCAAGGAGGGCAAAGACTTGGATACTGCAGTCTGTGTGTTGTAATGGATAATAAAAATGTAAGTCACAATGAAGCACTCCAGTGAAAAAGTAGTGTCTATGCAATACCAGTGTGGATCTGGTAAATCTGCATATGTTAATTTGATGTGTGTTCCAAATTGCTTTGGTTGAGTCAGAGATGAAGGATATTAACATTTCCAGAGAGAAAGAAAGGCAGAGAAATAACAAAGACTACTACAGTATGGGTTTTTTGGGGGGGTGGGATCTTTTGTTTTGGTTTTTGGTGTTTTGGTTTTTTTTTTTTTTTTTTTTGAGGAGGACTTTTTTAGTACGACACCAGCTCCTACCTAAAGTAGGAACGGACACCTGATCAAAATCTTCATAAATACTGACTCATAAAAGAGTGTGGCTTGTACTGTACATCTCATATTACTAAACTAGAGCTCCTAGGACAGTTGATATGACTGGTTCTTGATGCAAAGGTCAGAGAATGTCTTTGCGTCCATCATTGCTAACTGCAGTGGTGACTATTCTTTACAACCAAAGGTAACAGACCAAGCCGTGCTTGTTTCCTGAAGGTGGCTTTGACATTTGAAAATGAAACAGCATAAGAAGCCTATTTGTATCTGGTGAAAAACAACCTGTGAGCTGTGAAACTGCAAGACAATTTTGTGAATAGCTCAGTGAACTTATTTCCCCATTGAATTTCCTTCCCCAATGGAGCTATGATGTTGGTACATAGACTTAGACATTTTCTTTCCATTATCTGCTCTTCTCTATGCTAAGCCATTAGGGTATTGTTGTAACTTTTTGATGATAAAAGTATAACTACCATAGGTGTTACATTCATCAAACTTTTCTGGTGAGAATAATTTATTAGGGTAATGCACTCTTGCTGTGCATCCGCTGAATACAACTGGACAAAACATTATCTCTTTTGTTAATCTTCTCCATGAGAGAACAATGTTGTCAGTTTATAATAGAATATTCCTTGCCTTTATTTATATCTGTAAGTGTAATTGTATTAGTTTGAAAAATGGCAAAGCAGCTGCTGGGTGTGGTGGGACACACTTTTAATCCCATCACTGGGCAATCTCTATAAATTTGAAGCCAGCTTGATATCTACATAGTGAGTTCTAGGACAGCCAGGGCTATATAGACACCATGTCTCAAACAAGAAAAGCAAGCAAGCAAGCAAGGGAGGACAAGTATTCTTCTCCCCAGAGGATTCTCTTTATTCAGGGTTATTATACTGCTCCCCCTGCCAAGGAGTAGAGTTTATTTTCCCCACCCATTGAATCTGGGATTGATAGGAATGAAGTCATTGGACCATAGGTGCATCAAAAAACATGATAAATGTGACACTGAGACATCAAACACAATGAGCAGAATGTGCCAGTGAAGCCTGATCCTTGTGTGTATTCTGTCATAATCATAGTAATAAATACATGTCCCGGGCCCAACTTAGGAAACAAAAGTAGTTTATAAAATAAGACTTTGTACCTCTCCAAAGAACTAGGGCCCTGCAGCTATTTGCAACCTTACACTTTATATATGTCTCCAGCAGTATATTCATGAATGCATGCTTTATTTTAGAAGAAGACAGGCACTATGAGTCAGACCTTTGAGAATGCAGGATCCCAACTCCTCAAAGCTTTAACTATCATGGAAAAGATGGCATATCACAGTTGTATGGTTCATCCTTTGTACTCCATTCTCCCCTCATTCAGCTCTGTTCCCACAAATCCCAATGTTCCCATGTCCCCATGGCTTGCTTGATCTTATAAGAACTGGGTGGAAGAGTAGCCTGACTCAAATTTCAGGCCAGAAGTATCTGACTGTAGGAAGTTTACATGTAACTTCCCTACTTTAGCCAGCCCATCCCTAAATAATTAACTTTTCATAGAAATTACCACTTATGTTAGTCAGCCTCTCAGTCAAATGTTTCATCAGCTCAACCTTCCATTTCTGTTCATGATGACTTCGGTCTACTCTCCTTAGGCTGCCTGTCTCAGCCAGTTACCTCTTTCATCTTCCAGTTAGCTAAAACAAAGCAAAACTCAACAAAATAATTCCAGCTGACCTCAGTTGCCTAAGACTTACGAGACTCTTTGGTAAATGTTTACTTTTAAAACAGTAATTCCAGGTCTAGAGAAATGACTCCGGAGTTAAAAGCGACGGCTGTTCTTCCAGAGGACACAAGTTAGAGTCCCAGCAGCCATGTCAGGTGGCTCACTTCTCTTGTAACTCCAGCCCTGAGTAGACCTGCAGTCATGTGCAATTGCATACACATAAACACACTACTAAAATATAAGTGAAGGAAGAAAATAATTCCAAATCCTTGCTGAGCTTTTTAACATTTTCTATGTCCTTAAAAATGACAAGGCCAGAGGAGATAGGTCAGTTGGTCAAGTACCTGCTTTGCAAGCACAAAGATTCAATTCCCAGAACCCACAGAAAAGCAACAGGGTATGGTTACATACACTTATAATTCCGTCATGTGGGAAGCAGAAACAGGAGAATCCATGGGAGCTGATTGGACACTCAGCCTAACCTAGTTGGTGAACCCCATGTTAGGGAAGGACCCTGTCTCAATTAAACCACTTGGATAGCTCCAGAAAGATACTGAAGTTGACCTCTGGCCTTCTCATCCACATACATGCACCTCCCTCTGACACACACACCCCTGAACTTACACATAAATGCATAAACTCACATAGATAGCAAGCAAACTTATGTCAAAGTTGTACGTGGTGAATGATATCTGAACACTCATGCGTTTAATTCTGGGTGTACTGCTTCTGTTGGTTTCCACCTGTATTACCTTGTCTCCACATGTATCTGATCAATTCCTATTATCTACTGGACTCTGTACTTGAGAGTTTTCAATATTTTAGATCTGAGATAATTTTATCATTCTCTAAAGAGGGTTGCTTCCGTGGGGACCCTGGTACCACTGAGACAGGTTGCACACTCTATATAAAGACACTCCTGTCTCTATTTCACCCCTACATCTAGGGCACGTAGAAGTTTTATAAAGGATGCTAAGAAGTAAACCTTAATGCAGAAACTCCACATTTAAAATAGATTAAAGCAACAGAGCTCTAAAATCAGCAGATGTGGACGGAAGCATCAATTACACCTCTTCAACCTTCTCCTGGCATCTGGAGATCATTTTTCCTAGAACATGCTCTTTAGAGTTGAAATTTTAGAAATCAACATTTGTTCTATCTTTATTAAACCAACATGGACCATTGGTGGATGTACAAATTTTCTGTATCTCATTGGCTTCTATCAATAAACCCAGGAACAAAATAATAGAACCAAAGCCTAATGTTAGCTCAAAATATTTCAACAATTTATTCACAAGATACTTTTATATTATGTATAAATACTTTAAAGACTTTGAAAATCTCATAACTTTAAAAGGTATTTTTCAAATCTTCTAGTCATCTGCTTAATATTATTTCCAAGCACCGAGCTTTCAACAAATCTCTCTTTTTCTCTCTCCTACATTTTCTACATTTTTTTGGGGGGGGGTGGGTGGATTTTACCTCTTATGTAAGTGACTCCACAGCCTTTGAAGCCTTTTCAAGTTAAAACACTATGCTTTCACAGCCTCTTCTTTTGAGCCTGGGAAAGCAGGGGTGGGGATGGAGGGCAGGGATGGGGATGGAGGGCGAGGGGAGGTGGGGATGGAGGGCAGGGGGGGCTATGGAGGGCAGGGGTGGGGATGGAGGGTTGGGGGGGCGGGGTGGGGAGGCTACATTCTTCACCCAGCTGCAGGTCCTTCCTTATAAGTAGCAAACACAGCTACTCTACAGTTGTGACTGCCAACCATGGCCTCTGTAGCTCCCAGAGGTCTATTCTGTCAGTCTCCCTCTGTGAGACACAACACATAATAATTAGTGGCAATAGGAGATTCCTCTTTCCCTCCTTCTTTTCATTGTCATTTTCCCCAAAGATCAATCTCCCCCTAAAATCCAGTAGGTATACCATCCTGCCCTTCATTCTGCTGGGTTATTTGATGCCATGTATCTTTCCTCTACAGATGTCTCTCCTGTTCACTTTAGCAACACACATCCTTTATTGTGGACTTGAGCAGCATGCAAAAGAATATAGTTTTTAAGTTTTCAACTCTAAAATTTACTTATTATTATTATTTTCTTTCCTTCACATCCACTGAACATTATTGTTGGAATGGTTTTGGCTTTTAGCTCTCTTGGTATAGTTTTTACTTTTCCAGGTATTTGAATCTCTCTCACTCTCTCCGACTTCCAGCTATGCCATTGCATCTCCTCATTACTCTGCTAAAGTAAAGCACATAATGTAATCAGATTGTTCCAGCTCTGAATTAGGTCCTATAATGTTTTGGAAGAAACTATATGTCCTCAAAAGTGATTGGTTATCCTAATAAAATTCATACCACTGTTGCATCAGTATGGACACAACTTAGCTGGCAGGCTGGAGTCAGAGTATGCAGGACCCACTACTGGATAAGAGCATAGATATATTTCTTATCCAGTGACCTGCATAACACCCCTGGCACTATAAGAGCTAGCAAGCAGGAAATAAGTTTTCAGGTCAGTTGCAGCTTGCTTTCTCTATGTTCTGCAACCAAAGTGTGGTATTTTCAGAATAGAGTCTTGCTGCCTAGCCCTAGCCCTGGCAAACAAGAGCAATAGCAATAACTTGTATTATTTTGGATATTTCTGGGTCCTCCATGACCAACATCTCATCAAGAGGTATCCTATGGTATACCTGGTACTTGGATTTCTGGTTAGTAACCTATAGCTTGTGGGAGCAACATTATCTGCTCATGTGGGGTATCTCGATTAAAACTCTTCTATATATATATATATATATATATATATATATATATATATATATATATATATATATATATATATATATATATATCATACAAGTACTGGGTTTCCATAAGGCTTTCAGTATGCCCTTAGTTTTGGCTAAGCAACCACCATCTCTCCTCTTCTCTTTTCCTCCTCCTCCTCTTCTTCGTCTTCTTCTTCTCTCTCTCTCTCTCTCTAGCCACGCCATGTGAACTTTTCTATCTTCACTATTCCCTGCTCTACTTTCAGATCACATGCATTCTGCCACCCCTTTAAGTCCTTTCCCCCTCCTTCATCTCATGAGCCCTTATCTAGCTTCCTAACCTCTACAGACCCTCCAAATCTCACACACACACACACACACACACACACACACACACACACACACGTAAAATGTGAGAGCTAGGATCTGCGTGTTAGAGAGAACATGCTGTATTTATCTTTTGGGCCTTGTTGCCTCACCACTTTATTCCTGGAGCTCTTTCTTCCTTCGACTGCAAGGTCGAGCCTGTCTCCTATTCCCTTCCTGTTTCTTTCACCCTCCTTCAGTGTCCTTTCTTTTTTCTCAATTGCTATTTCTCAGAATTTCCCACTTTTAAGAATCTTGCCCTGTCTTTTTTTGCCTGAGTAGTTTTATCACCTTTTTTTTTTTTTTCCAATTCTCATCTATGTATCCTAAAATCTGTCCTCTTACCCTAGACTTCCCTTGAGCTGTAGAGTCACATTTTTAAATTGAAAACAGATTCTTCTCTCAGGCAGTACATCTCAGCTACAGTTTCCTCTCCCTACACTCCTCCCACCCCACCCCTATCTTCCCTCTCCCATGGATCCACTGCCCCTCCGTGGCCTTCCAAAAAAGAGCAGGCCTCCAAGACAAGCAGTGAAAAAGGATAAAACAAGATATAAAACCAGGCAAAAGCCTTCATATTGAGCCTGTACAAGGCAATCTGGATGATCAGAGAAAAAGAATCCTGAGAGGAGGCAAAAGAGTCAGAGACACACCTGCTCCAAGTTAGGAGTTCCACAGAACACCAAGCTAACAGCCAGCCACAACACACAGGCAGAGGACCTGCTGCAGATTCCCAACAGGCCCCCGGCTGGCCACTTCAGTCCATGTGAGCCCATATGAGCCCTGCTTAGTTGAGTCAGTGGGATGGCCTGGTGTCCTCCTCCTGCCTCCCCTCCCTGACTCCTACAGTCTTCCTCCTTTTCCACTCAGAACTCCAAAGGGAGGGACGCAATAGAGACCTTCAATTTAGACTCCCTCTTCATAATGTCTGGCTGGCTCACATTCTTAACTACCTCCTAGACATTTCCTCTTGCCTTTCTCCCAAAGAGATACCTCAGCATCTAGTTAAAAATGTAATTTAATATCTCTTCCTCCAACAACTTAGTCTCCAACAAAACCTAAAAAGTCTCGATTCTTTTTGTTTTGTTTTGTTTTAATTCTTTCTTCATTACTACTCCCTCATTTCTCCATCATCCGAGTCAGTAGCTCTGGAATCTCCCTGACTTTTCTTCCTCTAGAACCCTAGTAAATCAGGTTGTCAGATCATCCCAGCTCTAGCAAGCATCTAAGAAGAATCAAAGCATCATCCCAGATGGTTCCTGCATCACCCACCATTGTCTAAAGCCTTTGCTTGCCACATGAGACTCTCAGAGTCTTAGAGTGCCCTGTATGACTCTCGGGGATCCTTATTCTAGACATCTCAAAGGTTTGGGCCGTGTTCTAAAAGCTTATAATGTAGATCACTAATAACATCCCTAAACCACATGTTCGATATGCTTCGATATAGAGGCAGTCATATTTTGACATTTCACAAATGACTAGCAGTGCCTTGGCCTTGAAGTCATGTCATTTAGTTTCTCTGGTCTTAAGATTAAATGTCATTGACCTTATAGAAGCCTTGAGAATACTGCCTCTGTGGTCAACTTAAGCAACCCTCCGCTATTTCACTGGGTTTCAGAATGTATGCTAGCTGGCTTTAGAAAGTAATGACTAACACTGACATTAGTTTGTGTCTAGTAGACACTGTAAGTCATTTAGTCTTTGTATAGGTATTGAAGAGCCATATAGAGCACCTGTAGAAGTTTTATAAAATCACATGTACCGACGTGATACCAGTATACAGCACAACATGCTTTCATGGGTTAACATTTTGCATGACTCTCCAAGTCATTCAGCAGACTGAATGTTACTAAGAGCCAAGAGTTAGGGTCAGGTCATTGGGTCTATCACCTTCAAGGAGATGCATCCTGACACTACTAAGTGAATGCATCATTGTCTGCATGGAGTCATAGAGGACCCCCGTTCACCTTATAGATTTCACTTAACAATAAAACCAAAACATTGTCCTTATTCTTCAGTCCTTCAAGTCTGAATATTCAAATATCCAGTTAGGGAAATTTTTTAAGTCAAAACTGAAAGTGGGAGCAAGAAACCTAGGCACAATAAATGGATCTTGATAGGCAAAAATCAAGAGGGAAATTTGCCATTAACTTTTAGGCAACTCAACTCATAACCCTCATACCTCATGGGAATTCCATTCCTGCTCTTTGAACATTTTTACCTAATAACACATCTGCATTCAGACTCATTAGTCTTTTTTTCCAAACAAAACTCCAATTGCACTATTTGCCAAAGGAACCATGGCTATATTTCCTATGAACTACTTCTAAACCAGGGCTCTCAGTCTGTGGTTCACGACCCCCAAAAGGTCACATATCAGATACCCTGAATGTCAGATATTTACATTACAAATCATAACAGTAGCAAGATTACATTTATGAAATAGCAACTAAATAACTTTAGGGCTGGGAGTCACTACAGCATCAAGAACTGTACTAAAGGGTAGCAGCATTAGGAAGGTTGAGAACCACAGTACAACAACAATAAAAAGTAACCAATGAAAAAAACCATTAGAATATTAAAGTCACCTATCATGTGATCCTTACAGATTCCAGAACTGGTGTTTAGGAAGTACCTTCATTAAGGTCACTATTGCTGTGGTGAAACACCATGACCAAAAGCAAGCCGGGGAGGAAAGGTTTTATTTGTCTTTTACTTCCATATCACCATTCATCACTGAAGGAAGTCAGGACAGGAACTCAAACAGGGCAGGAACCTGGAGGCAGGAACAACTGATGCACTGGCCATGGAGGGGTGCTGCTTACTGACTTGCTTCCCCTGGCTTGCTCAGCCTGCTTTCTTACAGACCCCAGGGCCACCAGCTCAAAGGTGTCCCCACCCACAAAGAGCTGGGCCCTTCCTCATCAGTCACTAATTAAGAAATTACTCCACAGCCTTGCCTACAGCAGACTTTATGGAGACATTTTTTTTTTTTCCAATTGAGGTTCCCTCTGCTCAGATGACTATATCTTTTTTTTAAATTAATTTTATTAATTTATTCATATTACATCTCGATTGTTAGCCCTTCCCTGTTTCCTCCCATTCTTCCCTCCCTCCCACTTCTCCCCTACTCCCCTCCCCTATGTCTGTGATTGAGGGAGACCTCCTCCCCCTATATATGCTCTTAGAATATCAAGTCTCTTCTTGATAACTTGCTATCCTTCCTCTGAGTGCCACCAGGTCTCCCCATCCAGGGGACGTGGTCAGAAAAGGGGCACCAGAGTTCGTGTAAGAGTCAGATCTCACTCTCCACTCAATGGTGGAGAATATCCTGTTCATCGGCTAGGTCTTGGTAGGGGTTCGAAGCTTACTGCCTATATTCTCCTTGGCTGGTGCCTTAGTTTGAGGAGGACCCCAGGATCCAGATCTGCCTGTCATAAAGTTCTTCTTGTAGGTTTCCAGGACCCTGTGGGTCCTACTTTTTCCTCATTCTCTTCCATGCTACTCTTGCCTAAAGTCTCAATAGGATGTCCTCTCCTCTGACCCACTTTCTTGGTAAGTAAAGATTTTCATGGTACGTATCCCTGAGAAAACGTGGTAGCTTTGCTTGTGTTTCTCATTAATTACTGATTTCAAACTCTTTTCAAATATAAGATGGAGAGCTGAACCTGCCACTACCCATAAGTGAAAAAAAAATATAGAACCAAAAAGAAAAATCAGAAGATCCAGTGTCAAAACCAATAAACTAAATTTAAGAGTACTGCTCTATGACTGGGCCTCTCACTTACCCCCATGTAGATTATAAGATCCCTGTAGCACTGAGCAATTTGTCTACCCTCTGAAGAAAGGGTTGTTTTGAGTGGGATTACTTGGGTCTTGGGAGGAACATGATAAGAAATTGAGGAATAATTCACTGCTATATACCTCAATGAATAAGGTCATTTGTATTTTATATTCTACAATGGAGAAAATCACAGTTAATAGGTAAGGAATTTAAAAATTAAAGCAGAGCAAAGACAAGAAAATAAAGACCTTAGTAGACCCTTTCAGGAAAAGGTCAAATGCCGGGATGCAGGATGGAACTGAACTAGAAAAGAATGTAAGTTCAGAAAGTGTTGTAAGACGGAGCAGATTCAAGCAGAGGAATCTGAGATGAGATCCACTGTGGCTTGCCTAATCCCAATTGCCACCAAATAAAATTGTGTGTTTCTAATCTACATTGACTGAGATATGTAAACTAGAAGTGAAGGGTATTCCAAAACCACAGTATTCTGGTTTTGTGATTTCTTTTTCAAGGTATTATTTTCAATAGATTTCAAGACAAGTTGGGGCATACCAATGTACAGACAGCAGTGGAGCACAGCACATCCTCTATGGACGGGATCTTCACACACATGCTCTACCTACCACAGTCACTCACCCAGGCTATGGTGAGCAGGCTGCCTTCCTCCCATTGTCTAAAAGACATAAGGGAAACAGGAGGACAGCATGCCTGTTGACAGTGATGAGTGCCTTGGCACTTTACTCTTAGACTCCCATACCCCCTGCTCATGTAAGATGGCTTAAAACCTGCTGAGGTCAAGTTCATTTAGTTGTTGCCAGAATTCAGAAACCTGCAAGCCCTGGTAATCGCTCTTCAAAACCGTTGCTTCCTTTGTGTTTTCAACCACACTTCCTGCTCTCAGCTGTGAGGTCTGAGGGCATGCTGAGGACTTGCCTCCAGTTATTCTCCCTGACTTTCACTTTGGCAAACCTCAGAAAGAAGCCTCCAGGACCCTGTGATGGAAGCACAAGAAGCTAGGTGAACGACCTACCTTTAACGAGGCCTCAAATTTCTTTTAATGTACTTGTATCCTTCTGAAGGAAAATTACTCTCGTGAGTCTAACATGTCTCCTTCTGTTGTTGAATACACACAGAGAAACACACACAAACACATTATGTAATAGCTTTCTGACTGAAAAAAAAAATAAACACAAAGGAAGGAAAGGACATGGCTGCACCTAGTGTGGTGAAGGAGAAGGTTTATTGTACATATATGGAAGAGCATAGGCAGAGGTAGGGATCTCTGGGAGAGTCTACAGTGGACATGACCTTGAGCTGGGCCATGCTACGAGAGGGGGAGGGGGAGGGGAAGGGAGAGAGGAGAGAGGGGAACCAGGTACAACAGCCAGGAGACCAAAGGTTCAAAAAGGGGTTGGTAACCAAAATATCTGGATTATATAGGGAAGAGCTTCTGGGGGAAGGGCAGCTCAGCCCCTGGACTATAGAGTTCAGGGTATGGGACGGGTAATGCCAGTCCTATTCAGGAACAGGTGGGGACTGAGGGGTGTTGGGAGAACCTGGAGGTCAGGCCACTTTGATATGTTAAATAATCACCTCAGCTATTTGTCCTGGGGTTGAAACTTATACTTAGCAGAAGGTCTCTGGCTTGGCACATACAGGATTTCCTTCTATAGTTTCTGTTCTGGCTTTCAGTTGATGGGGACTGACCGATGTGTGTTGAGGTCAGGAAAATAGTGCAGGAGGAGAGCTGTGGAAAATTGCAAGAATCGTTATTCACAATTCACCTAAGTGTGAATATAATCTAGTGGTTTGAATTACTAACAGTATAGGAAATTGGAGTCTTGATTGTTAACTTGTAAAGCTATAATTCTGAGGATTAGAATAATTGTTCATTTGAATCAGTTATGCCTGATAAGAGTGCTATGGTGTTGGAAGGACCAGCACTCAGGTGTATAGACAACTGTTTAAAGGCAGAATAGGTCCAAATTCTATGCCTATTCCACTTCAAAAGGGAAACTGTGGTTTAAAGATGGGCATATGCCCCTCTAGCCCTGTGGGATTAAAGGAAGTACGTACGCATCACATTGAGCCCTAGGAGTCCAAAGAGACTGGCAAAATGCACAGTGAAGTACAGTGGCAGTAAGCAATTTCTATGACTTCAAGCCCAGCATCTCCCTTCCTGGCCTTGCATTAAAATTCTCTCTCATCAGCTCACAAAGATGCACTTACTTCTACTTCATTGCTGGGGTTAAAGCCATGCACCACCTGGCTGAGCCAACTGTGCTTCTTAAGCTCCTTCAAATTTTTTATACTATATTTTATTAATTTATTCATATTACATCTCAATTGTTATCCCATCCCTTGTATCCTCTCATTCCTCCCTTCCTCCCATTTTTCCCTTACTCCCCTCCCCTATGACTGTGACTTAGGGGGACCTCCTCCCCTGTATATGCTCATAGGGTATCAAGTCTCTTCTTGGTAGCCTGCTATGCTTCCTCTGAGTGCTGCCAGGCCTCCCCATCCAGGGGACGTGGTCAAATATGGAACACCAGAGTTCGTGTGAAAGTCAGACCCCACTCTCCACTCAACTGTGGAGAATGTCCATTGGCTAGATCTGGGTAGGGGTTTGAAGTTGATTGCATGTATTGTCCTTGGCTGGTGCCATAGTTTGAACAGAACCCCTGAGCCCAGATCTACCCATCATAATGTTCTTCTTGTAGGTTTCTAGGACCCTCTGGATCCCTCTAGTTCCCCATTCTCCCATGAAAGTCTTCACTTACCAGGAAAGTGGGACAGAGGGGAGAACATTCTATTGGGACTCTAGGTGAGAGAAGCTCCTTCGTATTTTATGAAAACAATTCTTATTTACTATGGCCTTTTAAAAATATGCTCTTGGATATTATTTGTGGATGTCTTAGCTTGAACTTTTCTTTTACATTGCTAAGAGCTTTATGTGTGTTAAGAAAATGCTCTATCCTGAGCTATATTTCCAGCACTTAACTTGAGTTTGTGTGTCAATATTCACTCCCGTATCATCGCATGAAAGTTAATCAGAAAGGCTTTCTTCTCTGTGTAGTTTGGAATCCGTGTTACTGTGGCTTTCCACAAGGCAGTGGAAAGTCTGTCTTCTATTTTGAAGTTTCTAAACAGCATTAGACATTTTCCTCCTGCTCTCGTGAATTGAAATTATCCTAAGCTTAGATTTAAGAAAAGAAAATAGAAATTTTAGACAAGTCACATTTTCAAACGTATTTTTCAATAGGAGTTAACATCACTCACTCGGACAAGCAGAGTGTATAATAATACTTTTTTCAATACATTCAATACATTTTTCAAATGAAGTATTAAATGTTAAGGAACCCAGACTCACCTTGTGCAATGTAACAGAATTTTAGAATCATTTCTCTGATGTACTGAGCAACTGCAGACAAGTCTTAAGTTTTACTCTGACTATCCAATCCTGAAAGCTTAGGGTGGGGGGTTGAATAGGCACGGCACCCATACACTTCTGTGTTTAAATGCTTGGCCCATAGGGAGTTTCACTATTAAGACATGTGGCCTTGTTGGAGGAAGTGTGTCACTGCAGGGGGTAGGTTTCAAAGTCTCCTATGCTTAAGTCCCATCCAATGTGGCACGCAGTCTACTTCTACTGCCTACGGATCAAGATGTAGAACTTTTAGCTCCTTCTCCAGTGCCATATCTACCTAGACACTCTCTTGCATCCTGACATGATGACAATGGACTAAACCCCTGAAACCATAAGCCATCCCCAATTAAATGTTTTCTTCTATAAGAGTTGTCATGCTCATGGTGTCTCTTCACACCAATGGAAACCCTAAGACAGGGGATCACGGACTGTATTTTCACACACAACACAAATATCCAACCATATCTAAGTCCTCACCCAATTGAAACCTGAAACCCGTGTCTTATTTTAATGATCATACCTTCCCTTCCTGTCACAATGCTATTTTAAGTGACATCACTAGAGGTAATTTAGGGAGGTGGTTCCCATGATTTCTATTTTATATTTTAGAAAAGTTAATCAGGGATGTTGGCCACAGAGTCAGGTGTTTCTCCTCCTGTCCTTTGGCTTTCTTGGTCCTCAGCATTTGGAAAAGGGAAGTGTGCCAAACAATCAGAGAGTAGACCTAAAGAAAGAAAGGGATTACTTGGCCATTTAAAATAAAAGTACAATCAAAACTCAAAAGTCACAGCAACAAAGCTGCTGCTTCACAAGCAATGTCCCATTAGAGAGGCCTCTGTCCAGGTTAAGTCTGCGCTTTCAGGAAGCTGAGACTTCATAGCTGGGCACAGGTATTTCAAATGTGTTTATATGCCTTGACCATCGTTAAAATTTAACATGGTCTAAAGGACAGTTTAGTCAGAGTGAAATTGGACCGGCTACAGCTGACAGTTAACCACTGTAGAAGTGACTAGTAGATAATTATCATCTGATTTCCCCAAACCTTGAAAATTTTGTAAAAATGTTCCTGGTTATGCATAGAGCAGCAATAAACATGGTTGATCAAGTTTAAGTATCTCTGTGGTGGGACGAAGTGTCCTTTGGGCATTTGCTCAAGTGTGTTTGGTCTTGAAGTAGACCAGTTCCCAGTGTGCTGAGGAACTACCACACTGATTTTCTTTCTTTCTTTCCTTCTTTCTTTCTTTCTTTCTTTTTTTTTTTTTTTTTTTTTTTTTGTTTGTTTGAGACAAGGTTTCTTTGTGTAACAGTCCTGGCTGTCCTGGACTCACTTTTGTAGACCAAGCTGGCCTCGAACTCACAGCGATCTGCCTGCCTCTGCCTTCTGAGTGCTGGGGTTAAAGGTGTGTGCCACCACGCCCGGCCATTGGTTTTCACAGTGGCTGTACAAGTTTGAATTCCCACTAGCAATGAATGAGTGACCCCTTAATCCACATCCTCACCGACATGAGCTGTCACTTGTGTAATTGACCTTAGCCATTCTGGCAGGTGTAAGATGGAATCTCATAGGAGTTTTGATTTGCATTTCACTTGATTGTTAAGGATGTTCAACATTTAAGTGTTTCCCCACTATCTGAGTTTCCTTTTTTGAAAATTGTCTGTTTAGATTTGTACCCCATTTTTGATTGGGTTATTTGTTTTCTTGATTTCTAGCTGTGGAGTTTTGTGGGGGTTTTGTTTTTGTTTTTGTTTTTTCTTTGTTTTGTGAGTAATTTATATATTTTGGATAGTATCCATCTATCAGATATGGGGTTGGTAAAAAATCCTTTTCCATTCCATAGGCTGCTGCTTCGTCTAATCAACGGTGTCCTTTGCCCCCATTTTCTCCTCAATCAGGTTCAATGTATGTGGTTTTATGTTGATGTCTTAGATCCATTTGGAGTTTTGTGCAGGATGATTAGTATGGATCTATTTGAATTCTTCTGCATACATCCATCTAGCTTGATGAGCACCATTTTCTGAAGATACTATTTTTCTAGTGTGCATTTCTGGCTTCACAAATCAGGAGTCCATATGTGTGTGTTTATGACTGGGTCTTCAACTTGATTCCATTGATCAGCATGCCTGTTCTGGGCCAGTACCACTTCTGCCTTCTCTTGGCCTTTTTTCCTTCAGCTTGTTTGTTTTTTTCCTATTATCGTGCATTGTTATTGTTATATGTTGCATTATATCATATATATTCTATTAATATTCCCTTACATGTCTGTTTGTTTTCTAATGAGGGGGAGCAATGGGATGGCTCTATATGAGAGAGGACATGGGGCAGATCTGGGAAAGAGTAGAGGGGTAGGAAACCACAGTTAGAATATATTATATGAGAAAAAAACTATTTTCTATATAAGGGAGGAAAAATAAAGAAAAATGTTCCCTTTTCCTCAAAGGCAGTAACAGAAGACATCTAAGCAGGACATCATAGACCAAGCTCCCTAAAACCTTCTTCAGACAACTCTTTCCATCCCCCCTAAGTGACTCATTGTTATTATGAAAAGTCAGCCCTATTCCTCTCCAGCCCTTTCCCTTGCACACCCTCAGAGCCACATGGTCCCCACTGGACTCTTCCTGGCTTGCTCGCTGTCCTTTTCCAACCACCTGTTCCCCTGGGTGAGAAACTTCCTTCCATCTTTGGGAAGGACTGATTCTTTCATAAGGAGTCATTGCTACCACAGTTCTAGCAAATAAAGCCTTCATCCCTTTATACCTCCCCCATCACAGCCATGCCTCTCACAGGTCAGCAACAATGCTGAGATGGATTTCCACTTCATGGGAGTGAATTAATTGAAGAGATAATTTCTGTGATCTGTCTGATGGGAGGAGAAATTTCGCCCAATACTCATTAATATCCCTTCCCTCTCGGGAATACATAGAGAATTTCTGGGGGTGGTTTATAAGGGTTAAGTATATTGAAATTATTCTGATCACATAAAGACATTGTTTCTGTAGGCTCCCCCACTAAGATGACCTATAGCCTTAAAATGCACACATCTACTTACCGATTTTTTAAAACTAATTGATAAATCTCTTCAAATCAAGATTACTTTTTGCAAATAAAACTTTTTGCCCTAACATACACTGTCTATTTGGAATTTTCTAGTAGGGACTTCTGAATTCTAAATCACAGGTGGAGTTTGTGAGAACACTTGGGAAATACGTACTTAACAATCTTTTATTTTTTCTTTCAAAATTTATGGTAAAATTACAGAACATAGTCAAGCATTTTGGGAGGGATGGGAAGGTGGATCATGTCATATCCTGATAGGAATAAGGAAAAGACAATAATTTTCTTCTAGTATTCTTCAGACGACAGTGTTGATTGCAGAACAGAAAAGATAACTAACATGGAAAAACCAGCCTTGATTAGGAGCTGGTCTCAGGAAGATGAAATCAGTAGGGTATTGGAGCTCAAGTCTCAAATGGTCATTCCAGAGAAGCTGTTTTGTTCTCCTGAGTCTGACTCTCAAAGGAAACGGCCTTCCTCTATTGTAGTTCACTCTGGCTTGGGAAGCCAGAGTGAGTGACTACAGGAAGGCCTTTATCAGAACAGTAACAAGAAATAGCGTCAACTGCCAAATGAAAATGGAGCTGCAGAGACGCTCCAGCTGTGGCTGCCTTCTTACGTGTTTTATATGCAAAATAGGAAGCATCTATTTCTGTGACCTTATCAAGGAAGTAAGAGTCAGTGTTTATTCTAAATATTGTGCTCTTAGGCCAGGTACATTCAAAAATAGACTCATAGAATTTGAGAGGACTTTCAAGTTTTCTTTTTATGGAACTTCTTCTTTTTTTTTGATTGCTCAAGTATATCCTGAGGAAGATACCCAACCATCTATTTTAGAACCCAGGGTTGTCTGAGTCAGAAAAATGCATCACAATCCCACGGAAGTAGATTCAGTCCAAGTTGGTGGGCTTTCCTCCCTTACTGGCACAATGTGTGCTACGAGACTAATTTTCAGTCATAGGAGTTTTTTTGTGGTCAGATTGACAGAATAATAGGTTCCTAGCATTGAGCTTCGGCATTTGGAGTAGAAAGGTTTTGCACTGTATGGAAAAATATGACAAAATACTCCTTTTGTACACAGGTCAGAGATAGATGCCCTGAAACCAGTGGTGCACGCAGCAGTAGAGCCTCTATGCCTGGACAGCTCAGCTGCACATCACACTTCCTGACAGTTTGTTAATGGCAGGATTGCTAGGCTCCTTCCGATCTTAAGTATTTCTTACTCATAAAATGCTCTCTGGTTCTAAAATTGTCTCCATCCCAGCATCCGTACCCTGGCCCATGCAAGGATTTCCTGAACATCTGCCCAGCCTTTGCTTACATACTCCTTCTTGATGACTGGGGTGGGGGGCAGGGGGGAGAATTGGTAGTTTCCATTGTGCAATGAAGCTACCAGTCTCCTTCACACCATCTTAATTATTCTAGAACTTACTGTTCTAATCCACCATTATTTCATCATTTTGTCCCTTGGCTTAGTTCTGTGTTGTAGAATAAAGAGGTAGTCTTTTAAAAAAAAGTGTTTAGCCATCCTATAGCTTTCCTTTCTAGAAGAAATAACTGTAAGCGAATAAAGCAAATAGAAACATGATTCTCTGAAGTCCTGGAGAAGCGCTTGGAAGAGCTCTACCCTGCCCCAATTAAATAGCTCGTTTTGCATTAATATTTACTGTGAATTACATTGCAAATGGATTTGTCGACCTACCCTTTGTAAGTAATAAAGGCTTCTTCTAGGAAGACCCAGTGTGTCCCATCCTGCTCTTTTCTGTGGTTTGCTATCTATTTTGCCCATATTATAAAAGAAAGAAAGAAAGAAAGAAAGAAAGAAAGAAAGAAAGAAAGAAAGAAAGAAAGAAATCCAGGGAGAACTTTTTCTGAGTGGTTTTAGGCCTGGTAACCATAGAAACCTAACATCCCTCCTACCTCTCCAGTAATAAGCCCAGGAGCAGCCTAAGGCAGAGCAGGATTATTCTGCTGTCTTCTCGGGGTGAAAACTGGGCAAGAGGAGGGGCCCCTATTGTTCTTCGGGAAGAAGTTGCTGTCCACCGTCTGTCTGTGGCATGTGCTTTTCAGTTCACACATCACCTTCACAAGTATCTGCCCTGCAGTCAGATGCTCCTAGGAGATTACACATCACTAAACTAGAACCTATGAAGTAAACAACCCTGGCTAAATTCACGTGCATCTGAGCACTGCTGTGCTACAGGGGACACCTTTGGCAGCTGCGTGCTCGCTTTCAGAAGGTTCCATGTCCTAGAACATCTTAAAGGTCTTGGTCTTTTATTTTCCATTGCTTTTTTAATGACCTTCATCTCCAGCTTATATGGAAATGTGAATCTTGTCATGTCACAACTTGAGCTCCCATTTGTTCTTAAGGAGACTTTCAGACTGGTTGCCGCCTAGTTATTAGTTTGGGCTTCAAAGGGCTTGTTCCTTTGAACAATCACCACCATAGATTTGCCACTTTAGGAGACACTCAAGAAGTGCTTTTGCAGATTTGCCCCAACTCTCTACCTTGGGTCTCCCCAGCCTCCTCCTCCTCGCCTCGTCTTGCTCAACTTTCCGCTGAGCTCTACGCTGCCCCCAGGCCCTGCCTTGGCTGGTGGTGTTTGCTCTACTTGGAATTCCTCCCTTCTCATGTTCACCTAATGGTATTACTCTTGTAAGTAAATGTCTTTTTTCCCCCCAAAATGAAAGATCAGGCATTATCAACTGGGGTTTGGCTCCAGGTTTCAGGATTTATTTTTATTTCAGGTTGTCATCTGAAAACAGGTATATCACCACATATGCTCATGAATGGTGAAGCTTACTGTTTTTCCATCTGAGTAGACATTACAAGCTTGTTACCGGCGGTCAGGGAGCAGGCCAGGTTCTTGGTGTCTTATTCAAGAATGAAGTGAAGGCACATAGACCATGCAACAAGCAAAGTAACATTATTCAAAGCAATACACAGACCTAATTTGCTATCACACTTGACAGTGGGCCATATGAGTCAAAGAATTTTCAAGGGCTGCAATGACTAATAGGGACTTCCTTTGAGGGATTCAAGACAAGGTAGGGTTCCTTTGCTAAGGACATAGCAGGTGGTTCTCTGTTTTGATTGAGAGGCTTGGACTAGGTAAATCTTTGCTCAAGGTCTCTTCCCATAAAATATCTCATTTTAGTCATAGGCACACTCAAATATGCAGAGATATAAAATGATAAATAGGCTTTTTTTTAAAAGTGTTTACTTAGAGGATAGTTTTCCTTATTGAACATTTATACAAAAACGATCATGGCCAGATTATTTGTTCTTCTGGTTCCCAGGTATATTGAAAACACATGTGAATAGAAAGTGTCCAAATGTGATGGTTGGTAATTGGAAGAAAAGCATACTCCACCATTCAGAACAGGGGAAATATGCAGATTGATATCAGTGGAGGCTATTGATGGATTCCTTGTGGAGAGAGGGTTGTGTAGATTTAGTGTGTGCAGGTAGGTATATTGACTTGAGTATGTGCAGGTGAGGGTCTCAAGCTTCCAAGTGCATTAGAAGACAGGCTTGTGTTTAGCCCAAGCCAAGTGGAGTAAAGCCTAGCAAGGGTGACTCTTATCTAGAAATGAACATTTTCTTCATGTGCATGTGTGTACATATCTACATTTGTGTATTTATACACACATTGTGTGCATACAGGTGCATGTTCATGTTTGTGTGTGTGTGTGTGTGTGTGTGTGTGTGTGTGTGTGTGTGTGTGTAGGACAGATATTGATGTTGGGTGTCTTTCTCAATTACTCTTCATGCTATATTTTGAAACATGGTCTCTCCTTAAACATGGAGCTAGCCTGTGTGACCAGCAAGTCCTTGGGGTTTTCCTGCCTCTGCCTCCCTAGTTCTGGTATTCCACTCATATGCTGACATACTCAATTTTTTACTGTGTTTAGGTTCATCAAACACAGGTCCCCATGTTTGCACAGCAAACGCTTTTCTAGCAGCTGTCTCTCTGCCCACATCCACTCTTCCCACACCAGCATGTACATGTCCTTAAAGACATCTACCACTACTCATCACTCCATCCTAAATTCCCTTAGCCCCCTAGCTCATGTGATTATAGAGCAGATTATTGTAAAGCTGCAGTTATTTCTTTGAAAAGAAGAACTCTGTCTTGTTGAATCATAAACCTCAAGTAGAAACTTAGCAATGGTTGTTGTTAGCATTTGCTAAATGAATAAATTAATGGATGGATGGGTGAATAGATGGATGAATGGATGGATGGGTGGATGGATGGAAGGATGGTTGGGTGGGTGGATGGACGGATGAGTGGGTGAGTGGGTGGGTATGTGTGGATAGTTAATAGTTGATAAATAGACAGGTTGATGGATGCATGCATGAATGGGCAGATATGAAGAGAAGTGGGAGGGTTTTTGAATTAACAGAATGCCTTGCTCTTGATATTTTGGGTTGTTTCTTTCATTTTTTTTTTCCCTCAAAATGGCTACATTATAGACCTGTAATCTTAATCTTATTCTAAGAAGGGCAGCAATTGATTTTACTTTTACATCAATTTATTTTGAATGTAGTAAGATTGTATGTATTTATCATATATATCATGCCATTTTAAAATATTTTGGATATGAATTGTGGAACGATTAAATGTAGCTAGTTACCAAGTGTACAACCTCACTCCAGTCTCATTTTGTGCTAAGATTTGCTTTCCAGTATCTGTGTCTTTTCAGGCCTGTATCAGCACCGGATGCAGGGGCCCTATAGCTCTTTGGTATCTCCATCCCTCCTAGCTCCAGATACATACCCCTTGACCACTATCACCACATTCTCTCGGGCTCTCTGCTTCGGTCTTCATAGATATAATTAAGAGCCCAGGAAACAGCAGGCTTCCTATAGGGCTCTCTGAGACTGCCACTGAGCCACAAGCCCAGTAGCTGTGACTCTCACAGGCATAGTGTCAAAAGTCCCTTTGCTGAGGGGGTGTTTCATTTCTTAGCCTGGAAACTGAAAGTTGTCCTAGTTTTCAGTTGGTAGGTAGATTGGGAAAATGTTAACACTTATCCAGACCTCACTCTTGCCAATGCTGCCCTTCAAGATATGCTACAAGGTCTCCCATCTTTGGGGGAAGGGTGAGTTCCTGAAAGCAGCGTACCACACCCTAGCAACAGGAGATGGCCGTGCCACGTCCGATCCACACCTGTCCTGCTTTCTCCTGAACTTCATTTATACACCTGGTGTTTTCTCATTGGCAAGCATTCACCCGTCAGCCATGGTCTTCCTAGCTAATCACATTTTTCTTCTGAGAGTACGGCATTCTTTCAAGCCTCTTTTATTTGTGAGTCATGGGAACCCACCACCGGGAAGGAGAAAAGTCCGTCTCTAGAACTGAGCATGTGATGACTCGGGGACCAAGGGCACATTCCAGCGGAAGGCATTTCTGTATTTTATCATGGGCAACTTTCCAGCACCTCTACCCAGAAAACGGAGATGCACTTTGGGGAATTTCCCACGTATTCATACTTGCTATCTCTCTTCCAAAGTGATAGCCGTGCCACATTTTCTCACAGTTCAATGGTGGCGCAAAGTATAGACTTAAAAGAAGGTTGCATGCAAGCAAGAAATGGCATGTACACAGACAGTAAATGTATAAGGTAATGAACAGTTTCTTTGGTGGCTTTGGGAATCAATTTCATTAATCTGTTACCTCCATTAGTCTTTTCAGTTAATTTACGATGCAATCAAGCCTTAATTATGTCTCT
Source organism: Acomys russatus (assembly GCF_903995435.1). Lineage (NCBI taxonomy): Eukaryota > Metazoa > Chordata > Mammalia > Rodentia > Muridae > Acomys > Acomys russatus. Next base: position 57,971,295 of record NC_067142.1, on the reverse strand, counting down.
ACTTTTACTTCTTAGCACTCCTAAGCATGAAGTCCTCAAAAACAAAACAAAACAAAACAAACAAAAAACAACCCACACACTGCTGAAGAACCATAAAGTACTTCCTAGCAAGATCTGATAGCACTCTCTCTCTTGTCTTTACAGCAGTTCACACCCTCAGTTACTGCTGCTTTTATTTATTTACTTTCAATGGCTGTCTCCCACTAAACTGTGAAATCCTAGACAAAGGAAGCCATGTATGCTTACACAGTCTTGAATGGTGCCTTGTACATCACAGAGTTTCCATAAGTAACCGATCAATGAGCAATGCCAATTACCAGTTGGCATTTGCTTACCTGGAAAGGAGCCCAGCGTGCTTTTTTTCTACCGCTGCCCCTATTTCCTGCATACCAGGACCAAAGAGAAACCCGCCGAGTTGCCTGAGCTTCTGGGGCAAGTTTGTCTAGTTTCTTAGGCTCAAATTTGTACTTCTTTCTCCTGCACTCCAGGCTGGATTGTGGTCTGCTCCACCCTTGGACACCCTGTTTCTCCTCCTCACACTGTTCCGTGTTGCCTACTTTGGCTCATGTCTCATGGCTTCTTAATCAGAATTCTTAAACCCTTTCTTTCCGATCTGTGTGCTCATAGTTGCATGTCAGCAAAATCTTCTACAAGTAGAGCTTTTCTTTTCCCTCCATAATTCCAAAAGGAATGAAATTGGACTGTAGAAACAGTAGAGACCCCAGTGTTAAACTTTAATTTTCTGGGGGAAATTTTTTCAAACAAAACTAGACTTTCTCTAGATTTTCAGTGATGGGCTGTAACAAGCCCATCCAGGAGGAGTGGAGGTGAGACCTAGGAAGCACAGCAGAGAAAAAGGATTTTGTGACATGACATCAGACCTCAAATACATGTAGTGGCAGAAAATTTGGCAACTGTAAATCCTGACCACTCACTGGTCTCAGTGCAATACATGTTGGTCCTAGAACGATCAGTAACAACTGAAGGGCAGGATGCTAACATGCACCGGTCTACAAATACTTTATATGCATAGTCCCCGAAAGGTCTAAAGCTGTGTACTACATCTCACATCTTTAAGCCCAATTTTTTTACCTTAAGTTTAGATATTTAAAGGATATAATTTTAGCATATTATACATATTATTATCAAATGGTAATTCATTTAAATTATACCCAGTGGTATAGAATTACCATGATGATTTGACTCTCATATTAAAATAAGTGAATATAACTATTTGAAATTTTTATTACTTATTTTTGAATTAATATTCATAGTGATACATAATTTTATCCTAAAATAGCCACTTTGCCTTAAATTTCTTACATTAATTACCTTATAATATTCTATATAACAAATATGTATCTATATATGTTTAATGTCAACATTTAAAACTCTCCCCAAATTGAATTACTATACTAATTAGTAAGCTATTGATTAAATATGGACAAACAATTTGTGGAATGTAATGTAAATGGATAAAACTTTAAGCAGAACTTTTTAAAAATTTTTAGTCAGTTCACACATCTGTGAATGAGTCTTATTGCTAAAATACATCAAGGTTGAACATCAGTTTACTTCCATTTTTATTGGTTTTTGATATAACAATTTTGTTAGAAAACTTGTACTCACGTAACTAAGAAGTTAGGAGTGGGAACAGAATACCACTCACTCCCACAACCGTCTTCCTTTGTATGAAATGCCAACACTTACCTCAGAAGATTGAGTAAGAGGAAAAGTTCGCTCAGGATCTGCCAACTGAAAAGCTGATTAAGTCTCTTCCTTCTCTTCCAAAACCAAGGATCTTGAAACTGCCTCACTTGTAATGCACCCCCAGAAGACTTCTTAAGAGCTCTTTGTCTTCTGAGTACCAACTCCAAGAGGTTTAACTGCTCCCTTGATCCTTACTTGTCATGTTTTTACACTCTAAAGCATCTTTAGGGCAGGGAGGGAGCTCTTTTTTTGTAAAACGAGAGAAAAAGACGTTATACTTCATTGTAAGCATCATCTTGGGCACTTCACAGAAGCTCAACACATGTTAACATAGGGCCCTGAACTTGTCTATCAGCCCAGCACAGTGGTGTGCATCTCTAATGCCAGCGTTAGGAGGGATGATACCAGAAAGGTAGCAAGTGCAAGGCCTGCATAGGCTATTTGGAGGGCAGTCTGGCTACATAGTGTGACTGTCTCAAGAAAATGAATCTGTGTCTGGATATGCCCCAGAAGTTCTTTTTTTTTAATGTATTTTATTAATTTATTCATATTACATCTCAACTGTTATCCCATCCCTTGTATCCTCCCATTCCTCCCTCCCTCCCATTTTCTCTTCACTCCCCTCCCCTACGACTGTGACTGTGGGGGATCTTGTATATGCTCATAGGGTACCAAGTCTCCTCTTGAAGTCCTTACACACCGTTAGCATGTGAAAAACATGTAGAGGACCACTAGATTAGTGTGCTGGCTTTAGTTACCTCAGATGTCCTCTTTTTAGGTAATGCTAAGTGTCTCATTAATAGCACCTAAAAAGCACCCCCAAAATGTTTTCTGAATTCTTAGTTTCTACTAAAGTAGTCATTCATGGATTTTTTTTTTTTTTTTTTTTTACCATCAGTCATCTGAATAACACATTTAAAATGCTTTATTGGCAGTAATGATGAAAAATAATAATTGACCTAGTATGTATATTTTGTCCCAGTTATTTTCAGTAGAATTTCCATGAATTCTATACTACTAACAATACAATAAAGTATATATCCCTATTCTACCAATCATGAAATAGGGTCACAGATTAAGTGATTTGCCTAGGCATTCATAGTTAAGTGGTAAAACCAGGCTTCACACCCAGGGAACTTGGGTGCAACAGCTGGTACTTAACCCCTACTTAACATCGCCTAACAGGCCATCACTGTTACTCTTAACATCACTGAACTTCTTCTCCTGGGTTTTCCAAATATATTTTGGGGCTCCGAGGAGCAGCAGCATGAAACACCTGGGTTTTTGTTGGAGGAAACGATGATGATGATGATGCAAGTCTGAGAAGGATGCTGCAGCCGTGACTGTGGACAGTGGAAAAGCACAGTGTGGGCAGCGCATTCCAGTCCCAGTAAACTAAAGACTCAGAAATGAGGGTGGAAAATGGGTACGGCGTTATTACTGTGGCTCTCTGCCGGGTTCCTTCCGGAAGCTGGTGAGTAAAGTGGAGAATGAAGCATGTATTCCCAGCGTAGTTGAGTGGCCAGTACTCGTAGGCATGTGTGGGAGCTCCAGAGAGTCTAGCACGCATGCGTGGGAGATCCAGAGAGTCTATCACATCAGTCTCGATGGTGTTGTGAAAGTATACAGTGATTGCATCCCATGCAGATGCGATCGAATCTAATGGCTGAGACTGGAAAGGCTGATACTCGTGCGCTCCTGCCTCAGGAATGTTTCAGTTTCAAACCTGTTTTCCATTTCACTTGCCAGAGGCAAGCGTAAAGTCAAGCAAAAAGGTCTTAGATTCATTGCATCACTCATGGTTTGGGATGAACAGTGATAAACACAAACCTTACTGAATGCCTTGAAGGTCAGAGAGTCAGTGCCTGTCAGAACAAGAGAAGGAAATCCCCAAAGTTTTGATAAAGTTCTATCTGGCCATTTGTGACCACAGATCTGGGGTTTATGTATTCTGCTTTTGGTGTTGAGGCGTGTATGTTGTTTAGACGGAAGGGTGAGCAATAAGTAGGAAAAAAATGGCTCCCAAACAAGGGAATTGTGAGTTCAAACGTGGAAAGAAACAAGCTGTAGAAGCTGTTCTTGGGGTTGTCAGTATTGGTCTCTGGGTACCTCTTTCTGAGAACCAGAATATTTTAAGAGGATTTGCTGATAAAGAACTGGAGGGGGGAAAGGCCAAAGACCTAAAGTAATGCTTAATTTTGAATTCAACCCACTGGCAAAATCCTAAAACAAACTAGATTAACTCCCCCTCTATAAAATATATCTCCACAGAAAATCTGCCAGAGGACTTGGGATAGCACCAAAGTGAAAGTACCTTGGTACCTGACCTTTACTTCTAAACACCGAAGCTGTGAAAACACTAATCACTCTGGGTACTGTACCAACATCCAAAGACTAGCAGCCGCATGGCACTGTGGGTAACTGAGTAGTCTGTAGACACATGGCAAAAGTTTTGGAGAAGCAGATTTAAAGCCATTATTGGAAAGAATCAGCTAATAATTCAAACTTTTCAAATATGGCATGGGTTGTCTTATGACATAATGGGGTAAAATGAACAAGTGAAAGCTGTTAAGGATATCACAGGGGGTGGGGGTGGGGGTCTCCTTAGTGGAAGTTTGGGCTGAGTGACACACAGTTCTCTACCAAATGAGGTCACCTTTTCCTCTCAAGCCACTTAACTCTCGCACAAACTTTTAAAATGAAAAGCTCCACAGTTGAGTGGAGAGTGTGATACGACTTTCTCACGTACTCTGGTGCCTCACATTTGACCATGTCCCCTGGAGGGGGAGACCTGGTGGCACTCAGAGGAAGGACAGCAAGTAGCCAAGAAGAGACTTGATACCCTATGAGAATATATAGGGGGAGGTGATCCCCCTCAGGAACAGTCATAGGGGAGGGGAATAATGGGAAAATGGGGGGGGGGGAATGGGAGGATACAAGGGATGGGATAAACATTGAGATGTAACAAGAATAAATTAATAAAAAAAATTGTCTAAAAAAAAAAAAAGAAGAAAAGCTCACTTAGAAATTTCATTTGTTTTATTCCTTAACTTTATAGATAGAGCCCCTTGTGTGGCAAATAAATTCACTTTTTTTTTTAAAGTTACAATTGTTTACTAGAAAATGTGATTTTGATTTGCAAATATACTTCTATTATGTTTTTTTAAAGAGAGATCAGAATATGAATACCACACAACGTTTCAAGTTCCAGACACCTAACTGAAGAAAAAGGAGAGAACAATTTTATTCACGGAGAAGAATGTCTAATTCCTGAATGGTTAGAGGGCTCGCTGGCCCCAAGAAAAGCATATAACCAAGGAAATTGGCACATAACACTTCATACATATATCACTGGACTTCTCTCATATTCATCTCTCATAACCTTCTCCTGCCCTCCCTTCCCCTTCCTCCTATCAATCTTCCTCTTGCTTCCGTACCATATATATTTAGATTGCAGAGGAAATATGTAGTGTCTCTCTGTTTCTTTTCTTTCTTTTTGGTCCCCTTTCTTTCTTCAAATATTCCCCCTTCTCTTTCTACTTTCATGTCACACACACACACACACACACACACACACACACACACACACACACACACTTTGTTAGTATTGGGGATCACACCAAGATCCTTGTCCATTTTACACTAGTGTTGTTCCCCTTAACTGTAGTTCCAGGATTATAGACTTGCACTACTGAGCTCAAGCAAATTCATGCACCCATATATATATTTACTTATTCAGACAATATTTATTATCACATTCTACCCAAGAATACAGGAGTTAACAATGAGGAAAAGTGCTTGCTTTTATGCTTTTATGACACTCAGTTTCTGAACAAGGGGAGACAAACTAAGTGGGAAAGTATTAAGCAAACCACACACACACACACACACACACACACACACACACACACACACACACAGTGACTAGATTAGACAATTTCCCTTACCTACAAATGCTACTCAAAAATAAATGGGACACTGGCTGCGTAAGGCTTAGCTGATGTAGGATAGGTTTTTCATGTTTTCTGGGAAATACAGTGAGACCAGGATGTGGAAAGTAAAGGACAATTCCTCTGAGTAGAGCGTGTGGCTCTGCAGGATGAAAAGCAGCAGACCCTGCTGCGTATAGCCTAGTGAACTCGAATAAAGGAGAATGTGGGGTTGAGAAGGTCAGAACAGACAGAAGGGACACTTATGAGGTTCTTCTATATTATAGAGTAAATTTGAATTTTATTTCAAGTACAATTTTATCATTGGAGATATGTATAAAAGAAAGAAGTGAAAAGGAATTTCCTTGTTTTGAAAAATATATATATTTTAGCTTCATTTAGGAAGCCCATTAGGAGGAGGGAAATGAAGTCTATAATATTGGTTAGTAGACTACTGTTGAACACACACACACATACACACACACACACACACACACACACACACACACACACACACACACAAATTTTTTTAAAAAATCAAAATGCTCAGGGCTGGAGAGATGGCTCAGTGGTTAAGAGTGCCACCTGCTCTCTCAAAGGTCCTGAGTTCAATTCCCAGCAACCACATGGCGATTCACAACCATCTGTAATGTGATCTGATGCCCTTTTCTGGCCTACAGGAGTACACACAGGCAGAATACTGTGTACATAATAATAAATAAATAAATCTTTTTTTAAAAAAATCAAAATGCTCTATTGTATACTCTGGGCCAACTGTTAGCGAGAACGATCATACTGATGGGCTCTAAAATGAAAAGCACCTTTGACTGAAGTCAAATTCTTGCTCTTTCTCCAAACTATGCTTTTTATTGGCTTCCAGACTTAAAAAACAAAACAAAAAAACCACAGGTACTATGTCATGTTCCAATTTTGCAACTCATAAAAGTTGATGTTTCAGGTGGGCGCAGTGGCACATGCCTATAATCCCAGCACTCATGGGGGCAGAGGCAAGGGGTATCTATGTGAGTTTGAGGCCAGCCTGGTCTACAAAGTGAGTCCAGGATAGCCAAGGCTACACAGAAAAACCCTGTCTCAAAAAAAAAAAAAAAAAAAAAAAAAAAAAAGAGAGTTGATGTCCACAGGGAGGACAATGTTCACACTGATGTGCACAAATCCTCAGTGGGAGCCATCACTCAAAGGAAATGTGAGGACAGAGAGCATACAGAAAAGGATAGTGGAAATACAATGAACATTCATGATTTATTGTCCCTTGCGTAAGCCCATGATGACTTCTTATGCTGCCTGTAGTTAGAGCTGTTTCCATTAAAAATGGCCTCTGTGTTCTACCCTACAGTAGCACTGGGCACTATTCCTACCCTCTGTATAGAGGTTCTGTAGTACCTGGTTATCCATAAGCTTCCTAGTACATGGTCTATATTGCTATCTCACAACAACCCAATTCAAGGGGTTTTCTCTCCAGCTGTATGCAGCATGTATTAGAAGCACATAAAAGGTCCCACTTTGGTTTCAGACTCAGTAGATGGAGCCTAAGGATCTGCATTCCTATATATTCACAAGTGGTGATGGTGGCACAGTCCAGGGAAACACGCTTTGAAAATTGATGACTTACAAAAAAAAGAAGAAGAAGAAGAAGAAAAGAAAGAAGGAAAGGAAAGGAAAAAGAATGAGGTGACAGGTGAGAAGCAGAGATGAGGCAGCAGCAATGGAAGCACAGCTATGCTTGCTACGGTTGTGCAATAGCTGTATAAAGATTCAATCAAGTTGAGTTGACCTTCAAAAGTATCCTAGATGGGGAAAATGTTAAAATAGTGAATTCCAGCTAGAAAAATGCAATCCCACAGAGGGCTGGGTGATGGGGGCATGGCTAAGAGCTTAGGATTCTGGAAAGTGACATGAAATCCTAGCTCCTGTGACGTTTGACTTTTAGATGTTGACAATATTTTTCTCTACCATGGTTCAATAGTTCTCACACTGGACTCTTTCTTAATAACTCAGGACGTTTTACAAATGGCTGACCCATGTGGCCCATGCCAAGGTCAAGGGTGTAGTCTGGGTGCTGGGATGACTCAGTGTTTTCTAGGTCAGTGTGTGTAGCCTTTACTGTGGCCTCAACTAACTTTGTTTCCAAACACTTACTTTCTCTAGGCTGAAACCAATTCCAAGTTTCAAATGCAGACTGGTGAGCTGAGTAGAAGGGACCAAGGTTGATTTCTCAGGGTTCCTACTTGTATAAATAAGAAAAAGGGGAAATAGAAAAGGGGAAAAAAGGGAAAGAAACAAAAACGGAAAGCTTGTGTAGAAAACTCAGTCAGAATGGCTCTTGGACAGCAGTTCCACAAAGTAAAATTATTTTTTAATATTTGGAGATTTCTATCATCTAAAAATATTGGAATTATTTTCAAAGTCATTAGGTCCTATACAGGTCACTTAAACACATGCATAACAACAACAAAAACAAGAAGCAAATTTCTGTGTATTCAGAAGCCTGTTTCAGAGATTGGCTCCTGAAATAAAGACAAACAGGTTTGGCCTATGCATTTGACTCTTGTTTCACTGTGACATCACTTTTTCCAGGCACTTACTTGGAACATCTATATTTTGTTAGCCCGTGCTTGCCAGATCTCAGGCTGCCCGGGTAAGGACAGAAAGGGAATTGTAATTACTTGGCAGCCTTCGGCAGCTCAGGCTCTGAGTACATACTAGAAACAGGGTAGAGGATGGAGGTGAGTCATAGCCATGCTAAGACATGTTGGCCAGATGACTGTCAGAAGAATTTCCTGCTCAGCTCTGGAGGAAGCAGATGAGAAATTTATTTTTCTGTATATCCTACCTGCTTGTGTGGCGAGCCATTCTCTAGATGGTCTGTTTGTAAGGACTCTCTTGGTCTGTTCTTCCAAGTACAGAAGGTGGAATACAGGTTCTTGAATGGGCCTGTAAGAAACTTTATCCCAGAATGAAAAAACAAACAAACAAACAAACTACAAGCCTTCCACATGGAGAACCTGGAATAGAAAAGACTGCTTGAGGCACCTCTTCTGTGTGTACTGGAGCACTGGCAAGTTTTCTGGAGAGAAAAACCATACCTACCAAGAAGACAAAGTCAATGGTAGCTTCCCCAGATGATTAAGAAAACTGGACCATAGTCATTGTCACTTAGTGACTCCACGCTCAGTCTCTAGAAACAGAGTTCTAACCCCGAAGTGCCTCTGGACCTCCTGGGTGCTTACTGTCAAGACCAATCCACTGTTCCAGTGCACAACACCAAAACCTTCATTTTCAAGACTTTTCCCCTCCATGATTTCTTTTCATTGTAGTTTACACTAACTGTACAAAACAAAGGGTTTTGTCATGAAATTCTCATGCAAGTAATGTGCTTTGATCATATTCGTCCTCGTCAATGCCTCTCGTCTCTTCCCCACTCTATATTGCTCTTACCCTCTTCTCAAATAGCCCCATTTCTAATTCCATCTTTTTTATTTAAGTCTAGGACCTGAATATGAGAGAAAATATGCAAAATTTATCTTCCAGATACAACTTATTTCACTTAATATCACAATCTCTGCTTCTACTCTGTTCCTGAAATGGTAATTTCATTCTTTTTTGCAGGTGAATAATCTTCATTGTGCCTACCCATGAACCTTTATCCATCTTTCAACTCATGACACATAGTCTAATTCCATAACTTGTCTACTATAAATAGTGTCGCAGTAAGTATGGGTGTGCGAAATTGCTTTTGGATGCTGGTTTGCATTCTTTTAGATACCTACTCCAATGTCATCTAATTCAATCAGAGTCATTCTAGTTTTAGCTTTTAAGGAACTCCATTATTAATTAATGTTGAAAGCCACATTAACTTATAACCTCATAGCAGCGGTTCACTGTTACCCTGTTTCTTTACCTCTCATATCCATGCCAGCATTTGTTGTTCCTTTTTTTCATAATATCCATTCTGACTAGAGTGATATTAACTGTCACTGCTGAACAGTGTTTTACTTTTTTCTCCTTCTTGCTTCTTTAAAGAAATGTTTGTTCCATTTACTTGCCAACTGATTAGACTGTTTGTCCTTTTAATGTGCATTAGTGTAGTGGCAAGTTAGCAAAATTATATTAATTAATCCCCTGTGAGAAAATTAACTGACAAAGGCTTTTTCCAGTCCCTAAGCTGCCTCTTCACATGACAGCTACATTTCTGAGCAGAGGCTTTCTAATTGTATACATCCCCATGGCATCTTCCAAAGACTTTTGGTACATGACAACTCATTTCTTGCTATTATTTCCTAAGCTCCTGGCATTCTCCACAGAAAGTCATTACATACCTGTGCAGGCGGGGAGTAGTGAGACTTTGGAGACTATGCACAGGCCTGCAGGGACCCAGGGACTTTTCTGTGGATTAGCTGGGTGGCCCAAGGCTGCACTCACCCATGCTCCACACAGTGTAGATCCTTCTCACCTGGGAATCACCAGCACTGGTGTTTGTAGTTCTCAGTTCTATCGTTAGGTCACTGTACAGTCACAGCTGTCCTGCTGATCAGACATGGTGCGTGTTTCGGTGTCACCATTTGGATCCCCCTTCACATACCTATATCTTTAAGTGTCCTCCCTCTTTGATCTCTTAGAATTATTACAAAGTATAAGATACAATTTCAAATTCCTTGATCCATTTGAGTTGATTTTTTTTATGGAGCTAGAGAAATGGATTTAATTTTAATCTTCTGCACATAGGCATCCCATTTCTCTAGAAGTACTTGTTGAAGAGTCTTTGCTCCAACATCTGTTTTGTCACCCTTGCCAGTAATCCAGTGTCTGAATGTACCTGCACTGCTTTACTGGGGTCTTCTAGTCTATCCCATGGGTCTCTGTATCTGCTTTTGTGCCAGCGCTATGATGTCTTGTTATCATACTTCATGTAATTTGAAATCAGGTACTTCAGTGCCTTCCAGCTTTGCTGTTTTCCTCCTTAAGATTATTTGGACTATTTGGAGTTTTTGTGTGTGTGTGTGCTTCCATATGAATTTTAGGACTATCTTAATGTTTATATGAAGAATATGTTATAATTTTTAGAGGTATTATATTGAATTTTTAAATTGCTGTTGGTAATACAGCCATTTTTAAATCTACCAACCCATGAGCATGGGAGATCTCTTAACCTTCTAATACTTTTCAGTATCTCTCCTTGGCATGCTAGCTTTTCCTTTGTGAGTTCTTTTACCTCTTCAGTTATTTTTATTCCTAGGTATCTTATTTATTATTTTTGAGGCTATCGTAGATAGAAAAATGTAAAACTCTTGTTTAACATCTTTATTAATATATAAAAAATATATTTATAATAATTGTGTGGGGTTTGTACCCTACTAGTTGTTGAAAGTAGTTATCAGATGGAAGGAAGGTGCTGTTAGGGTTTATTTTTTTTAAATATGATTTCTTCCGTTTATATTTGTATCTTTTAAAAAAAATATTTATTTATTATTATGTATACAGTATTCTGCTTGCATGTACACCTGCAGGCCAGAAGAGGGCACCAGATCTCATTATAGATGGTTATGAGCCACCATGTGGTTGCTGGGAATTGAACTTAGGACCTTTGGAAGAGCAAGCAGGGCTCTTAACCTCTGAGCCATCTCTCCAGTCCCTTGTATCATTTTTTTTTATTCATTTTTTTTATTAATTTATTCTTGTTACATCTCAATGTTTATCCCATCCCTTGTATCCTCCCATTCCTCCCCCCCCCCATTTTCCCATTATTCCCCTCCCCTATGACTGTTCCTGAGGGGGATTACGTCCCCCTATATATTCTCATAGGGTATCAAGTCTCTTCTTGGCTACTTGCTGTCCTTCCTCTGAGTGCTACCAGGTCTCCCCCTCCAGGGGACATGGTCAAATGTGAGGCACCAGAGTACGTGAGAAAGTCGTATCACACTCTCCACTCAACTGTGGAGAATATTCTGACCATTGGCTAGATCTGGGTAGGGGTTTAAAGTCTACTGCCTGTATTGTCCTTGGCTGGTGCCTTAGTTTGAGCGGGACCCCTGGGCCCAAATCTGCCTATCATATTGTTCTACTTGTAGATTTCTAGGACCCTCTGGATCCTTTATTTTGCTGTTCTCCCCATGCGTCTCTCATTTAGAGTCCCAATAGGATGCCTTCCCCCTCTGTCCCAGTTTCCTGGTAAGTGAAGGCTTTCGTGGACATGCCCCCTTGGGCTAGTATGCAGATATAAGTGAGTATATACCCATTTGATTCTTCTGCTTCTGGTTTAATCACTCAATTATGATCATTTCTAGCTCAATCCATTTATCCACAAATTTCAGGAATTCCTTGTTTTTAATAGCTGAGTAGTATTCCATAGTGTTATATGTACCACAGTTTCTTTATCCACTCTTCTACTGAGGGACACTTAGGCTGTTTCCATGTTCTGGCTATTATTAGAATAAGGCTGCTATGAACATGGCTGAGCAAATTTTCTTGTTGTGTGCTGGAGCATCTTCTGGGTATATTCCAAGGAGTGGAATAGCTGGGTCTTGAGGAAGCCCTATTCCCATTTTTCTGAGATAGCACCAGATAGATTTCCAAAGTGGCTGTACTAGTTTGCATTCCCACCAGCAATGAAGGAGTGTTCCTCTCTCTCCCCACATCCTCGCCGGCATGTGGTGTCACTTGAATTTTTGATCTTAGCCATTCTGATGGGTGTAAGATGGAATCTCAGAGTTGTTTTGATTTGCATTTCCTTGATGACTAAGGAGGTTGAGCATTTCTTTAAGTGTTTTCTCAGCCATTTGATACTCCTCTGTTGAGAATTCTCTGTTTAGTTCCAAGCCCCATTTCTCATTGGGTTATTCGGTTTGGTGGTGTTTAATTTCTTGAGTTCTTTATATATTTTGGATATTAGACCTTTGTCAGATGTAGGGTTGGTGAAGATTTTTTCCCAGTCTGTAGGCTGTCGCTTTGGTTCTCTTGACAGTGTCTCCTGCCTTACAGAAGCTTCTCAGCCTCATGAGGTCCCATTTATTATGGTTGACATTAAGGCCTGGGCCGTTGGTGTTCTGTTCAGGAAGTTGTCTCCTGTGCCAATATGTTCCAGGCTCTTTCCCACTTTTTCTTCTAAGTGGCTTAGTGTCTCTGGTTTTATGTTGAGGTCTTTAATCCACTTGGATTTGAGTTTTGTGCAAGGTGACAAATATGGGTCCAGTTTCACTTTTTACACATAGACCTCCAGTTAGACCAGCACCATTTGTTTGAAGATGCTATCCTTTTTCCATTGAATGGATTTGGCTTCTTTGTCAACAATCAAGTGACCATATGTGTGTGGATTCATATCTGGGTCTTCGATTCGATTCCACTGATCAACCAGCCTGTTGCTGTGCAGTACCATGCTGTTTTAAGTACTATTGCTTTATATTACAGTTTGAGATCAGTATGGAGATTCCTCCGGAGCATCTTTATTGTACAAGATGTTTTATTAGCTATTCTGGGTTTTTGTTTTTCCATATGAAGTTCAGAATTGAACTTTCAATGTCTTTACAAAATGTGTAGTTATTTTGATAGGGATTGCATTGAATCTGTGGATGCTTTTGGTAGATGGCCATTTTTACTAGGTTAATTCTCCCGATCCATGAGCAAGGAAGATCACGCCATCTTCTCAGGTCATCTTCAATCTCTCTTTCTTCAGAGTTTTGAAATTTTTTTTCATACAAGTCCTTCACTTGCTTAGTTAGGGTAACTCCTAGATATTTATATTGCTTGTGGCTAATGTGAAGGTGTGGTTTTCCTAATTTCTTCCTCTGCAAGCTTGTCATTTGTGTATAGGAAGGCTACAGACTTTTTTGAGGTAATTTTGTATCCCGCCAATTTGCTGAAGGTGTTTATCAGCTTTAGGAGTTCTCTGGTGAGTTTTGAGGGTCACTTATGTACACTATCATATCATCTGCAAAGAGGGATAATTTGACTTCCTCCTTTCCCATTTGGATACCCTTGATCTCCTTTTGTTGTCTTTATTGCTCTGGCTAGAACCTTCGAGTACTATATTGAGAGATATGGAGAGAGTGGGCAGCCTTGCCTTGTCCCGATTTGAGAGGAATTTCCTTGAGTATCTCACCATTTACTTTGATTTTGGCTATTGGCTTGCTGTATATAGCCTTTATTATTTGAGGAAAGTGCCTTGTATCCCCGATCTCTCTAAAACTTTTAAACATGAATGGGTGTTGAATTTATCAAATGCTTTCTCTGCATCCAAGGAGATGATCATGTGGTTTTTACTTTCAGTTTGTTTATATGGTGGATTACATTGATGGATTTCCGTATATTAAACCATCCCTGCATGCCTGGAATGAAGCCTACTTGGTCATGATGAATGATATCTTTGATGTGCTCCTGTATTCGTTTTGCAAGTATTTATTTAGTATTTTGCATCTATGTTCATAAGAGAAATTGGTCTGAAATTCTCTTTCTTTGTTGAGTCTTTGTGAGGTTTAGGTATCAATGAGACTATGGCCTCATAGAATGAATTTGGTAATTTTCCATCCATTTCTATCTTTTGGAGTAGCTTGAAAGAGTATCGGTATTAGCTCGCCCTTAAAGGTCTGGTAGAATTCTGCACTGAAACCATCTGGCCCTGGGCTTTTTTTTGGTTGGGAGACCATCGATGATTGCTTCTATTTCTGTAGGGGAAATGGGACTATTTAACTTGTTTATCTGTTCTTCATTCAACTTTGGCAAGTGAACTTGATCAAGAAAATCGTCATTTCCCTTAGATTTTCAAATTTTGTGGCGTATATGCCTTCAAAGTAGGATCTTATGATTCTTTGAATTTCTTCAGTGTCTGTTGTTATGTCTCCCTTTTCATTTCTGATTTTGTTGATTTCAATACTGTCTCTCCGCCTTTAGTTAGTTTGGCTAATGGTCTGTCCTATCTTGTTGATTTTCTCAAGAACCAGCTTTTTGGTTTGTTGATTCTTTGGACTGTTTTTCTTAGTTTCTAATTTGTTAATTTCAGCCCTGAGTTTGATTATTTCCAGGCGTCCTACTCCTCTTGGGTTGTTTCTGCTTCTTTTTTTTCTAGGGCTTCCAGTTGTGTTGTTAAGATGCTTATGTGCGATGTTTCCAATTTCTTTTTAAAGGCACTTAGTGCTATGAATTTTCCTCTTAGCACTGCTTTCAATGTATCCCACAAATTGGGTATGTTGTTTCTTCATTTTCATTGAATTTCAGAAACTCCTGATTTCTTTTTTTATTTCTTCCTGACCCAGGTGTCATTTAGCAGAGAGTTGTTTAGTTTCCACGAACGTGTAGGCTTTTTGTTATTTCTGTTGTTGTTGAATTGCAGCCTAAGAGCATGGTGATCTGATAGGATACAAGGTATTATTTCAATCCTCTTGTATCTGTTGAGGCTTGCTTTGTGACCTACGATGTGATCAATTTTGGAGAAGGTTCCATGGGGTGCAGAGAAGAAGGTGTATTCTTTCTTGTTTGGGTGAAAGGTTCTATAGATATCTGTTAGATCCATTTGACCCATGGCATTGGTTAATGATGTTATTTCTCGGCTTAGTTTCTGTTTCAATGACTTATCCTTCAGTGAGAGTGGGGTGTTGAAGTCTCCCACTATTATTGTGTGGGGATCGATGTGTGGTTTAAGCTTTTTTAGGAGATCTTTTACATATGTGGGTGCCCTTGTATTGGGAGCATAGATGTTCAGAATTGTGATGTCATTTTGGTTGACTTTACCTTTGATGAGTATGAAGTGTCCTTCCTCATCCCTTTTGATTAATTTTGGTTGAAAGTCTATTTTGTTCGATACTAAAATGGCTACACCTGCTTGCTTCTTGTGACCATTTGCTTGGAATATTTTTTTCCAACCTTTTACCCTGAGGTAATGCCTTTCATTATGAGTGAGATGTGTTTCTTGGATGCAGAAGAATGTTGGGTCTTGTTTATGTACCCATTCAGTTAGTCTGTGTCTTTTTATTGGAGAATTGAGGCCATTGATGTTGAGAGATATTAATGACCAGTGACTGTTAAGAGTCTTAATTTTGATGTTGTTTCCAGTCGAGCGTTTGTGTAGTTGTGGTTTTGCCATGGGATAGTTATCTATTTCCTGGGTAGTTTTGGTTGTAGCTCGACCCTTTGGGATGGAGTTTTCTTTCTAGTACCTTCTGTAAAGCTGGGTTTGTGGATAGGTACTGTTTGAATTTGTTTTTGTCATGGAATATTTTGTTTTCTCCATCAATGGTTATTGATAATTTTGCTGGGTAAAGTAGTCTGGCCTGGCATCTGTGTTCTCTTAGGGTTTGCAGAATCTCTGTCCAGGCCCTTCTGGCTTTTATGGTCTCTGCTGAGAAGTCAGGTGTAATTCTGATAGGTTTACCATTAAATGTTATTTGGCCCTTTTCCCTTGCAGCTTTTAATATTTTTTCTTTGTTCTGCATGTTTTGTGTTTTGATTATTATGTGGCGGGCAGTTTTTCTTTTCTGGTCAATTCTATTTGGTGTTCTGTAGGCCTCTTGTATGTTTATAGGCATCTCTTTCTTTAGATTGGGAAAATTTTCTTCTATGATTTTGTTGAGAATAGTTTCTGGGCCCTGGAGTCTGATGTCTTCTCTTTCTTCAATGCCTATTATCCGCAAATTTCTTCTTTTCATGGTGTCCTTAATTTCTTGGATGTTTTGTGTCAGGAGTTTTCCAGATTTGGCATTTTCTTTAATGGTTGATTCAATATCTGTGATTGTATCTTCTAGCCCTGAGATTCGTTCTTCCATCTCTTGGATTCTGTTAGAAAAGCTCACCTCTGTGTTGCTCGCCTTCTTCTCTGAGGTCTCACGTTCTCGTTTTTTTCTTCTGTCTGTGTGTTTATCATTGAATCCATTTTCATTTTCAGATCTTGAACTGATTTTTTGATTTCTTTCATCTGATTTTTTGTATATTCCTGAGTTTCTTCCATTGCCTCTTTATAGGTCTTCAGAGCTTGAACCGTTTTACTTATTTCTTTCATCTGGTTGTTTGCATTTTCCTGCAATTTTTCCAGTTCCACTCTATGTGCTTCTTTTATGTCTCTCACCTGTTTGTCTGCGTCTTCCTGCATTTGATTACGAATTTTATTTGTTTCCTCCATTATCATCCTCATTACTAAGGATTTGAGGTCATTTTCTTGTATTTCCGTTGTATTTGAGTTCTCTGGGTGGTTTTCTTTGGGATAGCTGGAAACTGGAGACGCCATGTTGTTTTGGGGTTTTTTGCGTATGCTTTTTCGTTGTCCTTTAGACATCTTGCCGTCTTTGTTTTTGTTGGGTAGCTTCCAGAGTTGAATGGAGGGTGTCTGACGATAGATTCACTTGTTTTCTTACGATTTCCCTAGGCTGCGAGCTCAAAGCTTCACTGGTGTGGATGTTAGGAGGTTAGCCCTGTTGTTCTGGTCTCTCACAGCCAGTGATCCTCAGTCCCCCTCTGCTGTGGATCCTACAATTGTTCTGGGTCTCTGAATGAGCGTTGGGTCAGGCCAAGGTATCCACAGCCTTCTGTGTTCCCTGCCAAGTCCAGCCAGGAGCACTGGGACCGAACCACGGGCAGAACTCAGCTAGATTCTCAGAGCCTGAACCGTCTGCCAAGCTCAGCTAGGGATTTTGGGCCCAAAATGCACACAGGGTCCAGCCAGAATTTTTGGGCTGGGACTACGCACCAAGCTCCACTAGGGCCTTTTGGCCCAAAGTGCGTGCTGTGGTCAGTTATTGACTCAGAGCCCGAACTGACCACCAATCTCAGCCAGGAATTCTGGATTCAAACTGCACACTGTGTCCAACCAGAGTCTTAGAGCTGGTGGAACCGAGAGCTCTGTCCAGCCTGTGCCACAGCAGGAGAACTGCGGCTGCTCTGAGTTAGCACCAGTGGTGGAACAAGTGCTCCGCCCGGACTGTGTCACCGCAGGGGAGCTGCCGCTGAGCTGAGGTGGTGCCTAGGATGGAACCGAGCACGTCACCAAGCCTGCGCCACAGCAGGAGAACTGCGGCTGCTCTGAGTTAGCGCCAGTGGTGGAACCAGTGCTCC
This sequence comes from Acomys russatus, assembly GCF_903995435.1. Taxonomy (NCBI): domain Eukaryota; kingdom Metazoa; phylum Chordata; class Mammalia; order Rodentia; family Muridae; genus Acomys; species Acomys russatus. The sequence continues at coordinate 57,953,605 of NC_067142.1, read as the reverse complement.
GCCCAGACTGTGTCACCGCAGGGGAGCTGCCGCTGAGCTGAGGTGGTGCCTAGTGTGGAGCAGCGTGCTCAACTAAGCCTGTGCCACAGCAGGGGAGCTATGGCCACGCTGAGTTAGTGCCTCAGGCAGAATTGTTTGCTGGGCCGGGCCAGTACCCGGGACTCTGGGGCCGAACTGTCCGCCGAGTCCAGTCTGGGTCCAAAGGCTCCACGCGACCCAAATCCTGCCCCGAGTCCCCTCTCCCGCAGCAACTCCCACCAGCCACCACACCAATCGCCTCCACCGGAAGGCTATGAGCTGCAAACCTCAGCCGCCGCTGCTGGTGCCGCTGGTGCTGCTGCCTCTGCCGCTGCCGCTCCGATCAGAGAAAAACCACGCTCCTCCCGTGTGCCGGGGCACGCAGGTCCTCCGCACCCTGGTCCCTCCGAACCGTGGAGCACTCCTGCTGCCGTGATGTTCGGACCTCGGTGTTCCTGGCTCAGAAATCTGTGCAATTCCCTGAATTGTTCACTGGAGCCTCCAAACGCGGTCCACACTGCTCGCCGCCATCTTGGATCTCTTCCCTTGTATCATTTTTATATCCTTCTCTTTTCTTGATCTTCTGTCTTAGAATTAAAGTGCCATATGAAACAAGGGTGGAAAGTGTGGAAACCTTTGTCTTATTCCTAATTTTAGGAAAAAAGTTTCAACTTTTTCCTGTTAGGAATGATAGTGTCTACAGGCTTTTTTGTGTGCACCCTTTATTATGCTGAGTTATGACCTCATCCAAGCTTGTGGGCTTTTCATCCAGGCTTTGGATGAATTTGCTTATCTGTTTGCTTGAATTTTCTTTGAGCTGATTGCTCATTTTCAAAACTAGGTTTTTAAAAATTCTTTGGATATCAATCATTTTGCATTCTTTGAATTCAGTTATTGGTAGGCATGGAAGGGGGAGAAGGAAGAAAGAAGAAAGTTAAATAACAAAAGGAAAAACAGGGGAAAGAAAATAAAGTGAGAATATCATAGCCTCTGCAATAAATTAGCTGAGCATAGTAAGTACTTGCCCTATCTTGTGTGAACTACAGCAAAGTATTGAATATGGAAGGAAGGTCACAGGATCCTCTTTCTAGAAAGTGTGGATGGCCTAAACTCATGATTGGCGTCTGAAGTGAAAGCAGACTTGTTGGACTAAGTCCTTAGCCTGCGGCATCTATGCTAACCCTGGACTGTTAGCGTCAGAATTAAATTGAATCATCGTGTGTATAATTGATGGCCCAAAGCTGTAGCATCAGTTGTTGGTGTTCAAAGCCCACATATTTGAAGCTACATGTTAAGAGTACCCTACTTTCAACACAAGACACGTAGTTTTAATAGAGTTCATGAAGTCAGTGATAGTGCAACGGTGGCTGATAAGAGGTAAGAGTAATAAAGGGAAGAATTAGCTTATCTAATAAAGAAAAGTCCATTTTAATGATGTGGCCTGATGTTCTCTGAGGAACCCCATCTAGGCTAAAGATCTTGCAGAATATTTATGCAGAGATGGGATGCTGTAGCCAGAGTTAGCTGGTGCTGTCTTTAATCTCTTTAATAAGCACTTACCACCACCCTCTATGGCTGACCTAATATCTTTGCAGTTGCCAAGTGCAACTTTTAGAATTTACCTTTAAGCTTAGCACGGTATTAACTCAACCAACACTAAAGCTAAGGTTGTTTAAATGCCTGAACAGTATAGAAGATATTTTTCTGCCCTGCTTAGCCTGCTCATGTGATGTCCCCACCAGTGCAGCTGGTAAATACATTGACTTAAAATGTGTTCTTTTTTTTTTTTTTCCGTGACCTTAAAATTCCTGTATCCTCTTCTGCAGCAGAATATGACAACCAAGGCAAACTGATCCCATATTCCTAGATCATTATTGCTCCTATTTGGTTTAGAATAAACTAACTCTTATTCATTTTGGAAAAATAACTATTTCATGTTAATGATGGAGAAAATGTATAGAAACAAATTGGACAGGAAAAAAAAAAGATAGTATTTTCCAAGATAGAACTTTATCTTTTGGTGCTCAATGAAACCTAGGTGGCAGAAAGACAATCTCATATCCCCTTTTCTTCACAGACTTCATGCTGTTCCTCTGTACCCAGAAGTCCTTTATTTTTCTTTGAACAACTTTTCCCGATGCAATTACAGAGTATTGATCAGGATGGTCCCTGTTCGTAGCAATCATATCTAGCATATGACTGGCAACGATTATACTCAAAAAAGAAGGAAGGTGGGAAGGAAAGAAAACTATAGGAGGAAAACAGAAGACGGGTTGGTGGGTGTGAGCGAGCAAAGGAGGAAGGCCAGCAGGTGGGTGCTGCTCTCTGCCAAAGCATCCTCACCTAGTTGGGTTCTCCGAGATTCCCCTCAACTGATTTAATATCTCTTTAGCCACTAGAGGGAAATGTCATCATTTCTCCTTTAGGAAAACTTCCTAAAGGAAAGTCGCTGACCCCATTCTGTTGGAGCCTGTTTCTTCTGGACAATCTCATCATGTATGAATCACAATTTCACTCACTTCTTCCAGTGAGGTGTTTATAGACAGTAAGCAGCGTCTTAATAAGGTGAGAACTATCAAGAATAACGTGTATCCCTGCTGGAGAGAGCTCGCATTCTTTCTTTATTCCTTACAAATCAAATCCTATTCTCTTTTCTTCAGACCACGTGGGTGTTCACGTGCAGTTTTTATCACAAGCAGTCAAAGTATTACCTCAATGTGCACTTTAGTGGCTTTTCTTAAAATAGGGCTGGGAGTGGAGTGATGGGCCAGAGGTTAAGTGTCTTTGTTGCTCCTCTAGAGAACCAGAGTTTGATTCTTACACCCACAAGGCAGCTCACAACTACCTGTAACTTAAGCTCCAAGAGATCTGATGCCTCTCCTGCCCTCAGGGGACTCCTGCAGTCATATGTACATATTCACACACACACACACACACACACACACACACACACACACACACACACACGATATAATAAAATAAGACTAGGCATTCTGCAGAGAAGCATAAAACTTTTCTTTCCCAACTATTGTCACAAAAAATAAACAAATTGTAAAATAGATTTTAAAACACATTAAAATTTGATAGTATATCAGGATTCTTCATAAAAGTGAGAGAAAGAGAGGGTGGGAAGAACGAGGGAGATAAAAGCTGGGAGAGCTGAGGGATTCTACAGTTGTCAGGTACAGTTGACCCAGAGGAGCCAGTGCTTCATTTTGGGCTTTTACAAACCATGATCAAGATCAAAAAGGCCTCCTCCCTTCATAGCAAGGTCAGCTTTCCATTTCTCTGTGGGCCTTCACCTCACCAGCTCACGCACTTCATAGACAAGCTTTTCTTCACCCAGCCCGCCAATTCAGACACGGATGGCATGCAAAAGCACGCTCACAAGACACACCTGAAATAACATCAAATCAAATCTTTATACCTGCTGCCAAGATGAACCACAGTTAACAATCCCAGAGAGATCTATCCCCTAAGAATTATGCTGCATTTTTTTTTTTCCTGTAACAGGATTTGTGAGAACAGGAAGAAGGAAATGACGTCGTAAGCAAAAGGTATTCCTGCTAGCTGAGAGTCTACGAGTGATGGAGACCAGTGATTCTCAACCTGTAGGTCATGACCCCTTTGTGGACTCATATTAGACATCCTACACACCACATATTTACATTATGATTCAAAACAGTAGCAAAATTACAGTTATGAAGCAGCAATACCAATAATCTTATGGGTGGGGTCACTACAACACGAGGAACTGTATTAAAGGGTCACAGCATTACGAAGGCTGACAACCAGTGATGTAGACAGCTTCCTGTCTCCGGAATTAGCTAGCCTCCCTGAGGTCACCACAGTTATTGTCCTTCGTTGTAATGGGCTACATCCAGTGAGAAACCTGAGCTCCAGGAAGAATTGTTGGATGACCAGGTAGGCAAAATCGGAGTCTATAACTCTATAAAATAGGTAGCCCATATACATCTTAGAAGAAGAGGTCGTCTTTGAGGCAAACCTCCAAAGGCTTTGCAAAACGGTTTGTGCTGAAAAGCATTCATGAATGCTTACCGTTTTCTATATCTTGATCTAAATGTATATGTAGTGTTTTGATTTTTACCAGCCACTCTCTGAAATATGCGCGAGTGTTGCTCTTTGGGGATGAAGGAATATCACAGCAAATTAGGTCATGCTCCACAGATAACAATTTGGAGACCCAAGACCTTAACCCATTTTACTTGGCTCCAAATAGCTATGTTCCTGTTGCTATAGTGTTTATTGCTTCTAGTTACAAGGGAAGCATGTGGGCCTAATTCAAAATGATCGCTGACTACACTACCAAGATGCCCCCAACCTAATCCCTTTAGAGAAATATTCTCTTTATTTCGGTGTGTAGAATGAGAGAACGGAGAAGCTGGGTTTCCAGCTCCATTATTCCCCTCCCAGCCTTCTTGTCAAGCCATTGACTGTGATATCATTCAAACAATCAGTTACTTAGCTTTTCTACTCCAGTCTTTCTAAGCTATTAAGCAGGCTCAATGCCAACAACCACTAATTGGATTAAAGTCAGATGCAAACAGAAGAATTTATTTAAAAACTCCTACTGCAGTTCCTTCTCTACTTTCCCCTGTGTCCCCTCTCCCCCTGTATACACTTCCTCAGCCAAATTTGATTAGACACCTCTTAGTAGTTTGCAAGGAGTTCCCATGGTACCCACGCAAACCTAATGTTTGAGAAGTCAAGACTCTCCATTTAGTTTTATATGTTTCCCAGGGGAAGACCACTCCAGTAAGCAGCATGTATAATGAAAATACAAACACAGACAGAATCCCATTTGTTTTTCCAATCACCGTTTTGTTCTTCTTTGCCTATCTTGTCCATTGTTGGCTGGCTTCCTGAGTATAAGGCACTCCATTTTACTTTGGGGCTGTTGTTTGTTTGGTTGTTTGTTTGGTTGATTGGTTGACTGGTTGGTTGGTTGGTTGGTTTTTCCAAACAGGGTTTCTCTGTGTAGCCATAGCTATCTGAAAACTCACTCTGTAGAGTAGGCTTGCCTCAAACTCATTGAGCTCCACCTGCCTCTGCCGCCCAAGTGCTGGGATTAAAAGCCACCATAACTGCATGGGCTGTATTTTTTTTTAAGGACCCATCTCACAGAATGGAAAATCCCAGTTTTGAAGGTGCCGCTGTTTCCTGCTGTTGCTTTATGTCTCCCTAAGCCTTCACATACAAATATTATCTTTAAAAGTTTAGATTTTGAATTTTTAAAATGCTAAAATGAATGTTGCTTAAAATTAGAGTCTTCAAAAACTGTATGGCCACCTGCCCCAGTTTCCAATAAATGAAAACACTGCTTTGCTACATCCCAGGAACGTGTTGGACTGGTCTGAGGAGGAAAAATGCATTCAACAGAGAATCATTAATTAGATTCTTAATAAGCTATAAATGGAATTGTTCATGTCCTAGAGGAAGTAGAAGATTTTAGAGCCAAAGTTTAAATATTATAGAAATTTGAGGAACCCTTTCCTTTCTTTCATGGGAATCATTCCACTCTGGTTCAGAAGTGAGAACTGGTCTCCCAAGTGGGCAAGTTCCCAAAGGCAGCTGGGAGAGACTCTGCAACTGATGGACGTGGTGGTAGCACTGTATTATGGTTGGGCCTGAGTGGGGTTGCATCTTTTTCTGAAGGGACATATGACAAGTCCACAAAAGAATTCATTTCTGGTGGTGGGGGAGGTATAACTAGACGCCCTTGGAGTAGATCCTAAGTACAGAGGACTGAGGCTGGTTCTCTCTTCCTTAAGCACCAGCAGACCACAGTCACATGTTATGATGATGGATATATCTAGAAGATGCAGTCACATCAAGTCTCTATGCTGTAGCCCACTGCTCCTGGGCTTCCAATCTTCCTAGGCAGCTACTCTACAGAATACTGTAGGCAGTACTGAACTGTAATGGTAAATATTTGTGTATGGTGAGCATATAAAAACCAGGAAAATACCTTAAAATATAGTGAAGGAGGAAATGTAAAAGTATACCTGTAGTGGAACCTGGTGAACTTACCATGAAAATTACTCTTGAGTCAGTCAGCGAGTCAGTAAGTGAACATAAAGAGCGCTGTCACTCACTACTGTCCACTATAAACATACTACACTTGAAATTTGTTTTAAATCGTTCTTCAGCAATAAAGTAGCGTTAACTTACTATATAGCTTTACTACTTTCTAACTTTTTGGCTCTTGTGATAACACTTAGCCTAAAACACAAGCGTGTTGTGGAACTGCACAAAACAGTGTCGCAGTTTGTACACAAACTGTGTGGTTAAGCAGAACCAATGCTTTGGGTTGTAACGGACAGTACAACCATCCCACCAAGGACTAAAGCCTCTGAAACCACAATCAACACAAGCTTTTATTCATTTTAATTGTGTATGCCAGATATTTTGTCACAGTGGTGAAAAACTACCATAACAAACATTTGTTAACTGCTAAACTTTAGAGGCAACTAAGCTCCAGTTGTGTTGTGTAGCACTTTTCTTCTGAAGTTAAAGCCTTCCAATTTAGGTGGAAACTTCTTGAGGCAAAGGATGTAAAGTGAAAGAAACAATAGGATATTGTAGGAGAAGATGTGTTAATCTCACAGATGCAAGGGAGAAAGACCACTTACGCAAACCATGGCAACATAATTAAAGCAAGCTTTTTCATGTACACAGGCGGTCTTTTCTTGAGACGAGGTTTAAGAGATCAGCACTGGACATGGGACAGACAAAGTTTGTATAGCTCAGGAGTGGAGGGGATGTTCCAAGTGGGGGGGGGGTTGGTAATATTTGGCAAATAGGCAAGGTTTCAAAATCAGAACAAACCGGTTGTGGTGGTGCATGCCTTTAATCCCAGCACTTGGGAGGCAGAGGCAGGTGGGTCACCGTGAGTTCAAGGCCAACCTGGTCTACAAAGTGAGCCCAGGACAGCCAAGACTACACAGAATAACCTTGTCTCAAAAAGCAAAATACAAACCAACAAACAAACCAAAAACCAAAACAGAACAGAAGTACAACAAGTTGGTCATATCAATCTCCTAAAGCAAAGACATGGTTGGAAGGTGGTCCTAACAAAGTGGTCTGCTCATAACAAGGTGGTCGTAACAGATTTTTGAAACAAAGCTATCATTGCCACTTCCTGGAACAGATAGTACAGAATCATTTTAGTTAATGTTATAGGTGGGGTAGAGCCCAATCTTTGAGAAACAAAGAATTAATTGTAAACAGGAATGAACCAATGGCTTTCAAGATGGAGTCAGGTTGGTTTATCAGATGTTTGACAAGGAGGTTAACAACAGGCTGTTCTGGAGCAATGATTCTCAACCTGTGGGTCATGACCCATTTGGGACTCAAATGATCCTTTTATAAGGGTTGCATATCAGGTATTCGATATCGATGTTTATATTATGATTCCTAGCAGTTATGAATAAGTTATACTATGGTTCATTGCAATTATGAAGTAGCAACAAATAGAATTGTATGGTTGGAGGTCACTACAACATCGAGAACTATATTAAAGGGTTGCAGCATTAGGAAGGTTGAGAGGGAAATTGAGGGAAGGTTCTAGAGGGAGATGAAGCAATCCATCCTGTAGGGAAGCTCCATTAAGAAAGGAAGTAAGCAACTCAAAATAGCTGCAAGAAGTCCCTGAAAACAACCAGATTTACTGGACTCTGACTTTCCCCAAGACTATATAAGCAGATGGAATATGCAGTATGATGCACACTTACATTGTATGTAAAATTACGTAAGAGCACATAAGCAGTAGAATGTATTCTTACACCATATGTATAAGTATATAATAGTAAAGGCTCCTGAGACCCAAGCTGCACAGATGACTCATGAGGCAAGGCCAGCTGCCTAAAGAAGCAGAGCCCAGCTGAGCAGCCTGAAAGTAACAGAGATCAGTTGTAACCTGCTCAGAAAAAAAAAAAAAACCCAAAACAAGAAACAAACAAAAAAACCCCAAAAACCCAGTAGTAACCCCTCACCCATATGCCTGTAAATAGCTCCAATAAAACTCATTGATTTCCCAAGTTAGACCCTGGGGATGTCTGTGCTTTGGTCTGCCATCAGCTCCCTATCTGAGGCATGCTACATTTCCCCAGAACAAGTCAGTCACGTGGCAATAGTTTTAAATGTCTGTAATAGCGATATAGAAATAAAAGAGCATTCTCACCCTCCAGGAGTTCACCACGACTAAGGAAACAGGAAGAAGATAGTGGCAGTTTGTAGGTCTGTTTACTTCTCTAGGAGAAGGGTTTGTTCTTCCCAGATAGCCACCGACAACAGATTAAACCAGCAGTTCTGCTCAGTCTAACTTGAGCCAGTGAGTTTATCATGATAACTTACAGGAGCATGTGTAAGTGCAAATGACAATGTCACCTTATCTGCTCAGGCAGAGTTCTCCTGCAACTAGCCTTCTAGCCTCTTGCTACTTTTGAACATCTCAGGCCCATGGGCAACTGGAACGGCTGCCACAGGGGACTGGAGGGAGTGGCTGGAGTCTCATGTGGGTGTCTAGCGATCCTCTCACACCCTTTTATGAGCTAACGTCAACATGCCCAGCCTTGCTGATGGTTTCTTGGAGGTAATCATAATTGTTCTGAATAAGACGGTAATGACTGTTATGCTTGGAGGAGCATCACACAACAGGAGGGTTGGAAGTAAGGTGAGCAGTTTCAAGATATGAGAGACCACACAATTAAAAAAAAAAGAAGAAGAAGAAGAAGCTATAGATTTGAAAGTGAACAAGAGGGAAAGTTTGGGAAGAGTTGAAGGGAAGGGAAGGGAAGGGAAGGGAAGGGAAGGGAAGGGAAGGGAAGAGATGCTATAGTTATATTTTGATTTCAAAAATAAATATAAATTATAAAAAAAAGCCACATGTCATCCTTGGCATCCTAGCAATTCTAGTCATTTAAAGCCTTGCATAGCTCCTGAAGATAGCCAGGGTATCATGCATAAAATGACAGCATGCCTTACATCCTGACTCCTGTGCTAGGCTCAACCTTTCACTCGGATCACTTCAGTGAGCTTCACACATGGTTACAGTAAGCAGGAAGGGAAAAAGGACTGTTGGGAAGCTTCTAGAACTGAAGTCCCTGATGATGCAAAGTGGCTAGGGATGGCTATGTGCAATAACCAGAACAGCTTGGGAATAAAACTGAAGGAAGGCATGCTGTTCTTCAAACACAGATCTCTGGACACTTAACCATCAGCTAGCAGCTCACTAACCGGGGACAGACTCAGTGCTTCACTGACCAGCTGTGAGCTTGAGTTAGTCTCTATTAAAAAATAAGCAACTGATCTTGGAAATGTGATTCAGTTGGTAGAGTATTTGTGTACACAAAACTTGGAGTTCAATCCCCAGTGTCATATAAAACCAGGGTAGTTCTTCATGCCTATAATCCAAGCAGAAGTTCAAAGGATCAAAAGTTCAAAGTCATCTTTAGCTACTTTGGGAGTTTGAGACCAGCCTAGGACACCTGAGACCTTATCTCAGAAAAACAATAAAGAAACAAACAAAACAGCAAGGGATACTAACATTTCTAGGTCTAGTTTCTTTTAAGTACTCCTCACCCTCCAAACTATCTGGAAGTAGTTGGTTATTTTTATGAGGCTATTTTCCATGACCCAGGATGCTAGGAGAGCAGAAAAATGCACCCTGCCCATAACACAGATGAGGCCTGGGATGTATTGAGCTGTTCAGTAAAGTTTGAATGGCCTAAGGACTGAGGACTAGGCTGGACCAACACCTCAAAGAAAACCTAAGGGAATAAGGCAAGACGAGAATCAGATCACTCCTGCAACCCAGCGCCTGTCTTCAGAACTAAGCCAGTGCTCTTCGCAAAGGAAGAAGGAATCTTAAACTGACTGAGCCCATATTCCTTCTAGAGTGGACTCATGAGTTCAAAATAGCAACTCCAGAGTTATGAAATATGAACAATTGCGTATCTACCCCTGCCAAGTCTTTGCAGTTATTTGTTTATTATTTTTCTACCACTCACCCTTCCATCTGTGAGAAAGAACCTAAAGTAATTTTTTGACATAATATGTCCCAGCTGGGCTAGAGAAATAGTTTAATGGGTTAAGTACAAGCATGAGGACCTGAGTTTGGGTCCCCGGCACCCACATAAATGCTAGGCAGGCATGGCAGCCCTCCTGTAATCGTAGTGCTGAAGAGGCAGAGACACAGGATTCCCCAGGGGAAAAAAAAAGCCTAAGTATTCAGATTAGCCAAATCACCAACCTCTGAGTTCAAGTGAGAAGTTCTGCCTCAATATATAAGATAAAGTCATCAGTCTGTGCTGCCACCAGGGGCCATGTTGGTGTCCATGGTCTGTGCTGCCACCAGGGGCCATGTTGGTGTCCATGGTCTGTGCTGCCACCAGGGGCCATGTTGGTGTCCATGGTCTGTGCTGCCACCAGGGGCCATGTTGGTGTCCATGGTCTGTGCTGCCACCAGGGGCCATGTTGGTGTCCATGGTCTGTGCTGCCACCAGGGGCATTGTTGGTGTTCATGGTCTGTGCTGCCACCAGGGGCCATGTTGGTGTCCATGGTCTGTGCTGCCACCAGGGGCCATGTTGGTGTCCATGGTCTGTGCTGCCACCAGGGGCCATGTTGGTGTCCATGGTCTGTGCTGCCACCAGGGGCCATGTTGGTGTCCATGGTCTGTGCTGCCACCAGGGGCCATGTTGGTGTCCATGGTCTGTGCTGCCACCAGAGGCCATGTTGGTGTCCATGGTCTGTGCTGCCACCAGGGGCCATGTTGGTGGCCATGGTCTGTGCTGCCACCAGGGGCCATGTTGGTGTCCATGGTCTGTGCTGCCACCAGGGGCATTGTTGGTGTTCATGGTCTGTGCTGCCACCAGGGGCCATGTTGGTGTCCATGGTCTGTGCTGCCACCAGGGGCCATGTTGGTGTCCATGGTCTGTGCTGCCACCAGGGGCCATGTTGGTGTCCATGGTCTGTGCTGCCACCAGGGGCCATGTTGGTGTCCATGGTCTGTGCTGCCACCAGGGGCCATGTTGGTGTCCATGGTCTGTGCTGCCACCAGAGGCCATGTTGGTGTCCATGGTCTGTGCTGCCACCAGGGGCCATGTTGGTATCCATGGTCTGTGCTGCCACCAGGGGCCATGTTGGTGTCCATGGTCTGTGCTGCCACTGGCCATGTTGATTTCTGTGGTCCATGCTGCTGCTAGATGTTTATAGAAAATGGGCTTTCCCCTCCCCCCAGTGGTATCGATGACTGAAGACTCACAGTTGAGAATGAAAGACATTGAAGGCTTCTGTGACAACCTCCCTGTCTCATCTAAAAAAACAGTCCAGCTAGGAAGCCATTGAAAAGAGTCCTAAAAATTATGATAAAGACGCTGAAGTGGCACCCTTAACAGTTGATGGCTTCTGGGGGAGGGGGGGCAGTGGCGGTGGCGGTGGTGATGGCGAAGGACCCAGTTATCTGTAAGAGGCTGGCCATTGGGAGTTGGACCATGCTCCACTGAGTATATTGGCAACACAAATTGGACTTGATGTATTATGTTTTTTAGGAGGAGGGTACAAGGGTGGGATGGTGGACGTGGGAGGAATGAGAAGCAAGTATGATTGGAGCACATTGCAGGAAATTCCTAAATAATCACTAAAAATATTATGTTGGGGCGGGGGAGAAGGAGCCATCAAAGAACACACTTCCACATGGACAAATATGTACACTCATACCAATACCCACTCCTGCACACATGTGAACACATATAGGCAACATGCACATGCAAAGTAAAATGAGCCTTAATGTGAACATAATAGATCCTTCAACTGGACTGGTCTTTGCAGTTCAGATGCTCAGGCAGCTAGCACTTCAATCAAACAAAGTATGTCATAATAAAGTGAATACAGCCTAAACTGTATGTCTTATACACGTGTTATAAACTTGAGTGACTTATAAGTGTGTGTTCCATGGTATTTAAAATCCTATTCGGGGAGTGTGTAAGATAGTTGTGCAGTTGTGTGTCTGGTACCACCACAAACTCAGTCTTTCTCTCTGGCTCTGTTATTTCTCCTGGTGGGAGCAGATTCACCCCCCCATCAGGGCTCAGGGGTAGGAAGTGCAGCTCCATTCTGTCATCTGCGGCTGTTTGCGCAGTTCCCCTAAACTTTTTAGTGACTTCAACTTAGGCTAGACTAGGATTCCTGGGTTGGGAGCATCCAGTTTTACAAGGATTTTAAGGATCAGAACTCTGGTCCTCATATTTGTGTGGCAAAGCCATCTCTGTAGCCTGGGGTTGGGCCTTTATTAAAGATATTTTGGATTAAGAGAAGAAACAAAAAGGTGAAAAGAGCGCCGAGGAAGACAGAGCTTTCTCTAAGAAAGCTTTGGCTGTGGCTTCTCTAAGAGTCTATGTCCTCCTCTTTTCTATAGTTACATACAGGACATTTGTCTGTTTTGAAGTTATTAGCCCCGTGGGCAGCCTAATGAGATCACAGCGCGGTTCCTCAGGGCACCTGACAGGCTTCCTGTTGATAGTGATGTGGGGAAACAGACTGTAATCAAAGTTAGTATTCTTGTTTGAGAGCCCCATAAGGTGCCTGCAGGGAAAAAAATGAGGCCCTACCCAAGGTCATACACGGGCAGGTCTTAAACCTAGGTCATTTGTATTTTAGCATAAAACACCTATATACAGAAGGAATATTGTGTTTGTCAGACCCTTCACAGTAACTGTTATTAGTTGTTGGAATTACTGCTTCTTAGCTTGAGGGAAGCTTCATTCAGGTTCCAGACTGAGGGGTTCCTGTCCCTTCCCATGTCACCACTTTCCCCCATGATGGGATTATCCCCTTCACACCCGCTCACCTGTGGTGATATCTTTTTTTCCCCTCTATATTCTCCCATCCTGGAGAAACGTCTCGAGTGCAGGGGCAACATCTCTTACAATTTTATTGTTCAGCTATTTTTTTTTTTTTTTAATGAACTCAAACCTCTCTTTGTGGGGAGGGCATGCAGCTGAGGATTTTAGCACAAAAGCACACGAACTGCCCACAGCATTCTGCCTTGTCTCAATGCTCCCCCGAGACACTAAGCATGAGGATAACAGGTAGTGTATACGAAGTACAGGTAGAGAGACAGGAAGGGGTTATGAGAGAGACAGGAGGAGCGAAGGGGAGAGGGAAGGAAATGGGATGAGAGGGTGCAGAAAAGGAAGGGGCAGGAAGAAAAGGAAACTTGCAGAGAACACAGGGTTCCAGGAGACAGTGTTCAGAACTCCCCCCATTGTGAGAAGTGAAGTTGTCAAAGGAAAGACACACCAAATGCTCGGCTCTCCGTTCTCACCGGCCTTTGCTGGGACATAGGCACACTCATATCTCAACCTGCTCTCCGGTGTTAGCATGACCAAAAGTGAAACAAACTGCCTCGAGCGTAGGCTGCTTTCCCTGAGACCCAAGCGTCCTTTCAGTTAGTCCTTTAGCTCCAAAAATACACGTCACTCAGTTTCCCTGAGACATCTCATGAAAGCTCAGTCTTGATAGGATAGTGTCTGTCTGCTTTCATCTTCAGGCTAATAGACATTCTGCTGTTGGGTTTGAGTTGCTCAACCACAGCGACTGATGGGTTTTCTCACCCACAGTCTGTGTTCTGTGAGCATCTACTATTCACCAAGGCATAGAAATACCAATAAGAGTAAAATATTGTCACTGGTCCCAAACATTCAGTCTGCTAAGGATGATAGCCATATAAGTAAGTGCTGCTAATACAATGGCATCTCTCTCTTTAGCATGCTCTGGGGGTACTGTGCACCTTTCTCTAGGTGATCACAGCCATCCTTCAGATATTTCACCCTTGGCTACCACGTAGTATTTATCTGTATATCTATCTATTGGTCAACTGACCAGTTAGCCAATCAACCCAATCTAAATGATCTGATACAAAAGATTGAGAGAATCAAACCATAGGTTCACAGGTAACTAATGCAGTGAACTATGCATTTATGTGAGGCTAGCCCAGGAAACTACAGACATTGGGAACAGATGCCAGAGACAAAAAGAAATTGGGAAAGTCACTTTCAATAAAGACATTAGTTTCTTCTCTTGCCTTCTTGTTTCCTATTTGCTTGACTTATTTGGTGATGGTGGTGGTGGTGGTGGTGGTGGTTTCATTTCACAAAAGCCAGAGGTAGCTGAGAGTAAGATACAGCCTTGCCAGGGCCAGCAGTGATCCATCCCAGGTAGGCTGCTTGGCTTTATTTACAGTACTTGTAGCACATAACTCTTAAAGATTACAAGCTTAATTTGGAACCTGTTGTAACCAAGCAGCTGTCTAGGTCTCAGTCTCTCCTCCCTCAGCTAATTGCCAGGCCGTGGGCTACATTGTCTTACTACTCCTCCTTGGAGGGTTGGCCTTCCCATGTGAGTTAGTTCAAGCTAAATCTGATTAAAAATAAATATTTCTCTAGAAAGTCATTTTTCTCCTTTTTTAGATCCATCTCAGAAAGCTTAACTAGATGAAAATATAATAAAGTGACTCTTAATTCACAGATTTTTGTTATATCATATTCGTCTGTGTGTCTGCCATCCTTGTGAGTTTGTGAGGCAGCGTGTGCTGGGAAAGGAATGTGGGCTTTAGGATCAAGGAGCTTCATTTTAGCCTAGATGCAACGCATCCTTCAATAAGTAACATAATGTATCAGAACCTGTATTTTCTTCCCTGCTAAAACTGGGAGGAATAGCCAGGGTCGTGGTGGCACACACCTTTAATCCCAGCACTCGGGAGGCAGAGGCAGGCGGATTGCTGTGAGTTCGGGAGCAGCCTGGTCTACAAAGTGAGTCCAGGACAGCCAAGGTTACACAGGGAAACCCTGTCTCAAAAACCAAAACCAAAACAAAAAACAAAAAAACAAAGAACTGGGAGGAATGATGTCTGAGTACTGTCTGCTTCAAACATGTCCACTTCCCTTGACCTACAAGTCCTTCCTTTACCCTCCTCCTTACTGGATTTCATTCCTTCTCATCTCCTGCGAAATGACTGCTATCCTCCAAGCAAAACATCAGTCTTCTTTATCAGAACAACTGTGGACACTTGTGAGAGACATCCAAGATTGGGCTAGCGGATGGTGGTGCATTGTCCCATTTAGAAGAGTAAACAGACTTTGGAAAGTTGACTGAGAAGTAGGAAAATCCCATTGTGCATATATACAGAAGGCATCATTGTGTGTGTGTGGGGGGGGGTCCCTGCAAATGCTACAGATCACAATTGATCAATAGAATTAGGAGAGCTTTCCCTAAAAATTGTGATGATTCTTTGTATCTATTGGATCTTGTAACAGTTGCAGCCATAATGGGTTTTTTGTTTGTTTGCTTGTTTGTTTGTTGTGTTTTGCTTTTTTTCCCCCAATCCCAGCAATAGTTACTGGAATACAAAGAAAGGTAACAATGATGGCCTGAATGACTAGGAAAACTACTAATATTACAGCAAAAGCACTTGCAGAGATTAATCAAGAAATGGGTGAATTGAGAACCACAGTTTTGCAAGACAGAGCTGCTATGTATAGTTTTCTGCTTAAGCATAAGCTTGGATGTCATCAGTTTCCTGGCATGTGTTGCTTTAATGTGTCAGATTTTTTCCTCATACTATTTATGGCCACATAAATGATTTGCATAAAGAAATGGACAAAAATCTCTCAAGTGACCTTTGAATGGCCATCACGGTTTTCCCCTTGCCTTGGTCCTCTGTTAACTATTCTTATAATCCTCTTGTGCTTGCCCATATTAATTAGACTAGCCATAGAGGCAATGTATTCAACCACAGACTCTGTCATAGCCACTTCTTTTTAAAATTAGAAATGGGGAAGTGTAGAGGGCACAAGGTTCCTGTGCTTACCGTTAAGCACTAAGGAAACTAGAAACGTTAAGCATGCAGGCTTGTCTTTCAAAGGAAGTGATGTGTATGTGTACCTGTTTTCCACCCAGAAGGCTGGGGTGGATGCTAATAATAGCCTGGTCATCTTTTGCTGTCTGTAGAGTCATGCCTCACCTGAGTCCCCCACACTCCTGAGCACTGTTTCTCTGTCAATAGAACATTCCATTCTTATGGAAGAGGTTGCAGGTGCTTTGCAAAAGATTCATACTTTTTGCAAAGGAGCTTCAGAGTAGGCACGCCTTAAGCTTCACTATGATAATTGTCATGAGGAAACTTTCCCCAAAGGAGGGCTTTGCTTCTATATGTTAAAAATCAACTGCTCAGGGTCAGCCTCTAGATAGCTGAACCAACACTGTCTAAGAGGTGTTAAACCAGATTTCCTTCTTGCCTCATATAGACTGTTTGCCAATTGTAGCATTTGCAGGGACCCCCACACATCTTCCATGTTGGGGTGAGACTTTCCAGTGATGAGGCTGATATAGAGCCATTTGTAAGAAGCTGTCACTCATAGTCAGTAAGCAAGCTGAGTCAGCTCATTGGTCCTTCAAAGTAGACTCTGGGGAAATCACACTTTAGTTGGTTGTAGGAGCCTTATAAGGAGGGGTGGACACTTGTTCACAGCCCCCTGTAGAAGGAATTCTCATAACACCATCCTTGAAGACTAAATTCTAATTACTAATGACCTATTCTCCTAAGCAGCTGAGATCAACACTGTCACTGCTGCCAAATGACACATTTGCCAGACTTGGCACCATCACATTATATGTTTTCGTTATCAAAGAAGCCTAGGTAAGTGTCAAAGTCTCCTTCTCTCTGTTCCCTCCTCTCCCACAGCAGCAGTGCCTACAAATAACTCCCAACATTGAAACCAGGACTGTGTGCTTTCCCAGAGCCTGGATGATTTTAAATGGCCCCGCAGAAGGCTCAAGTCCATTTTAAGTCTCTTTGTGAGGTGGCAAGCAGCTTATTTACCCTGGCGCCCTATCTGCTCCAAAGTTTGCCTCTGTTAGGAAACTGCATTATACAATTACTTTGGAATTCTGCTATCACTTTCTCACCTACAGATAATGTCTCACAATCACACTGCAAGCGTGTACTTATCGTCACCCTGCGTTATCATCAAAGAGCTCCTCGTTCATTTCACCGTGTACTTGGCCACCTTTATCTTCCTCCAGGTCATTTATAGAGCTACCATGGAGCTTTCACAGCTTATATCTTTTCTCCTAAGAAATCTACAGAGAACGCAGCAGCCTGCTGTGTGTTTTTACTCAATCGTCCCAGATGCTGGATCTTCTACATTAGACTTAAATTCTCACCTACTCTCTGCACTTCCTATGCACGGTCTTATTTGTGGGTCTCACTGTGAAGTTGGGGACATAATGGTTCTCAGAATCTAGTGCGGGTTTCAAGAGTTTTTCATGCCGTTACATAAACAAAAGACTTTAAATTTAAAGTATCGTGGTCGTTGAGGCAGTTAAGTGTGCTATCAGTTTCAAGCAGTTTACAGCTCGGAAGAAAAGTAAATCGTTTTATACACTGAGCGCACAGGCCTGGCTTAATTAGGGATGATCCTCATTCCTGCTTTATTCTCGTTTGAATTAGTTTTGTTTTTTTTTTTACTACAATATATTCTGATTACGGCTCCCCCTTCTCTGACCTCTCTACAGCCCTCTCACCTCTGCCACCCACAAAATTCCACATCCTCTCTGATTCTCTCTTATTAGAAAACAAACAGGAGTCTAAACAAAAAAAGAAAGAAAGAAAGGAAGAAAGGAAGGAAGGAAGGAAGGAAGGAAGAAAATGGTAATAAAACAAAATAAAAATAGACAAGTCTGAACAAAGAACTTCAGGAAATAAAAAAGCACAAGAAGCATATAGATACAGAGATACCCACGTTGGCAAGCACAGAAATTCCATAAAAACACAAAATCAGAAACCACAATAGATAAACAAAAGACCTGTAGGGGAGTGCCCAATAAAGCATTACGAGATCACACATACATATGTACATACATACATACATACATACATACATACATACATACATACAAAACAAATTTTTAAAACTTCAAAAATACCATGTGTTCATTTTGTATAGGCCATGTACTGCTGGGCATGCAGCCTAAACTTAAGAAAGTATATGCAGTGAGACTCTGTTAGAGAAAACTGATTTTCCATTTGCAACTGGCTTAAGGGCTATGCTGCCTGGGGTTGGGGTAATCCCTAAACCCCTGCCCCCAGCCGCGCCTGAGTCTGCTGTCTTCACACATGCTGCCCATCTGGAAATGTTCTCCATGTCCCCAGACAATCATGCTCCTGGCTCTTGATGAGTCTGTTGCAAAGTCAGAGCAATGACATCCCCCTCAGGAGAGTAAAGTGGGGCCACTTTCCATCATTGCAATGTCCCTGTCCCCATTTCCTCCTGACTAATAGAATCATGTAACAAGTACAGCTTAAGTAGTAAAAAAAACAAACAAATAAAAGACAGGAAACCATGAGGAAGGAGCAGCACTGGAAAAGGGGTTAAAAGGCCTAAGTTCAGATTCACTTCCCTGACTGGCTCTTTAGTTCACCATCTGTCCAAACAGAGTGACTGAAGTAGTTGGCCTGCGTGCCCTTTACAAACAGCGGTGTGGGGCTTGGGAGAGGTCAGTAACATCTGCTGTGTAGGCAAGAGGTTCTGATTTCTACCCCATGAAGGCAAGCCAGGCTGGCAGAGCATACCAACGATGCCAAAGCTGGGGAGGAAAGGACAGGAGGAAGCCTTGGTCACCAGCCAGTCTAGCCAGGCAGTGAGCTCCAGGTTCAGTAAAAGACACTGTCTTCAAAAATAAGGTAGGTCACAATAGAGGAAGATGGTGGACATACAACTGTGGACTCCACATGCATGCAAGTACCCCACCACACATGCATGCACATACATGAATATGTATGCACATTAAAAAAAATAAGAATATGACTGCAGTAGCCTTTCATCAATAAAATCTTTTCAAAAGCCATGACATAGTAAGTCGTCAAGACCAAGAAGCACTGGTAGAAGTGGGTTGAGAGGATTTCAGTTTAGACCCTACCCCCAGCACACAGCCTCCCTGGTGCAGAACCCAGAGGCTATGTAAAACAAAACCTGAAACAGCAAGCCTCTACATCTTCCAGGGTTCCTTAATTCTATATGCGGAAAATATCCCATTTTTGTTTTTACAAGGAAATATAATTTCATCCTACTTTTCTGACGTGAATAAAAAGAGACGAAGTACACACTTAGTCACTACCCCATGCAAAGTCACTACCCTTTGAGCAGAATAGAGGTAAAAGGGATTGTGAGTTTACAATCCCTGCTCCACTTCTGAATTTAGTAAGAAAACAAAGAACGAGTGCCTGGTGTGGCAATTTGCACCCTTAAATCTCGCACTTGGGAGGCAGAGGCAAGTGGATCTCTCTAAGGTCAAAGCTAGCCTCATCTACATAATAGTTTCAGAGCAGCCAGAGCTGCATAGTGAGACCCTGTCTCAAATAAGAACAAAGACCAAAAGAGCAAAATAAAGAAGGGAAAATGAGTCCATACCATCACTTCCTCTTACGTCCCCACCTCCCTCCATGAGAGAGGCAAAAATAGAGGTAGAGGAACAGGGCTCTCTTGGATTGTCTCTGGAAAATAGGAAGGCATGAGGCAAGAAGGGCCATTCTCTCCTGACATGGCCAGCAACGTGTCTTCATTCAAGGCCCATGCCTATCTGGTTGGAATGAATATTAATTAGTCCCTACTGACTTAACAAGGAGCCGCTGGAAAGGAGCCCTCCCTGCCTGCTTAGTTTTAAGCACTAAACAAGCATAAAACACAAGTGTTACTTCATTCAGAAATGAGTCCTAAGGAAGCCAGGGAAGGCTGTCTTCTTCAGAGGCGTGACTTGTCAGGTCTGGGAAGCTACAGAGGGAATCGGAGAACCAGTTCATGGTCTACAAGCAGTTCATAGGCTTTCTACCTGTCCTAAAGTCAGAAAACTACCCTCCATAGAAAGTGTAAACTCCGCAGAAGAGGGAGGTTAGCCATAGAACAGCCGCAAACCTAACAGATTATATAAATATATGTATGAACACCTGTGTGTATATAGGTGTGTGGATTTATGTCTGGGTCTTCAATTTGATTCCATTGATCAAAATGTTAGGTATTTTTGTTGTTGTTGTTGCTGTGTGTGTGTGTGTGTGTGTGTGTGTGTGTGTGTGTGTGTGTGTTTGGCTGGTTTAGTTTTTGTTTACTTGTTGCTTTGCCAGTACCATGCTGGTTTTCTTACTATTGCTTTGTAGTACGACTTGAAATAGAGGATGGTGATACCTACAGCAGTTAGTCAGGATTCTTTTAGATAGCCTGGTTTTTTGTTTGTTTCTTTCTTTCTGTATGAAGCTGAAAACTGTCTTTTTAAGATCTGTTAAGAATTGTGTTGGAGTTTTGGTGGAGACTGCATTGAGTCTGTAGACTGGTTTTGGTAGGACAGCCATTTTTGCTACGTTAATTCTACCAGTCCATGAGCACAGGTATCATTCCATTTTCTGGTATCTTCAAGTTCTTTCTTCGGTGACTTGAAGTTTTTATCACACAGGTTTTTTTTGCTTGCTTGGTTGAAGTTACCACTAATATTTTATACTACTTGAAGCTATTGTGAAAGCTGTGATTTCCCTGATTTCTTTCTCAGTTTATTTGTCATTTGTATATGGAAGAGCCACTGGGTTTTGTGAGTTAATTCCATGTCCAGCCACTTTGCTGCTACTTACCATTTTCTTTGTAGTAATAGAAACAGCATGTTACAGCTGTAGGAGTTTCCTGGTGGAATTTTTTGTGTCACATATATACTATCCTATCATCTGCAAATAAAAATACTTTGACTCCTTCAATTTGATTCCCCTTGATCTTCTTCAGTTGTCTTATTGCTCTTGCTAAGACTTCAAGCGCTATGTTGAGTAGGTATGGCGAGCGTGAATAACCTTGTCTTGTTCCTGATTTAATCGAATTGTTTTGAGTTTCTATTTATACTGATGTTGGCTATGGCCTTGCTGTAAACTGCCTTTGCTTTGTGTCTGTGTGTCCCTCGTTTCCCTAGTCTCTCCAGTACATCTATCATGAAAGGACGTTGGATCTTGTCAAAAGCCTTTTTTTGCATATAATGTGCTTTTTGTCTTTCAGTTTGTTTATATGGTGGATTACATTTATCAATGTATGTATATTGAACCATCCCTGCCTCTCTAATGAAGCCTACTTGATCATGGTAGATGATCTCACTGATGTGTTCTCAGATTTAGTCTGCAAGTATTTTATTGGGAATTATTGCACCTGTGTTTATAAGGGAAATTGGTCTGTGATTCTCTTTCTTTGTTGGATCTTTATGTGTCTGTGGCTCTGTAAAGTGAATTGGGAAATGTTCCTTCTGTTTCTATTTTGTGGAATAGCTTGAGGGGTATTGGAGTAAACTCCTCTTTGAAAGTTTGGTAGAATTCTGTTCTAAAACCTTCTGGCCCTGGCCTTTGTTTGGCTGGGAGACTTTTAATGACTGCTTCTGTTTCACTAGGGGTTGTAGGTCTGTTTAAATTGCTTATCTGATCTTGATTTACCTTTAAAAAACCTTTTTAGTGATTCTTGTGAGTGTCACATGATGCACCCCAGTCTTGTTCGTCTTCCTATCCTCTCATATCTGCACTTCACTCTTGCAACTTCCCACCCCCCAAAAAAACAAACAAGGAAACAAAGCATAGGAAAATATCTCATCATGGAAGCTGTAGTATGCTGTAGTTGTCCCACAGTGTATCTCTCTGTCTACACATCTTCATTTGCAAATGTTCATTGCAATGAGTCATTGGTCTCCTTTGAGCTCTCTGGCTTCTATGACATCATCAATACTAGATCATCACTGGGACTCCTTCCAGTTATCCTGTTGTTGTCCAGTGTCCTGGAGATCCTGTAGCTTTAGAAAATCATGACTGACCCTTTCATTTGTCCCAACCATTTGAAGATAATATAGATTTGGGGGGTGGGCCAACTCAGGACCCTGGATCTGGGCCTGGGTAGTAAGTTATCTGATCAGCCAGCAATTCCTTATCCAATCCACCAGGGCAAGCTCTCTAGCACTACTTTGGCTAGGCCATCCAATGCCACCGTGGACAAACGGCAGGGTCAGCTCTCTTGCTCTCATGCCCTCAGGGCTAGCTCACCCACACCCATGCCTCCAGAGGCAGATCCACTGTGCTCCCTAGTCAAAGTGCAGGCCCCACTCTCCCAAGTGCTACAGTCTGTGAGGGGCTGAGGCAGCTCTCCTGCTCCCACATCCTCAGGGCTGGTTCACCCTGTCTTCACCATTAGGGCCAGCTTCACTGTGTTGCCCAGGCTAGGTCTAGGAATAGTTCTCCTAAGTGCTGTTGCAAGTGAGAGGTGGGGCCAAGTCACCAGAGTGCAGTAGCAGGTGAGGCACAGAGCCAGTTCTGCACAGCCCTTGGACACCGACATAGCCTCTAGCAGCTGCCCCGACTAGGGATGTCCTCATGTTCTCTAGTGGTAATATGAGGCCTGGACACTGACCACTGCCACTGCATAGCCACAGAACCAGACATGACCCTCAGTGGCTGGAACCTCACCATGGCCCCAGGTTGGGGAGCTACTCCTCTCCACCCTCCAGTCTACAGCTCCATCTCTTTTCATAATGCTCAAGCTGCTCTGCATCTCTTCACTCCCATCTGTCCACTACATACCTGCACGTTGTGCTGCCTCCCACTGCAGGCTGTCCACATGGCTGGTAGACCCTCTGGGTGACATCCTCCATCTGTGTTGTGTGGTGTGGCAGCAAGTGGATGTCTATGGCACACCTGTGCCAACACCGGAAGAGCAGGCCTTGGCTTGTCTTCTTCCTCCCTTACTGCACTGCATGGTGGAATGCACATCTCTGTCCATGTTATCCATTTTCATTCAATTCTAGAAAGTCTCTCTAGAAATTCTTTCTAAGTTGTGTCGAGCCATTTTTCATTCAGTAGAGAGTTATTCAGTTTCCATGAGTTTGTAAGCTTTCTTTTGTTTCTGTTGTTGTTGATTTCCAGGATACAGGATGTTAGTTCAGCTTTCTTGTATCTATTGAGACTTGCTTTGTGTCTGAGTATGTGGTCAATTTTGGAGAAAGTTACATGAGATATTTTTTTAAACGATGTATTCTCTTGTGTTTAGGTGAAATAGTCTGTAAATGTCTGGTCCATTTGGTTTATCATGTCAGTTAGTTCCATCGTTTTCCTGCTTAGTTTTCATCTAGATGATCTGTCTGTTGGTGAGAATTGGTATTGAAATCTCGTACTGTTAGTGCATTAGGGTCAATATGTGATTTAAGCTGTAATAGTGTTTCTTTTACAAGCTGGGTTGTCCTTGTGTCTGTTGCATAGAATTGCACTGGCTTCTTGATAGACTTTTGCTTTGATGAGCATGCTGTATCCTTTCCTATCTCTTCTGGTTAATTTTGGCTTGAAGTCTATTTTGTCAGATTATAAAATAGCTACACCAGGTTTTTTTTTTCCTTAGGTGCATTTTTAAAAAATATCTTTTTCAATTCTTTTACCCTGAGGTGATACGATGTCTAGCCTTGATGTTAAGGTGTGCTTCTTGGGTGCCGCAGAAAGATGAATCCCGGTTTTCCATTCATTCTGTTAGTCTGTGTCTTTTTCTTGCAGAATCAAGAACATT
The DNA here is from genome assembly GCF_903995435.1 of Acomys russatus. NCBI lineage: Eukaryota > Metazoa > Chordata > Mammalia > Rodentia > Muridae > Acomys > Acomys russatus. The sequence continues at coordinate 57,929,953 of NC_067142.1, read as the reverse complement.
GATATTGAGAGAGACCAATGACCAGTGGTTGTCAATTCCTGTTACATTGTTGTTGATGGTGGTGGTATGTGTGTTTGGTGTGTGTGCAGTTTTCCTCTCTTTTGGTTTTGATGATCCAGTCTAGTTGGTGTTTTGTATGCTTCTTGTACCTTGACAGGCATCTCATTTTGGGGGCTATGGAAAATTTTCTCCTATTATTTTGTTGAAAACATTTCTGTGCCTTTGCCATGGGTTTCTTCTACTTCCTCTAGTCCTTTTATTCTTAGAATTGGTCTTCTGCCCCAGATTTCCTGGATGTTTCATGCCAGAATTTTTTTAAACTTACATCTTCTTTTACTGATGCACATTTCTTCTGTCATGTCTCCAATGGCTGACATTCTTCTATCTCTTGTATTCTGTTGGTAAAACTTACCTCTGTAGTTCCTGCTTAAGTTCCTAAATTTTTGATTTCCAGACTTTGCTGGGTTTGGGTTTTCATTATTGGTTCTATTTCCACTTTTGGGTCTTGAATGACTTTATCATTTCCCCTGTTTGTTTATGTTTTCATATATTTGTTTAGGGGATTTATTCATTTCCTCTCTCAGGACCTCTATCATATTCATAAAGGCTCATTCAAAGGTCTTTTTCTTGTGCTTCAGCTATGATGGAAAATTCAGCGCCTGCTATGGGGGTTGCTGCGCTCTAGTGGAGCCGTATTATCTTGTTACTGTTTGTATGCTGCTGTCTAGGCACCTGGAATCGGGAAGGTTATAGTTCTAGGTTCTAATATCTGGTTTTGTCTTTGTTGGGTAGGTATTATATTCCTTGACTTCTGTTTCCTTTCTGGTTCTTAGGCGAGTGTGACGGCTGTGTGTTTCCTGGTACGAAATTCTTCTGGGGTCCTCATAGATACGGCCACTGGGGTTCTAGGTAGGATGTGTTTCTGGGTATTGGGAGATGACACTTAGGCATGGAATGGACTGGGGGTGTGAGGGGAGATTACAGGAGGGAGAAAAGCAGGGTGTTCCACCAGAATCTGTTTAGTTAGTACCCTGGAGCTGGAGGATTGGACCTGAGGGAATGGAGGAGCCGTAAAGATCTGCAGTTAGTCTACTTGCTTCCCTGGTCAGAGTGGCCTGTGGGTTCCCGGGAAGTACCTGATGGGGTTGTGGGTTGGGGCAACACAATGATTCTGGGAAGGAAGTCTGGAGGGAAGCTCTGGGTGATACACTGGAGAGGGGGATGGGGCTGCAGTGGGAGTTCTGCTGCAGAGCAGGGCCCGTGACTGGGGATTTGGATCTGGAGGAGCAGAGGCAGAGGTAAAACTCTGCAGCTAACCTACTCGCTTGCCTGCACAGAGTGGCCCATGGGTTCTCAGGGTGTGCCTACTGGAGTTGCGGGCTGGATAAAGCAAGAAGTTAGGGGAGGAACGTTTGAAGTGAAGATCTGTACGACCCACTGGAGATGAGGGGTGGGGGAGACTGCCACAGGTACTCTTCTGCAGAGCTGGGAATGAGACTGGGGCATTGGATCTGGAGAAGAGAGAGAGAGAGAGGTGAAGATCTTTCATCAGCTTTTTGTACTTCTAATAGTAAGAAAACCTAAGTCCATTTAGCTTTGGGGCCATCAACTCTAATCATATCAGGCTATTTGTGTCATAGCTGAATGTCTGCTAACATGCTGACACTAGGAAGACAGATGATGCTTTCTGTGCGGACAATGATGGGAACATTCATCTCCATCCACAGATCTCCAGCCAGATGAGAGAAGTTGGAGACTAAGTTCAAGCACCAAAGGACAATCACTTGTTCAGTTATACTTCCTTGGAATCTCCATTAAAATCTTAAATGATAGAATCCGATCATAAGGTACAGGGAGGGTGGCACACCAGAAAAGTATAGTGTCTCATCTCCAGCCTTTGCTTCATGGATCTTTTTTATTTCCTTCGAACAGCTCACTTTGTTGCCAGTTGGTGCTGGCTGTTAGATGAGACTTCAGCTTGGACTAAAGACAGAGCATGATTGAGCCTTTTCACGTTGGCTGACCTATGGGGTATACAGTGGTCAGGTTTCAAAAGTCAGAAACTGAAGTGATAAGAAATAGAAACAGTCAACTTTGTGAAACCTAAATCCAGAAACAGCCACAGAATGGTGCCCACTGAAATCCAGTGATCAAACAGTCTCTGAAGTGAGATCGAAAGGAAAGGGCATGGACCTTAACTCTCAGTAAATGGAATAGTGAATAATTTGGGTATCATGTTTTGAAGATGTCATCTGAGCTACACAGGCTGTGAGGTGGAGAATGATTTTGGAGTGGAAAACAAAATGATCTAAAAATAGTCATGCGTAAAGAAGATAGCACATCACAGGCCTTGCTCATCAGCATGAACATAGCAGGAGATAAAATGGTAAACCACTGGCATGGGCTGCAGGGACGCCAGTGACCTCAGATGGAAGGTGGCTTCTCCAGAGGAGAGTTTGAGATGTAAGGACTTGTGCTCGCCCTGATCACAATTTTCATCAGGTGCAGTGGTAAGGCTTTGGAAATTGATGGATGGTAGGAGAAAACAACTGATAACATAGGGAGCATACTGAAGATTACCATATGGGAAATGTTGAGTGGCCAAAGGATCTGGTATTCGCATTAGCAGCTCCTAAACAGAAGTAAGAAGCAATGATATTATAACTCATGGAATCAACGAAAGTTGCAGTAGAAAGATGTACATTGTTTTTAAACCCCACTCAAAATATTACTAGATGTGGACCCTACGCAGATGAAAGATAAGCAAGCTACAGAAAAGAGGAAAAAAATGTTAATTCTAGTAAACATGGTAAACATGAAGCACTTTAGTTTACAGGAACAAGCACAGTAATACAATGTCTTCTATCAGATTGGCACATCACTGACAAAGAAAGAATAATCCAATATCTGATACAATAAGACTAAACTGAACAATTATCTCTCATATTTTTTACAAAAACATGAATTAGAAGAACCTTTTTTTTTTTTATCAATATGCTTAATGGATGAGCAATTTCAATTCTGTGTATATTTCCATGGGAAGCCTCTTGCACTAATACGGGCAGAGTCTTGGTCTGTTTTATGCTGATATATTAAAATATTTGAGAACCTGGGAAATGTGTAATGAATGGAGATTGCTTGGCTCATGGTTCTGGGGACTTGGATGTCTGAGACTGAAGCCATCATTTAGAAATGGCAGAAAGTGGCATGATGAGAAATCACACATTAGCGCTAACAAATAACAAGTGAACTTATAGCCACCAGCCCTTTTATAACCTACCAGAAGGACACTGATCCATTTGTTAGGGCACAGCTCTCATGACCTACTTACTCCCAGGAAGTCCTGTCTCTCCATATTACTGCGATGGCAAGCAAGTATCTAGCACACACACACGTGCGCACACACACACACACACACACACACAAACATACATACACACATGTGTGCACACACTATACGTAAATGTCTGTATGATTTTTCTTTGACAACATTTTCATGAGAGTAAAATTTATGAACTATCCATGGGATCACAAAAAGAAGAATAAATAAATGCAATGTAGAATAGCCATAAAGTGTTATACTGTGACAATTTAAATGAATGAAAGCTATACATATTAGCATGGGCAAATCTCAAAAACTGAATTTATAAAACAAGTGGTAAAGGATGCATTAAGTATAATAAGGTTAATGTTATTTTTAGAACAATAGTTGGTAGATAGATAGATAGATAGATAGATAGATAGATAGATAGACAGACAGATAAGGAAATTACTAAAGTTGTCTGAGCTTCAATTTTCTCTCTAAAACAGGAAGGATCTTCACCTGTTATAGAGTGCTAAGTGCCATCTCTGGTATTTCATTTGTTTCAAACTTCTGAATCAACATGATGGATCTCAGCAGACATACACGGATGGTATAGATATGTGCACTCCTAGCAGTCCACACTAATATCTATGACACTCTCCAGGGTTGCAAAAAACAAACTAATTTCCAGGATTTCTGCTTTCCTAAGAACTTCTGTGAAGACTTCGTTTTCCCATCTTACTTCCTAGGAATTTGAGAAACTATTCTATCACCTTTGACTACTCAGTGAATATGTAATCATAAGCAGTTGTTGATGATAGTGTTCCAACTTAGTGGCAAGAATAAAATTTGTGTAAACCAAATAAAACATAAGACTTATTATAATGACTGCAGAGAGTATGGTGTCACAGGTCTCTCTGTTATCGAGGGAACATCCTCTGCCTGTCTCTCTCTATTCTCCAAGAACAGATGTTGAATTCAGAGTGGTCCAGATGTCTCTGTTCAGTCAAAAGCCTTGGGAAATGACAGGTCGACAGAGTTGCGATCAAAAGCTGAGACCATCTACAGGAAGCCTACAATGCCCTGATATCATGGTCATTCTTTAGTCGATAATAACTAAAGCTTGGGAGATTAGAGGGATCCTCAGTATTGACTTTTGAAGCTGTACGTGAGGACAGGTGAGTATAATCTCAGTACAGGAGAGGTAAAGACAGAAGAATCACTGGGACTTGCTGGCCTAGAAGCCTAGCTAAATTGGTGAATGCCAGGTTCAGTAAGAAACTCAACAGCACCCCTAAACTTCAGGAAATGTTGAGGAAGGGGTCCAGGAAGGATGTAAGAGCTAGTAGATAGAGTGCCGTGCTCTAGAACAACTCCATCTACCGTGACCGTTAGTTAACTCCCAGTGGCAGATACCTGCACTTGGCCTTGTGTGGTAACTACACATAATACCAGCTCTATCAATAACAAATCAAGAGAGTGTGGGCCTCACATGGCCCTCCCCTTTACCTCTGACATATTGGAGAATGAAGAGGGGAAACCACTGTCTTTAGCTGTGGATACACTGTGGAGTCCACCTTGTTCCAACGGATAGCCCCAAACCCATAGTCGGTCACAAGAAGAAAAAGAAAAAGAAAGTATGAATATGAGGGAGAGATTTGTAATGAGGAATGGGGAGATAGGGAGGTAGGAGTGTCTGGTCAGTATGCACTTTATACTGGTACAAAACAATTTTAATTAGGAAAAATAAGGTGCATAGAGTTGGAGGAAAAACCCAATACCTTTAGCCTCTACACATGCATGTGCACATGCATACACTCATGCCCTCACACACACACACATTCTAGATTCTGCCATTCTTTATAATCTATATACATACATGTATGCATATATGTGTGAGTATGTATATATGCATGTGTATATATTTTTATATATGGGTTTTTTTTTCTTGATTTTTCATGGTTGAGGTGGGAATACTAACCTTTTCAAGGTCTGTTAGGGGAGAAAAAAACCCCACACTTTTATGATCACATAGGCCACACTTGCTCAAATAGTAAGGCCTGAATGTAAACATTTCCACTATTGAGCCATTGATGAAACCTTCTTAGAGCTGTATGGAACCTGTCTGGTTTGTACAGCATAGTCTGAGACCTGGAGAAACATTGGCTTGGGTGTGAAGTGGGCCAGCCTTGTGAACCTTCCCTAGCCCTTTCCAAAGAACTACAGACATCCTGTCATTATTACATCCCCAAGGTAGATCCAGATCCAAGGCAGAGACCCAGGGAAAGTGACAGTGCAGCTCAAAGGCCTTCCCACACAGTATGCCTTCCCACAGCAGCGTCACTCTCCTCCAGGTGACATGAATCATTTCCGCTGCTTCCCACCTGAGGGAGTGGAAGAGCTCTCCCCAGCAGCTGTAACCAGTGTTTCTGCTTCCCTGAGATGAAAACAAATCCTCTGGGTCCCTCCAAGGAAATGTTTGTTTACTCCTGGCCAGCATCTCAGCAGGTCCCAGCTCTCATCGCCCCTCTAAGGATGGGAGGGGGTGGGGGGGGGGTCAGAGCTGAGCTTTCCTTGAGTGCTTAAGTGTGCACTTCAGTGCAGGGAAGTCCTCGCCATGGACCCATGGGTGTATACGTCCATTTTGAGGGATGGTGAGTGAAGTCTTAGAGAGGAAAAGTTCCTAAATAACATCGTAGGCAGTAGAGCGAGTTTCGCATCTGAGGTCTGATTCAAAACGTGAACATTTAGTGATTATCTATTGAATTTGGCTCCTCTCATCCTATGAAATGTCTTCCTAATTAATAGAGTGGACATTAAATAGAGCCAAAACCCTCATACCTGTTTAATTGGGCACATGTAGGGAACTTAAAGGAAACATGGTATTTTCAGAAGTCTTGGCAAGGAGAGGTGAACACGGTCAGGAGGGGGATAAAAGCCTTGCCTTACTTTACCCCGAGGTGTCCCTCAACTGTTTTTGTAAGTGCCGTTCCCTTACCAACTTGATTCTGTGTTGCCACTTGTTTTGCCTATATTCAGAGGCGTTGACCTGAATTGACACATAAGGATCCCAAGAGTTAGGATTTAATGTCCAGCTTGTTGCAACATGGGCCACACACACAAGGGTATTTATACTCTATATGTTGCAAAATCAAGCGGGAAAAATACATAATGGAAGTTGAAATATGAAGAGAAGACTCTTAAATGTGTTTATACTTGTCCCTTGTGGAATGCCGTCCTCTGTGCATGACAGACATTGCCATCTTTATGGGAGCAGCTGTGACTGTCTGCAGGGGTTCTTCAGGATAGAACCAGTTGGCATTCCCTCACAGAAGGAGAGGTTAGGGAGGGTCATTAGACTCTCACCTGAGATCCCAGCCCCTCCCTCCGGCACTCCTCCTCCTGGCTGTATGGAATCCGGCCCTGGCTACTCATGGTCTTGGGAAGTGCTGGAAGCTATAGTGTGGGAAGTTAGCTGAGGTGGGAACACCCTCTCTGTATCCATAGCTGAGATGGGAACACCCTCTCTGTATCCATAGGGAAGTCATCATCTTTGCTGAGGTGGGACTTTTTGGTGATTAGGTTGTTTGGAGTCACCCATGCTCCTGTAAGTAAGCCAAATAAACTCACTGGCTTAGCAAGCTAGACTTAACACGGAATTGTTACATTGGCCTATCTTCGGTGCCTTATTGAGGGGGAAATAGACGTTTATTTGTATTTCTGGGGCATTTTCAAACAAGATTTCTGACATGCATAGAACTGTAGGATACTGTGTGTGCTCTATCCTTGTTGAAAACCTGTTGAGAGTTACTTCCAAATCAGAGGCCAACTGACAAAAAGTGCATCTTCCAGAAAGTGATATGTCTGATTTTTTTTGACAAATGCTTCTCAGAAGTATTAGAAGAATACAAGAAATGGATAATGTGAAGACAGGGCTCAGCGAGTCTGGGCACTAGGTGCAGGATTATCATCTTGTTGGAGGCCAGGAAGACACATCACTACAAGGGGAGTGCTGCCAGAGATTCCTTGAGAACACAGTCCAACTGGCATCACTTTAGGTCCCTCCAGTTGAACAGCCGCCTGCCTGGTTTGGGCCAGGCGTTGACTTGTCTGCAACAGAGATGACTCCAGCACAAGGTCTTGGAGATCCTGAAAGGTCTTTGCAACTCTGAGACTCATTGTATTATTTCCTGCCAGGGAAATCCACAGGGTGAGCACATAGGCCGTCACCCCCTAGGCACTTGAGTTCATAGACCAAGAATCATACCTGCAGGTGTATGCACAGTCACCTGAATGGAATTTGAAGACTGGTGGAGAGCTGAAATGTGAAACATTCCCTAGGAAAATCGCCTTGGCTCTCCCCTGGAGAGCTTCAGGACTTTCCATTGTGGAGTGCCCGAGAGCATGGCTGACGAGGCAGTAGGTTAGGGGAAACCAGTCTGAGTGGAACTCCTGTCAGATCTACCTCCTAGATAAAGCAGAAAGCGCTGAAAGTGTATAACAAAGCAAGGGAGCTGGGTGAGGTGTTATTATCCTACCTTCCTAGGCTGATGACAGCTCTGTCCCTGTCCCAGCTTAGAAGTTGTCAAATCTAAAAATCTACACTGACAATGAAGCCCTGGGACAAATGGGACACGGACGCCTGCCATTCCACCCTGCTCAGTTGGTTCCTTCAAAGCATCAGCTTCTTTTTTTTTTTTTTTTTTTCCACCTTCATAAAGGCAACAGGCACAGCCCACTCATTCTCTCTTCTAGATTTTCCCACACAACAGCATGCATTCAAACAATTCCTCTTCTGGCTAACTTTTTTAAAAATGCCTTTGGGCCTTCAGGATGCAGGTTTTCACAGAATGGCAGTGGCACTAACTTGTCAAAGAACTATCCCAGACCAGATGCCTCTTTATAGGGGTTTCCTTTCGGGTTTTTGTTTTAACAAGCAACTAGAATATTTACACACGAAGCCATGCTCAGTCAATCCAGCTCTCACTGTCTTTTCTGCTTCCTTAGCAGCAGCGTGCACACAGTTCGCACTGCTTGCACTGGCTTTATTGCTACAGTGCTGGAAGGCTCCCTTCCAAACCACCTTGAGTAAAGCATCTTTGACTGCTGCATAAGTGCCTCTGTGGACGCTGCCTTATGAACTTTAATGCGCACTGCCTCCTTTCTTCTCCTCCTTGCCCCAATGCTCTCCTCCACATTTCACTGTCTGTGGTACCCAGTGCCTTATAAAAATAGTCTATATTTAGCCTCTGTGCTTATTACTTAATATTTTTCAATGTTTAAAGTTATATGAAAGCAGAGTGGTTGCTGACTGATAATATTGCAAATGCCTGGAACAACGCTGGACGTATGGTTGACATGATGCCAAAGGATGGAAAGACAAGACAAAAGATGAATGAGTTAATGATGCATCGAATGAAATAGGGTTATAAGTGTCTAGCGTGGCTTGTCACCTGTTCTAATTACTTGGGTCACTACTGCTTCCAGGGTCTGCCCTGAAAGCTCAGAAAGAGAAAGGCAGCTCGTTGGCTGCTTCAAAGCAACATACCTTCTAAATGACTGTTTCCTGCCTCTTTCATTTGCCACTAACAAAAAATGTAAACATATACTAACAGAGAAAGGAGATCAGGGTCAGTGCTGTTCTTAATTTCATTTGAAAGCTGTGGGTTTGCTATGGGCCCCCGAGGCAGTCTTCTCCTTGTCCAAATCCTGAACCAAGCAGGGCTGGTGGCTCATCTCTGGCTGCTGCAAGTACAAGAAGGCTTTACATGATAGTCTGTGGGAAACAAGCCCCAGAAGAAATTCCTCTGGAACACTCCTTCCCTTTTGGGTTGAGATTAGTGACATGGAGTACGAAGGGTAACCCTGATTGGGCAGAGATGTGCCAGTGTCCTTAGGATGCTCTCAGCATCTCAGTCCTGTCTTAGCATGCTTTTCCTATCAACCTGTCAATGAGTTTCAACTGCAGTTTCGTCTGCAGTAAATGGTAATGAGGCGTAATAAGATACCCACCTCCAACCAGTGGAAAAATGAACAGCCAGGATGCAGTCTTTTATAAAATACGTTGCTTTGAAGTGACCAACTAATTGCCTAACTGTACAGCTTAGCTACCCAGCTAACTATACAACTTAGCTATACAGCCATATAAAGAAACTATTTATGATAGCCAGAATAGAGTTGTAGGTGTAAATGGCATATAAATCTCTGTGTATGTGCATATGTCTACACGCATATTTGGAAACAGTAACAGAGAAGGAGTGGAGACCATTATTAACTCAAGAGCTACGTACAAACTAATGTTCAATTATCTCCACAGCTTTATTTCCTCCTCATGCCTAAGCCATGACCAGCACTTACAACAATTTGATTGTCTTTTTCTACTGAAGTCCGTGCTTTGAATGCTTTCTTTTCCTTTCAGCCTCTTTAGTGATTATTGTATCTCTTTTTATGATCACACTTAGTTCCTTCTTCGTCTACTGTTTTATTTGGAGTAACTCATTTCTCTTGTCTCACTCCTTTTGGGACAGCACCTGTGACCGCATCCCATAGCCATAAACTCTACAGTATTGGGCTGCTCTCCTCTGTAGAGAGCATGGTGGCTGCCTAGACCTGTAGCATGGTATTTACACCATTACAGCTATCTTAATATTTCCTTTCTCTGTTTGTCTTCTTAGACAGTGGTTTTCTCTATTCTAGTACAATGCAAGGTTAATCACTCTAAAAATGTTGTTTCTTGACATTCAAAAGCGTTGGGGTTGGAGGACATGGTTCAGTCAGTAAAGTGCTTGCCACTTAGGCATGAAGACCTGAGTTCCCATCCACAGCACTTAAGAGCTACGAAAAGTAATGTCCACTTAGGGAACACGCCACGTGTGGCAGCATGCGGCTATAATCTCACACCGAGGATGCTGAGTCAGGAGGATCCCTCGGGCTTGCTGGCTAGCCATGCCAGCTGAACTGTGAACATCCAGGTTCAGGGAGTGGCCCCGTCTCAGAAAACAAGGTGGAGAGAGCAGTGAGAGGGTGTGGCAGGTAAAGAAACTAGTCATGCAAACCCTGGAATCCAAGTAAAAGTGGGAGAAGAGAACTGACAGAAGTTTTCCTCTGACCTCCACTAATGCACCATGACATACACATGCTTACACGCGCATGCATGTACACATCCACACATATACGTGTTTGTATGTATGTATACACACATTAACCATAAGCACCTATATACAATATAACACAGTTTTAACATTTTTAAATGTTTAAAAATTTAAAAAAGGTATTGATATTGTTCCCCCTTTCCTCCCTCCATCTCTCCCCACCCTCCTTGCTCTTTCACAAATTCATGTCCTCTGATTTCTTTTCTATAATTGTACACACATAGTTTTATTTTCCTATGGGATAAAATAAAAAAAATATTTTAGCTTAACAATCAATACTCTTCAAATTCTACCTCTTTTTGGAAATTTGTTCCTTACATTTTGCCCTTTGAAATGTCAATTTGTTCTAGGCACTCGGTAAGCAGTTCAGTGTAGAGCCCCCTCTCTGTGTGGTAGTTCCCCCATCTTCATCTATTCATCTTCCGGCACAGTTTTAAGGTTACCTTCTCATTATGTCTACGCCAGTTGGTCTATTCCTCCTGAATTACAGATAATGTGTAAAGTCCACCCTGCCATCTATTGTTTGGCATCTATTAGGCTTCAAGGATAACAGCAGATGTTCAGAGACATGATGATAAATAATCTTGAATTCAAATACCTTCAATAATGTACAGAAAAGTGAAAATGCGTGACCACCAGGCTTAGATATGAACACAATGCTGGTCACACACAAATTACCATGGGAACAGCAAGGAAAGTAGAAAATCAATTTAAATTCAGAGTGAGAAAACTAGGAAAGTTTTCACGAGTAAAATGACCAATTATTAGTGTTTCCCCACTCAAATGTTAAACATTCATGGAGAGAACTGCATATTAATTATTGTTCTATTGTTTTAACCAGTGGTGTACATAGAACACAGTTTATTTAATAAATGAGCAAAGTAATTATCATACATAGGCAAGCTGGACTAAAGAAACTTTAAGTGACTTTCAAACTCTTAAGACCATAAAGTCATATTTATGGAAGTCACGGATATATTATAAAGAGATTTTTTTAAAGATGTAGGGGGTTAAAGATTAAAATTCTTTATGAAAGATTTGTGAAGCCTTCTAGAGCTTACCTTCTTTTTTACTTGAAAGCAGCCCCCAAACAGGGATAAGACGTCTTTAGAACAAGGATGCAGGATTAATGGCAAGAGAGACAGGGGAAAGGGCCAGTGGCCTGGAAAGGAGTGATTGGCAACAGAGAAAAAAAGAGAAGATGAAGAAAAATGATAAATGAATAAATTTTACTCCTTTAAGCCGTCATTTTCCTATTGAAAACAGGTAGGGTGATGTAAAGCTTCAGGGTTATTTAGTACTAACTTCCACTCGATAGCAAACAATGATCTAGAGAAATAAGCTAAATAACACTGCAAGATAGTTCACCGAAGTATTCAGAATTTGGGATATTCTACCAGCAACTTAACTGCTTCTATCTAAAAGGTAATGACCACGAGAACCCTGCCCTATCGCACCCTGCAGCACACCACAGAGGAGTCTAATTCAACGGAAGTTAAATTAGAACCAGAAGTTAATTTAAGGCCAGCTAGGCAACTTGAATATTGACTATATAGATTAGGAAAATACTGTTTTTGTTTCAGATGGGTCATACTACTGCGTTTATGCAGAAAAAAAAATACGTAATTTTTATTATGTACCAGAAACATTAAGGTAAGATAATAAAGGAAAATCAAGTGTCATGAGAAACTTACTTTCAACTGAATTGAGAGGTGGGGGGGAGGGCATTTACAACTGTAAACAATCTAGTCTATTGTCTTGACATTCTTTTGGTATTTTTTTGTTTAAGTTTTTATTTTCATAACTGAAAGAAAAGGTTCAAAGAGCAGAATTAATGAGGAAAAGTTGTCAGTGTGACAAACAAGTAGCTGACCCACAGTTCTGTCTTAATCTGTCTAAGGTTAGAGTCCAGTGATCCCAGAGAGCCAAAGTTCAAGCCTCTGGCAATCCTCCTGGAACTAACTGAAATGATTGTTTCCTAATGAGAAGCAACAAGCTCAGTAAAATTTCAGACAGCTGAGCTGTGAGGACTAAATCACAATGATACAGACCTCTTTTTTTTTTTTTTTTTTTTTCCTGGTGTATAGGAATGGTAGATAGGCTTTGCAAACTAACATGGCTAGGAGTATGTATGTGTAGGTTCACATAAGCTGAGCATGGGCTATATATGTTGTATAGTATTTTGGCAGCAGGAGCAGGGGGTGGGGGGGCAAGGGGGTTGAGACAGGGTTTCTCTTGTAGCCTTGGCTGTCCTGGACTCGCTTTATAGACCAGGCTGGCCTCGAACTCATGGAGATCAGCCTGCCTCTGCCCCCTGGAGTGCTAGAATTAGAGGCATGCACACCATGCCTGGCTTGTATAGTATTTTTACTAATTAGATTTTTTAAATATATCTATAAATTATGAAACGATATCCAAAAATTTAGAATGCCCTAGGAAAACTTACGTAAGCAAGGTAGGGCAGTCAACAATGTTCTTTTCAACAGTTATCTTGAAAAAGTTACACGAAAGCTTAAGGCTCTTGATGTTTTAGTGAAGGTTCGATTCCTAGCACCCACCTGGCAGCTCACAACCATCTACAACCCCAGTTCAAGGGGATCTACCTCCCTCTTGTGACCTCCATGGGCAGCAGACACACACAGGCATATATTCAGGTAAAACATTCAAACATGAAAAATAAATAATTTTTTAAAAAAAATTTTAAGTTATGTGTATTTGACTTCTCCCCAGGACATAAGAGGAATTAAATATTAAATATACTTGACAGAAATAAGTCTGTCTTCTGGATCCTTTAACTTCTAATGTTTTCTTTTGTGAACTGGTGATATGTGCTGATAAAGATGAGCTTCATCCTAAACATAAGGGGGCGTGAGTGTGGACTTCCCTTGCTTCTGCTGGGTTCCAGAGTATTCCCCCATTTTACCATGTTCCTCCGTTTGTGTCTGGAACTCACTTTGCTGAAAACGGGCACTCAGGCCTCCAGTCCACTTACGTGTTCTAGACTCAGAATAGAGGCTGGTTCTGTACACCCTTCCAGCCCTGGCAGTGACCAGTAACACCAAGAAGTGTGCGCCCCATTCAGAAACCATCAGGGAAATTCTCTCTGAGGTCTGTCTTAGTCCAGACATGCCCCAAGTGTCACACATTGCTCTTCCTCCTTCAGAGATATGTACTTTTGATACATCCCCTGGGAGCTGGAATGTGGAAGGAAAATAGTTTCAATGCTTACACACGAATCCAAACCAGAAATCCGATCCCCTCTCATCAAGCTAATCCTCCTGCAAATGCTCATTTAACAGCAAGGCCGAGTCTTTGTATGGACAGAAAAGTCAAATATATAAAGTTCTGGTGCTCAAGGATTTGGATGGATATTTTTACTTTCAGGATTTTTTTTAAGTCTTATGGTTATTTGGGCCCAGAATTTTGCAATTAGTTGATGAGTATGTTTGTCACATTATAAATGACTCATTTTTATTAAAAAGGTAGCTCTATGGAGACAGCATGCCCATCATAGTTATGACACTGGCTAGGAGGGTTATTAACCTGGCTTGCCATTTGTTTCTGATAGCTGGCTCCCTAATTTAAAATCTGATGATTGGGAAGATTCCCAAGGACGTTCCTGGAACAGGAAAAGGAAATGAAATTCTTCTTTTTTCTAATGACTTCCTGTGATGACACTGGCTAACTAAGAACACGGAGCACCATCTAGGTTCCTCCATGTTATCATGGCCAGAAAGAAGATGAATAGCCATGGTGAGGTTGTCAGGGGTTTGTTCTTCAAAGCAGAGTGCATTTGTAAATGGACCTCCTTCCTGGGCTTCTCCCATGTCATGCCCACTCCCCTTTCACAAGTCAGAGTTAATCCTTACTTGTTGTTGCTGCTGCTGCTGTTACACCTTCCTGTAATTTTCTTATTCTCCTCTCCATCTTTCCAAGAGATGCATTTCAAAATGTCTTTTCCTGTCAACTTAATGATGTGTTTTTCTTGTGTGTCTGTGTGTGGCTATCAGCACGTGAGTGTCCATACTCTGGACGGGGGGGGGGGGGGGGGGGGGGGGGGGGGGGCAGGAATGCCAATTCAGCATGCCTGTGAAACAGGAGCTACAGGTGATTCTGGGGGGACACCAATTCAGCATGCCTGTGAAGCGGGAGCTGCAGGTGATTGTGAGCTACCCAGAGGGTTGCTAGGTGTTGGACTTGAGGCCTCTGCAAGCATAGTACACACTCTAGCCCCATTCTCCTACTATTTTTAAAGTGTGTGTGTGTGTGTGTGTGTGTGTGTGTGTGTGTGTGTGTGTGTGTGTGTGTTCTGGTGTGCATGTATGCACAAAAGCCAGACATCGGAGGGGAAAAAGTTGACATTAGGTATCATCCCTGATTCTTCTCCATTGTATATTTTGAGACACTATTTCTCCCTGATCCTGGAGCTCAGTAACTAGCTAGCCTGGCTGGCCATGAAATCTCAGGGGTCTTCTTAGCTTGGCCTCCTTGGTGTTGGGATTACAGGCATGCAGTGCCTGGCTTGTTATGTGACTGCTGGAGATCCAAATCCAGGCAAGCACTTTACCACTGAGTCATCTACCCAGCTCCCCTTGTTTTTCTTTAAGATCTACTATACGTGTGCGTTCTCATATCTCTATTGATTGCTTAATGTATCAATGCCTTTTATCTTATGATTAGAAATACTTAGAAATACTTTACAATTTTTGTCTTCATATTCATCTTGTCAAAGTTTTGATGCTTAATTAGCAGTTGGCCTTTTTTCTTTAGGTGACATTTTAAATAAAAAGAACATGAGTAAGATATTGCATCACTCTTGTTTCCTCATCTCTTATACCAGTTCTTGGATGTATTTCTTGCCTTTGGAAACTACTCCAACATTATAGTCAATGAAATATGTTTATGAGACAAACTTTAAACTATACCTAAGAATATTTTTATTTTCTTCTTAAAAGAAAATGAAATTAGATGCAGTTTCAATCAAAGTTATTTTCATCCAATATTCACATTTTCTATTTTTTATTCTTTATTCTCTCTCTCTCTCTCTCTCTCTCTCTCTCTCTCTCTCTCTCTCTCTCATGATACACACACACACACACACACACACACACACACACACACCACTGTACACGTACACACATCAGAAGCCAGCTTGTGAGAATTGATTCTCTCCTTCCCTCATGTAAATCTCAGAGCTCAAACTCAAGTCATCGAACTTGGCAGCAAACACTTCTACCTGCTGAGACGTCTTGCTGTCCCGCCTCAATAGTTTAAAAATAGAATTCCCCCTTTTTTACAACCACTGTTCGTGCTTGTAAAGTTGTCATTAGCCTAGGTAAACCACGGTTTTCCCGTCAAGCAGGAAGTGATCAGGGACCCTGGTTCCTCAGTCCTTCCCATGTCCTCAGCCACTTTGGCTACATTACATAGGAATCCCTCCACACACTCTAAGTACCTCCTTTGATGTTAGTTTTCTGGCTATCTTGTACTTTTGATTTGTGAAAGTTCTTAGCTTGCCTGAACAAGCTCAGTTGGGAGAAACTAATGGGTAGGGCTTGCTATCATGTGCCAAAAAGAAACATAGTCTTCACAGCCAACTCAATGCAGCACTGTGAATACACAGTGAATACAGTGCTGGAGACTCACCTGGCCAAGAACAACACCTCACTTGTACTTTCAGCTCTCTCCTCAAGTCAGACTGAGTAGATGCTTAAGAGACACAATGTTTTTTGTTTTGTTTTGTTTTGTTTTTTTAGAATATCTTGTTTTCTGTAATACTACCTGGGTCTTAAATGAGGAAATATGGATGGTACAGTGTAAATTAAATTTCTATCAAGATCTAAAATATTAAGAAGTCCCTGTGCTGGAGACATGGCTTAGTAGGTAAGAGTGTTTTCTATGCAGAGGCATGAGAGTCTGAGTTTGGATCCCCAGCACCCACATAAAAAAAAAAAAAAAAAAAAACTGGGTGTGGTTATATGTCCCTATGACCATAGCGCCAGTGGTACTGAGACCGAGATGGACTAAGGCATTGAAGCTTTCTGGTCACCAACATAGCTGAAAATCCTCCTCTAGCCTATGTATGTGTACTCTTTCATTATGAAAGCGCCCCTGAGTCCATGCTACTTGAAAAGCCCCACACTGACTCACTAGAGAGATAAAGCCAAACTTTCTCATATGGAACTGGCAGTGTGGTGGGAAATGGCTCTAGTGAGAGTGTCCCTGAGAGTGTGCACCTAGGAATGAGACCGGGCTCTTCAGCCATAGAAGATGGGTATGGACTGGCTGGCATGGAGGAGGGGTTGGAACAGATGAACTGTTGAGGCGATGACTGAACTGGGACTTGAAGCATGAGCAGGAATTAAATAGGCAAAGAGTGAGAGAGTACGTCAGAGAATCTGTCTGGAGATCAAACGAGAGCGGAAATATAATGAGAGCTGCAGACAGACAGACAGGCAGACTACAAAAAGCTACTGTAGCCAGAAGCACAGCATTCGTATGATGCATAGGCAGAGAAAATGGTTGCGGCTAGAAGGTATGAAGCCTCCTAATCCATGCTGGAAGTTTTAATCTTCAGCCTGTGGTCACAGGAAAGTCATAAAGACTTTGTTTTTTTAAGCTTAAGTGTAGAGATGGTGTGGTCACTGTTGGATGTGATTTTTTTAATATATTTTTTTAATTTTGGCTATAATATGGAGGGTGTTATTGTGGGAAAGAATGTCACTGGAAGAAGCTCTGTAGCATTTCCAAGAACTGGGAGCACACACTGCTCACGTGTTTCAGTGAAAACTAAACTCTCTAGCAAGCTCATCTTGCCATTGGAGACACTAGCAGTCTGCCTACATGTGCAGGCAACACAAAACACATTTCACCTCCTTAAGTTTTAAAATTTAGAATTTATAATAGCGACAGCTAGAATACATCACTCAATTGAACGCATGTAAAGCTCTGAGAAATACATTTAGGAATGGCTTCCTGCAGCAAATCTCTTGAGGACTAAAGGCACTGTTCCTGACAATTCCTCTGTGGCCACGTTTCTCAAACTGTCCTGTGTATGAAAATCAGCCAGAGGACTTGTTAAAACACAAGTGTCTGGTCCCATTCTGAATTTCTGATTAAGCAGAAAGATTTACTTTATTTATGTGGATGCTATATATGTCCGCATGAGAGGATGCTCACATGTGTGTGTGGGTGCTTATAAGCAGCAGAAGTGGGTGCCTGAGGCTTTGTCGCTAGAGCCACAGGCATTTGTGGATCACCGGACATTGGTGGTGGGGATCAAACTCCAGCAGCAACCGTTCCAGCTGCTGAGCCATCTCCTTGGGTCCTTCCTTGTTTATCTTTTAATAAACTCCTAGGTGATGGTATGTTGCTTGCCTAGAACCACTGCCATTAGTATAGCACTGATCCTAGCCATGGTTTCGGTTTCGTTAAAGCTACCTGGAAGGCTTTGGTACCACCAGATCTGGTGTCTCCAAAGCATGAAATCAGATTAGCCCAGGTAGACCTAATATGCACAGCACGAACGAACACTGGTTTGGTATCTTAGGCATTCGATCTTAAGCCTTGAGTTTCGTTAGCTTGTCTTCCCTCCCCATGCCCACCACCACCAAATTCTAGCTGCCCCATTAAGGCTAAATATATTTGCAGCTTTTTGACAGAGTAATTTTGGTATGATTTTCTTTTCATAAGAAATTATCTGAGTTCTCCTTTAAAAGGCCTTTTTACTATTAATACACATGTACATTTTAATCTCCACATTTAAGAATTAAAACATAAGCTGCACACAAATATTTTCCTGGTCTCCAAAAGTCGTCAGCTTTGCTCCTATGTTGTAGAACAGGTCAAATACTTTATTTAAATTGACCCTATTATTATTGACCCTCCTCCTCCTCTTCCTCTTCCTTTTCCTCCTCCTCCTTCCCCTCTTCTTCTTCTCTTTGGTGCTGTGAATCAAACTCAAGGATTTCAACATCCTAGTCAGTACTCTAGCACTGTGCTGCACACTCAGCCTGTCTCTCCACTCTCCAGACTTAGAATGAATGTCCTGAAGTTTGTTTCTACAATTTTATTATCAACCATGGGGTGCTTTTTTTAAGCATTTTTTTCTTTTATTGAAAATTGATTTTTTTTCATCCAATATATCTTAATTACAGTTTCTCCTCCTTCTATTCCTCCCAGTTCCTCCTACCTCCCCTCCCATCCAGATCCATCCCCTTTCTGTCTCTCATTAGAAAATAAACAGGCATCTCAGAATTAATAATATAGTAAAATATGATATAAGATAAAACAAAAACAAACACATCAGAATAACGCAAAATAAACAGAAGGGAAAGAACGCAAGAAAAAGCACAAGAAATAGATACAGATGCAAAAGACTCACTAAGAGCCACGTTTTTAAAGTTAAGACTCTACAGCGGTAAACAATAGTAGCTTCATAATCTCAATACTAATGATACTTCAGTTAATTAACTTTTTAAAAATTAATTTTTTCTGTGTTTGAGACAGGGTTTCTTGTGTAGTCTTGGGTTTAGACCAGGCTGGCCTGGAAGTGAGAGATCGGCATGCCGCTGCCTCCCAAGTGCTGAGATTAAAGACATGTACTCTGCTTAAATTATATTTTTTTATGGAGAGGACATAGACTCCTTGTTCAGATATAGTCGATAGGCAGCACAGTTTCCATGTGGGTCCCCTAACATGGGGAGTACGGGCTGCCTCTGACATGGACTCTGTTGCTCACTCACTGATCACTTCTTCTTGGCGGGTGGCCTTGCCAGGCCGCAGAGCAAGAGGATGCAAGAAGTCCAGATGAGACTTGATAGGCTGGGGTCAAATGATAGAGGGGGAAGTCTCCCCCTTTCTGAGGATTAGTGGAGAAGGGGAGAGGGAAAGAAAGAGGGAGGGAGGAATAGGAGGAGATGAGGGAAAAGATTACAATTTGCATGTAAAGTGAATAAATTAAAAATAAACACATTTATTTTTCATGCAGTATATCTTGTGATAGTATTTTTTCTCCTCCCCCAATTTTTACCAGATCCTCTCCACCTTCCTCTCTACCCAACTTCATTTTCTCTCTTCCTCTCTCTTCCAAAAAAGACAAAACAACAAGAGAAACAACAACAAAAAGACAGAAAATACGGAGGACAACAAAACAAAAATCAAAAGAGGGGGCCTGAGAGATGGCTCAGTGGTCAAAAGTACTGGCTGCTTTTCCAGAGGATCTGGGTTCAATTCCCAGCACCCACATGGTATCTCACAACTGTGTGTAACTCCTGTTTGAGGAGATCCAGCCCCCTCACAGACATAGGCAAAACACCAATGTACATAAAATAAAATAAAATAAAAATAGATAAACAACCAAAAAACTAAAAACATCAATGGATGAAACATACACACACCACAAAAAAGCATGGAATACTTTTTGTGTTGGCCAACTACTACTGGGCATGAAGTGTGGTTGATATATTCACTGAGCCTCCCTTGGAGAAAACTGATTCCCCCTTCTCAGTAGATATCAATTACAAATAAATTTTTGGTTAAGATTGGGACTTTGCGTCCACTTTCCATTCTCACTGTTGGAATTTTGTCTGCTTTGAATCTGTACAGATTTTGTCATGGTCTTTCTCAGTTTACATGTGTAGAAGTCTCACTGTGTCTGGAAAACAGTTTCCTTGGAGTTGTCTACCACCTCTGGTTCTTATACTCTTTACCCCTCCTCTTCTACCCAGACCCTTTTCCTTGAGTGGAAGAGTTTGATAAACACATTCTATTTAGGGCTATGTGTTCCAAATTGTCTCAACTCTCTGCATGCTATTCAATAGGAAATAGCCTTGTTAATTATTATCTACTGAAAGAAGAAGGTTCTCTGATGAAGATTGAGTGGGCTCTGCTCTGCTCTTTGAGTATAGAAATATGTCATTGGGAGCCCTTTGATTGCTGTTTCTTTGGCAGAATAATAGGAGTAGATTTCCCCCTAGACACGTGATATATCTAGTTTTAGGTTCTTGACCACTTTAGCAGTGTTTTATATATGTTCCATCTTATGGAGTGGACCTTAAATCCAATCAAAAAGTGGTTGTTTATTCCCATATATTTGTGCCACTATACCTTGGAATTCAATCAGTAAGGCATGATTTCTCTGATTAAATTTTTCCCCCATTCTCTTCCTATTTCTCTTTCTTTACCAGCCTCAGCTCTTCCCGTTCCAAACCAGCAGGTCCCACATCCCATCTCCACTTTCTTGGAATTACATCTGCTTCATGGAAGAGAAGACTCCTCTACCTATATGACCTAAGACAAAGGGCAACAGAAAGATTCACTCTGGCCCAGCTGCCTCCTTCTCCCGATTCAAGCCTTCCCAGCCATACTGCTGTTGCTACATTGCCTTTTAAAGAAAGTTCAAGTAGGTTTCTAGGACCCTCTGGGTCCTGCTATTTCCCCATCTCCTATATTTCTCTTACCTAGAGTCTCAGTAGGATGTCCTCACATCTATCCCAATCTCCTGGTAAGTGAAGACTTTCGTGGGACGTGCCTTTTGGGCTAGTGCCCAATTATAAGTGAGTATATACCATGTGAGTCTTTCTGCTTCTGGGTTAACTCATTCATTATGATCATTTCTAGTCTCATCCATTTGTCCACAAATTTTGGGATTTCCTTGTTTTTAATAGCTGAGTAGTATTCCATAGTGTAAACGTACCACAGTTTCCTTATCCATTCTTCAACTGAGGGGCATTTAGGCTATTTTCAGGTTCTGGCTATTATGAATAAGGCTGTATGATAGGTGGATTGGGTCCCAGGGAGTTCTGCTCAAACTATTGCACTAACCAAGGACAATACAATAGTAAACATCGAACCCCTACTCTGATCTACCCAATGGACAGGACATTCTCCACAGTTATGTGGAGAGTGGGGACTGACTCTGACATGAACTCTGGTGCCCCATATTTGACCACCTCCCCTTGGTGAGGAGGCCTGGTGGCACTCAAAGAAGGAATAAGCAGGCTACCAAGATGAGACTTGAGAGCCTGTGACCATATAGTGGGGGAGGAGGTCCCCCTCAGTCATAGACCTAGGGGAGGGGAATAGGGTGAAAGTGGGAGGGAAGGAGGAATGGGAGGATACAAGTGATGGGATAACAGTTGAGTTGTAATCTGAATAAATTAATAAAATTAAAATTAAAAATTAAAAAAAGAAAGAAAGTTCATATAGCTAAAGATATGCTGTTTGGCAAGGAAAAATATAGTAGGAAAGTTGGCTTGGCTTCAAAGGAGAGAGGGTTTGGGTTACGCTGTATCATTAGCCATTTCTGAATGAGCAGAAGGAAAATGCTACTTACTGGAACAAGATGAAGCACAGCCTTAGCACTAGTTGACCGGGTGGGTGATTTTGGTATCTGCCACTACTTTGAGTCACTCTTTTGTATATTAGCTTTAAGCTAGTTTGCCTGAAGTATTTAAAAGATAATCAAACTTAAAATATTTTTGGATTCCTTTCATGGCACATAAACTCCATGTTGAAATAAGCTAAGATTTTATGTGGTACCGACCACTTCTTACCTATACCCTCTATTGAAAACACACCTTCTCAACCCATAGTCAGTGCTTCTTTTCTTAAAATGTCAAAGAAGAGCTGCTCACTGTTTCTCATCTCCATATGGAACATGCTTTGGGCTTTTCTTTTTTTTTTTTTTTTTTTTTGGTTTTTCGAGACAGGGTTTCTCTGTGTAGCCTTGGCCATCCTGGACTCACTTTGTAAACCAGGCTGGCCTCGAACTCACAGCGATCCGCCTGCCTCCCGAGTGCTGGGATTAAAGGCGTGTGCCACCACGCCCGGCTGTGCTTTGGGCTTTTTAGTCCTCAAGTTCACCCTATTTTTTTCTTCACTGCTGTATTACAATAGTTAAAAGTCAACCAAAGCAAATATGTAGGCAGTGAGAAGAGTGATGCCACATGTCCAGACTCCACCCATAGGAAAACCACATGACTTGCACATGACTCCTGAAGGAATTTGGGTGGGATCACTCCACACTAGCTTTTTGCATGCTTAGAACTTCATTCTAATATTAGAGGCAGAAATGAAAGAGTTGCTCAAATTCTACTCCAAAAATCATTTATAGCTGTATGGCCTGCATACAATGAATTGGAAGGCTCTAAAGTATAAGCATTTCAGCACTACCCTTAAGATTCAAACAATACCCATTTTTCTGAGAAAGCGCCAGATAACTTTCCAAAGTGGTTGTACTAGTTTGCAGTCCCACCAGCAATGAAGGAGTGTCCCTCTCTCTCCATATCCTCGCCAATATGTGGTGTCATTTGAGTTTTTGATCTTAACCATTCTGATGGGTGTAAGGTGGAATCTCAGTGTCGTTTTAATTTGCATTTCTCTGATGACTAACGAGGACGAGCATTTCTTTAAGTGTTTCTCGGCCATTTGATATTCCTCTGTTGAGAAGTCTCTGTTAAGTTCCAAGCCCCATTTCGCAATTGGGTTGTTTGGTTTTGTGGTGTTTAATTTCTTGAGTTCTTTATATATTTTGGATATTAGACCTTCATCAGATGAAGGGTTGGTGAAGATCTTTTCCCAGTCTGTAGGCTGTCGCTTTGTTCTACTGACAGTGTCTCCTGCCTTACAGACTTCCTCAAGACCCAGCTATCCCACTCCTTGGAATATACCCAGAAAATGCCCTACCATACAACAGGGACATATGCTCAACCATGTTCATAGCTGCTTTATACATAATAGCCAGAACATGAAAACAGCCTAAGTGACCCTCAGTAGAAGAATGGACTAAGAAACTGTGGTACATTTACACTATGGAATACTACTCAGCTATTAAAAACAAGGAAGTCCCAAAATTTGTGGACAAATGGATAGATCTAGAAATTATCATAATGAGTGAGTTCACCCAGAAGCAAAAAGAGACAAATGGTATATACTCACTTATATCAAGACACTAGTCCAAGGGATACATCCCATGAAAAACTACTTACCAGGAAATTGGGTCAGAGGAGAGGACATCCTATTGAGACTTTAGGTGAGAGTAGCATGGAAGAATGGGGGAAAAGTAGGATCCACAAGGTCCTGGAAACCTACAAGAAGAACTTTATGACAGGCAGATCTGGGTCCTGGGGTCCTCCTCAAACTAAGGCACCAGCCAAGGAGAATATAAGCAGTAAACTTCGAACCCCTACCAAGACCTAGCTGATGAACAGGATATTCTCCACCGGTGAGTGGAGAGTGAGATCTGACTCTCACACGGACTCTGGTGCCCCTTTTCTGACCACGTCCCCTGGATGGGGAGGCCTGGCGGCACTCAGAGGAAGGATAGCAAGTTACAAAGAAGAGACTCGATACTCTAAGAGCATATGTAGGGGGAGGAGGTCTCCCTCAATCACAGACATAGGGGAGGGGATAAGGGGGGAAGTGGGAGGGAGGGAGGAATAGGAGGAAACAAGGGAAGGGCTAATAATCGAGATGTAATATGAATAAATCAATAAAAAAGAATCAAACAATACTAGTCTTCAGAAGAGGCTCTCTCATCTATCTCTCTTCAAGAGAAATATCTATTTTCTACTCTGCTGTTGTCATAGATTTTGAATGCTCTATTAATAAAGCCATACAGTACATACTCCTTTGTGTCTACATTTTCGCATATAATACTATTTTTATGAGGTGTTTCCATGTCACTGAGCATGTCAGTAGCCCGTTCTTTTATATTTCTGTCTTCGTTTATACAAATATACCTAGGTTTATTAGTCTTTTGTACTGTGAGTATGTGGATTATTTCCAATTTAGGGTCAACTATGAGTAGACCATCTCAGAGCCCTCTTGTGCATATTCACTTGTACATAAATCTGCACTCACTTTTGCTTACTAGAAAGCAACAAGAGACTCATTTGAGCATGAAGCTGTGCTAAGTTTTGGAAGACACTGTCATTTTCTAACATAACTCTATTTACTTACAAAGCCACAGAGAACATAATGTCAATCATTAACCCTTGCCAGCCCTTCACTGAGTGTTGTTTTGTTGACTCCAATTTTTTGGTGTGCACTGGGATCTCATTATTATTTTAATTACACTTCCCATATGTTTAGATATTAATCTTTCCCCCATGTGCTTTGCTGTTATCTCCTGAATCAGGCTTTCCCATCCATCACATGAATAAAACCACACTGGTCCAGTAACAAAAGACCTTCATGATGGTAAATCACTTCTCAGTTCTCATTCCCTCCACCTCCAAAACCACACACTTCTTGTTTTGTTTCTACCTCAGTGGCCTTTCTTCCTCAATATGTTTTACCAGTCCTTCCTTAAACCTCAGAATTTTGGCATACAGTGATTTATAGTATTTTTCAGACCATAAGATGCACCTGACCATAAGATACACCCAGTTTTTAGAGCATTAAAACAAGAAAAACAGTAAAACCAACAATCAGACCATAAGGCAGACCCTAATTCCTCCCCCCCCCCACCCCAAGTCTTATTTTTCTGGCTCCAACCATTTCATTCCTTTTTTTCTTTTTCAATCTGGGTCTGTCTATGCACCCCTAACTATCCTGGAATTCACTCTGTAGACCTGGCTAGCCTTGAACTCACAGAGATCCATTTGCCTGTGCCCCCCAAGTGCTGAGATTAAAAGTGTGTACTACCCACCATACCTGGCTTTCATTCCATTTTTTTCTTGCCCCTTTCTCTTTATATCAGTTATGATTATAGTTAATATATAACCCATTGTGTTTGTTTTTTACTCTTTGTTATTATAAGGGATGTAAACTCCATGATGGCGGAGACTGTTGTCTGTTTTAACTCTTGGCCTTTATACTAGGTCAGTCTCTGGCCCATAAACATATTTAGCAAAGAACTGGGTGGCCAAGTGGATGAATAAGATAATGGGGAGAGGAATAGTAGAGGTTCTGGGAAGACATATCCCACCAAAAATTGTTCATTTTACTAACAGAGAGATAGTCTTCTTTGAACCTGAGTACTCTAGGTTTCAAATGAATTACAAGAATTCAAGTACAAAGACAGTTTCCTTCGAATTTAGAAGTAAGACTGCATGATAGTGCTAATTGTCAAACTAATAGAATCTGGAATCATGGGAGACTGGACTCAAAGCATACCTACAGGGCTATCTTGATTGCTTAAGTTGAGGTGGGAAAACTTGCCCACTGTGGGTGGTAACATTCCCCTGGCTAGGATCCTAGGCTGTATGAAAGGATAAAGGGAGAGGAGCAATGGTGTTTATTAGCCCCCCTCTACTTCATGATTATAAGTGGACGAGATGCTATGCATCTAGTCCCTGTTGCCTTGACTTCCCCACTATGACCAATTATACTCTCAAACTGTGATCCAAAAATAAATATTTGTTCCTCAAGTTGCTTCAGAGTGTTTTATCCGAACAATAGTAAGGTAACTTATACCACATAGATATGAATGAAAACAAAAATCAAGTCAGGGAAAAAAATCTGGCTGTTTTTTTTTTGTTTTTTGTTTTTTTTTGTTTGTTTGTTTGTTTTTTTTTTGTTTGTTTGTTTTTTTTTTGCAAGTGTTATGATCAGCTCAAAAGAAAGCACCAGTAATAACGTCATAATCCATTTACACTATAATCATTTTACACTGAGAACAGGTGTGGCTCAGCAAGACTGATATCACATTACTTTTTAAAGGTTCTACCAGCAGAGTCCAAGGGACACAACAGCTGTTGTATCATCAGCTGGCATGAAGTAGGAGCCAGCTACCAACTTGTCCTGAACCTGGATTATAAAATGAAAGTGGCTCTTAAGATGGGCTGCTATGTCTGTGATAATAAAATTGAAAGTTAGCATAAGGATAGGCTAATGTGAACAAATTTGTTAGTGTTGGTCAGAAGACAGTAAGGAGAGAAGGAAAGGAAGAAGGGAGAGAAGAGAGGAGGGAAAAGGAAGAAAGGGCAGCTAAGAAAAGAAATCTTGGTTTCCTTCTGGGGTGCATCATGGGAGTAGGGATTAGGTTAGAGATGCAGATTCAAGTCAAATTGAGAACAGTAGTGAACGCATAGAAGGTTCAGTTGCATTCAGTACACATTTGGAGTTCCAGGTTCCTGGAAGGAAGAGATGTTGCTGGCTTTCAAAAAAAAAAAAAAAAAAAAAAAAAAAAAAACCCTTTGTAGTGCTAGATGCATACCACTTTGGCTAGATACCACACCACCTACAAGAGTTCCAAAGTCTTCCTGGAGACCTAATTCTGGAAAGACTGGAGACAGAGAGAAGTGATATGGGATGTGAAAGGCTTCTTTCTCAGAGCTAGAGGAGACTCCAAAGTAAGCTGGATTCTTGGATGTAAGTGTGGTAGTTTGGGTAAGAATGGCTCCCATAGGCACATATATTTTAATGCTAGTCATCAGGAAGTGGCACTTCTTGAGAAGGATTAGGAGGTTTGGCCGTGTTGGAAGACATGTGTCTCTGGGGATGGACTTCAAGGTTTGAAAAGCCCACCCCCAGCCTCTCTCTCTCTCTCTCTCTCTCTCTCTCTCTCTCTCTCTCTCTCTCTCTCTCTCTCTCTCTCTCTCTCTCTCTCCCTCCCTCTCTTACTTCTCCAGCACCAGGTCTTCCTAGATGCTGTCACATCCCCACCATAATGATGATAAACGAAACCTCTGAAACTGTAAGGAAGCCTCAGTTAAATGCTTCCTTGTATATGAGTTGTCTCTTCACAGTAGCAGAGCACTGAGTAAAACAATAGGATAATTGTTTCTAAGGTAACAACTCTCTTCCTCTAGAGTTTCAAGTGGGCAATTTGGCCAACTTATGAATGTTTCTGTTCTTGGGTTATTGGCTTGCAGGATGTATTGTTTTTATTCTTCCTCCTACACTATAATTGTAAGGAGTGTAGAGACTATGGCTTACAAGTCTCCCATCTCCACCAAGTTCAGTACCTGGAGACATGAATGATTCAGGTTCACAGTGTGCAGTTCCATAAAGTCTTGGTTTTGCTTTGTGGCAGGGTCTTACTATGTATCCCTGGGTGGTCTACAACTCACTATATAAACCAGGCTAGCCTCAAACTCAAGTATTGTTCTGTTTCTGCCTCCCTAATGCTGAGATTAAAGGTGTCTGCTCCCATGCTCAAAGTAATATTTTCTGAATTAAATGGAATTTCCCTTAGGTATGTGAAAAAAAAATTAGTGTCCTTAGGACATTTTGAAACTCTCTTCTGATGAAATTTCTTTCCTAGCACACATACACAACGGGCCATCTTAATTACTTTTCTCTTGCTATGATAAAGCACATGGCCATGGTAATTTAGAAACCATTAGTTCAGCAGTTATGACTCCAGAGAGCTCAAGTCCATTGTGGCAGGACAAAGGATAGTGACAAGAACAGCTGACAGCTTCCATCTTAATTCATGAATTAGAGACAAAATGAACAACACACTAGGAATGATTCCAGATTATTTTAAAACTCAAATCCCACCGGAATGACATACTTACTCCAACAAGGCTAGCCTTAATCCTTCATAAATAGTTCCACCAACTGGGGACCAAATATTCAAATATGTTTATGAGGGCCACTCTCATTTAAAATCACCACCTGGGCCAAACTGCTCTGCCAATGCTTAGTCCCTGGGTAACTAGCAATCACCCTTCTGGTGATTATAATATTCATCACAATTTATTAAAAGCTTTGTGTTTTCCAAGGATTAATGGAGTAAATAAATTTGGATTGATTTGGCTCTTTCTCAGAAAATTGGAAATAGTGCTACCTCAAGACCCCTCTGTTCTATTTCTTGGCATATACCCGAAAGATGCTCCACCACACAAAGACATTTGCTTAACTATGTTCTTAGCAGCCTTACTCATAATAGCCAGAATCTGGAAACAACCTAGATGTCCCTCAAATCGAAGAATGGATAAAGAAACTGTGGTGAATTTACACAATGGAATACTACTCAGCTATTAAAAACAAGGAAATCTTGAAATTTGCAGGCAAATGGATGTTACTAGAAATGAGCATCCTGAGTGACATAACCCAGACCTAGAATGACACGTACGGTACATACTCACTTATAAGTGGATATTAGCCCAATATTGTAGACATAAGGTTATTGTGTAGTTTAAATTCTGCTTTTCTGTCTAAATGTTGTGTACTCCCCAATTATCTTCTTGTTATGTCAACAAAGCACTTTATAGCCAATCAATGAGAAGGGAAGAAAATAGTGCTGGACTTCCTGCCAGCCAGGGAAGGAGGAGTTAGGGGGCAAAGGGAGAGGAGTAGCCCACCAGGAGTGATCTGAGAAAGATCAGGAGGAAGGAGCTGGAGCCAGGGAAAGCTACAAAGTGCAAGTATTGCTGGGATGTTGGCTAGGAGTAAGACAAAATAGCATAGAGGGTTAAGAACAGACTTAAACTGCTCAGATTTTGTTGTGAAGCCTTGTATTATAAAAGAGTCTCAATTACTTGTGTGACAGCCGGGTTAAAAAATAAGCTAAAAGAAACAAACACAGTTTTATAAAAATAAATACAACACAACATAGATGTCCTCTGAGAGTCTCGACTCAGTGGGGGATCGGGACAGATGCTGGGACTTGCTACTCTGGACTCCAGGTGAGAGTGGTATGGAATAAGGGAGAGACAGAAGGACCCACAAGAAGACCATCAAGGCTGGTGGATCTGGACCCAGAGGGGCCTGCCAAAACTGTTGTACCAACCAAGGTCAATGCATGCAATCAACTTAGACCCCATGTTCAGATCTAGCCAATGGACAGCTCATTCTCCATGCTTGTAGGGAGATCAGGGACTGCCTCTGACATGAACTCTGGTGCCTCCAATGTGATCACTTTCCCTTGGTGAGGAGGCCTAGTGGCACTCAGAGGAAGGAGAAGCAGACAATCTGGATAAGACCTGATAGGCTGAGATCATATGGTGGGGGAGGAGGTGCCCTTCTGTCAGAGGACTAGAGAGGGGAATAGGGCAAAAGAGGGAAGAAGAGGGAACAGGAAGAGGAAGAGACAAGTGAGGGGATAACAATCATGAGGTCATCTGAATAAATTATTAATAAATAAATAAATAAATAATTTGGGTGACAGTTGATAATTGAGCTTATAAGTCTTTAGACAGTAAACATAGTAAGAACATGCCATATAAGCCACATATTCCTTTCAGCAATCATAAAAACACTCTGTTTTTAAGAAAATCAATTCTCCCTCTCCCAGAATCTATCAATTACGAACAGCTCTTCAGCTAGGAGTAGGGCTTCCATGCCCACCTTTTCCTTTCATGTTGGCATTTTGTCTGGTTTGATCTTGTCCATGCTGTCACAATTACTGTAAGTTCATATGTGCAGCTTCCCTGATGTGCCTAGGAAAACAGTTTTATGTAGTCATCTACCATCTCTGGCTCATATCGCTATGGTCTCTGTTAGGTCAACCACACTCTAGTGGAGGGCACACACCCAAGGGTGTATAGGAAGCACAAATTGGACTCCATGGGTTTAAAGAAAGGAGGATTCAAAGTAGATAGGGTGGATCTGGGAGGAGTTTGGGGGTGTGAGAGGGTAAAATACAATTCTCAAAGAATTAATAAAATATTTTTTTAAACATTCTGCTTTGAAAACAAACTGGAGGGTGCATTCTGGTGTTTGCAGTCACTTAATACACATAGTTTAAGTTACTCGGTTCCTTTCAGTCGCTGATGTCTGTCCACGGTCAACTGCCAAGCTATGAAGGGGAACTGGAAGCCTCACCTCCCCCACCATTTCTGAAATGTGAGTCAGTTCATGGCCACTCAGTTCACGGCCTGCTAAGAGACAAAAGCACTGGCGGGAGCCCGAATGTGGTTACACTGTCATCATCTCAAACATAATTACCAAAATGTGTGATGCAGGCCACTGGCCATGGCTTCCTTTCTTCCCAGCAAACATATTTCTCCCTTCTCGCATCAGGAATATCTGACAATGTAGGGTTAGACATGACAAAAAAAGGAAGAAGGAAAAAAAAAAAGGCTTGGACTATTAAGAAAATCCCCTAAGAACAAAGAATTTCACTTTGGCTAAAAATGAAGTCCCAGAAGAAAACAATATAAATTTGTTCTATGCTGAGAGTTTCACCTTACATAGGCTTCCTGAAGCTTTTAAAAAGTATATTATGTGTAAAATAAAAAAGTGTTGTCTCGGGTAAGCCATAAGTATCAATATTGTGATGATTATTCTTAGGTGGTAACTCAGCTATGCTATACTAAGTTTGGTTTAACATCTGTCTGGATGTTACTGTGAAGCTGTCTTTTATGGAAGATTAACATTTAAATTAGCAGATTTGGAATGAAGCCAATGTCTCTCCTTCCATAGTGTGAGTGAGCATTTGCATCAAGTCAGTCTACGATCTTAAAAGAAAGGCCTGACATCCTCCAACTGAAAAAATTCTGCCTCCAAAATGCCTTGGACTGCATCTTCACATTTGACTCTTCTCTCCAGTCTGCTCGGCTACACTGCACAAATCATGTCATCATCGTCACAGTCACAGAAAACAACTCCTTCAAAATGTCCTCTTTCCTCACATACACAGATATGGCATATACACAAAACACACCACATATAAACACAAACCACACAAAATATAGACTGTGTACACAGAGACCATATCATACACATAACAGAGAGAGAGGACATATACGCACAGGGAGCAGACACATTTAGACACATACCACACAACATATAAACCATTTATCATGTGCATTACACACATAGACCACACAATATATGTACACATGGTACATTGCATACCTACATTTTACTGCATACGTACCATACACCATGCACACCCCGTACCCCACACACTGACATTTTAGCATTTCTATTTCTCAGAAGAACTCTTACTAATATAAATAATTTTTTTTAATATTTGGCATTGGGCTTTGTGGCCAACAATACAGTTATCTGCTGAGTCAAGGATTGAATAAACTTCAAGTTGTCTTGGTGATCTAGGAAATGCTGGCCTATTGAGTATTCTCTCCTGAAATGTCACTTCGGTTAAGGTTAGTCTTGGAGGCTTTTCTCTTTAAATTACCTTACTACTATATCTATTCATCCAGCATTTACTCTCCAATGGTTATTACTGCATGTTGCCTCCCTGGACAGGTGAGGACATATATTTTATAAGAGTCTAAAATCATGAGAATTATCTGGTCAATTTTCAATTCTTTCGAAAAATAAATACAAAGACACCCCAGTCCTTGAAAATATCAAGTAAATGACAGTTATTTTTCTGTATCTTGCATCATCAAAGACCCCCTGTCTCTTACACCCCTGGTGGTACATCATTTACCACGTGACATACGAAGATCTCAGATTCAATCTGTTCTTGAATTCTTCCCTCTTTTCCAGCACTATTTTAACTTCAGCAGCAGCCTCCCAACTAAACCACAACTTATTACTTCTGGCCATAGGATTTTATCCCAAGCCAGGGTGATTATTCACAGAATGGCCATAAAACAAGATCCTCCAATGCTTCTCCTCCTCATCCTCCTCCTCCTCGTCCTCCTCCTCCTCCTTCTTCTTCTTCTTCATTTTTGTTTTTTGGTTTGGTTTGGTTGGTTTGGTTTTGGGTTTTGGTACAGGGTTTCCCCATGTAGCCTTGGCTATCCTGGACTCACTACGTAGCCCAAGCTGGCCTCGAACTCACAGCAATCCGCCTGCCTCTGCCTCCCAAGTGCCGGGATTAAAGGCATGCGCCAGCATGCCCAGCTCCAACATTTCTTCTTGACTCTGTTCTTACTCCTCATGCTGG
Organism: Acomys russatus; assembly: GCF_903995435.1. Lineage (NCBI taxonomy): Eukaryota > Metazoa > Chordata > Mammalia > Rodentia > Muridae > Acomys > Acomys russatus. The sequence continues at coordinate 57,897,741 of NC_067142.1, read as the reverse complement.
GATGCCAAAGTGATCTTTTGAAGTGTAAAGTAGATGGTATTACCAGCACACCTCCTCCTAGACGTAAACTTCACACAGTATGACGTGTCTTTTGTTCAGATTACCGTTTGTTACTCTGTAACTCCTTCTCTGTGCTTCCGCTACTCTAAGGACATCTGGCCAATCTCCTTCCTGAGTCCATTGCTGCCTTCTCTCTAGAACATCCTTTCCCAGAGGTTGGCCTGTCCCCTTCATCATCCTGGTCCAACAGAGATGCCAGCGTGAGTAGTGTGCCAGAGTCATTCCAGACAGGACAGCCACTGTCAAAACATATTTTCCCTCTCTCTCTCTCTTTCCCCACTTTCCCTGCTCCTCCCCTTTCCTCTCTCTTTCTATTACTTTGCCTCATTTTCTCTCAATGGTATATAAAAATCATCTTAACAATCAACTTACTTATACATTCTTGTCCACGAACGAATCCCAGACATTGCAGGTCTTGTTTACAGTTCTGAAAAGAATGCCCTTTGTGTCAACCAATCTTTGACACATTGTAGATGAAGAAGGAAAGCTCTAGAAAGAATGTTTCTGTCACACACTGATTATTACAGTTGCAGAGGGAAATCTATCTGTGTTTTGTTGGCGCTCCTCCTCATCCCCCACCCCACAAACATACACTTTATAACTGTTTTACCAAATGTTTCTGACATTTTGCAATTTATTCCAAACAGGCAGATTCATCTGGCCATAGTTTTAATCAAAACACTAAACAAATACCAAAAAGGAAGTGGAGGTTCATGGGAGATGGGTGTTTGTGTTTTCCTGTTTGTGACATTTCCTAAAAGAAAATAGCCCATCTGCTTGGGTATCAGTGTCTGGTTACGTATGCCAGAGGCAGTTGCTCTTTGCTTGTAAAATTCACTGTGGAACAGTTTGTGTCCCATGTATATAATTTTAAACTGATGAAAGTCAGCTTCCTTTGCTTTGGTATCAAAAATGAGAAACCAGATGCAGTTAACATTCAGCAGGGATAAAGGTCGTGCCTCATAAGGAATTTCCTAACTGCCTTCAGAGCACCCCAAGGATGCTCCTGACCAACAGCAAACTACTCCAGGGATCCAGATGAAATTTAGTCTGTCTGCCTGTGTTTAGTCTTCATGATGATCATCAAGTTCTATGAGTGGGAGTGAACTAAACTATTTGTCTAGAAATAGCCTTATTTTGTGGATGTGTAGCACTTATGTTTTAATCCTTTAATCCTTTAATTCTTGAATAGCTACAGTAATCACATTCAATTTTAATTATATCAATAATACTTAAACAATGGCTTCTGAGTTTATTTATGATCTTCTCTTCTGTTTCCTTTAGAATTAAATTCGGTTAATTTAATTTTCTTAATTTTAAATAAAATTTAAAAATTAATTTTATTAAAACTAATTAAATAAATTAATGTGGTAAGTAAACTCAGTTTGAAGAAAACCATTCTAGATTAAAAATACAAGAATATAGAAAAATGAAAGTTTAAAATTTCACCCTATCCTGTGCACTTATTTAGTTGCAGAAATTCTTCTCTCCATATATGTATGTGTGTGTGTGTGTGTGTGTGTGTGTGTGTGTGTGTTATATAATAATAAAATTGTGTTTATCATATATAATTATATATTAGTATTATCACAAAAATCTTTTATATTCTATTTAAGATAATGTATGTACATATAACTCATATATATCCTTATTTTAAATAACCTCTAAGTCACATATAAGACCTAGCAAGTATGCAAGTAGTTGGCATATTATGTATATGGCATATTTGCAATAAAAATCTTATATGTTCAGTACAGATACAACTTTTTAAAAGATATTTTCAGTCCACTGTGGTCAAACTTTAGCTATGAAACCTATAGCTAGTGGAGAGATTACTGTTCTTGTGATGTTCTGGATTCTTTATGACTGACTATAGTCTTTCTTTTCTTTTTAAATTCTTCTTTCATACATTATATCCCTGAACACACCCAATCTAGTCTGATCTCAGAAGCTAAGGAAAGTCAGACCTGGTTAATAATGGGAGACTATGGTCTTTCTAAAGTATTTGAACAATGTTTCTTAATTTCTCAAAGATCCAGATAAAACTTACATTGGATTTAAATTCAATTTATAGATAAAGGTCCAGTGAATTGGTATCTTTGTCACATTGAGTCTTCAAATCCAAATGTTTTTCATTCCATAGTTCTTTTGCTCCAGTTATTTGCCAATAAGAAAATGTTCTTTTTAAAGTTGTATGTAGAAAAACACCTCCATGAAAAAGAAAATTGGAGGCATCCTGAATGCCCCTCCACCTTAGAAAGTTCTTGCTACCCCCTTGTTGCCCTACCATGTTGTCACTTGTGGAACCTCTACTTGTCTTTCCAAATTTGGCCCATATATTTTGCCTTCTGTAAAGCTTTCCTAAAAAACTTTTCACCTGAGTCTCTTCCACTTTACCCACCACTGTCACTGCATGAATATCTTATTGCCACTGCCTCTTGGGTGTATCTGTCTCCATGAGGTCAGGGATAATAGTAAATAGGTCAGTAGCCTAAGGACCTATCATAGTGCTTGCAACATAACAGATACTTGAAGCTTTATGAGTGATAGCTTGATTTCACATCCTCATTGCCAACCTAAAGAACATTCAGGCTTGGGATATGCTGTCAGTACTTTATAGCTGAACTTACCCTGCAATCTTAACTGTAATATTTCTCTGTCTAGAAGAAGGTACATATCACAATTTGACATTCTACATGAATCCTATAAGTGTACCTAGGATTCTGTATAGCACTGCAGCTGGACTTTTGGCTACTTTATTGGGTGTTTTTTTCCTACCTCTATATACCACCCCACCCCTTCCAATCCCCCAAAACTAGGTAGGAAAGGGAGAAGGTAGAGGAGAAAGAGGATGTGTCAATATACTTAGACTACTTCCTGCTGATTAGAAGCATCAAGTTTCTTGTGGGAAGGCTTGATCTTCATCAGCAGGATGTTTCCAACCAGTAACCATCAACCCAGCAAACAGCAACAGTGCCTCTTGGGGCTCTGGTGTTATATACCCTCTGAAGGGTTCCCAGAATTCCAAACATAAACTATCCTTAGCTGGCAAAATCACACCCCTGCCAGAGCATGGGACAAATCATTGTTACCTGCTGTGGACAATCTGAAGCAGCCTTATATTCCACACCTGGGATTAAAACAAAAACATATTCACATAACATTTCTATGTTTTTACAGAAACCAAAATTCTGACTACATGGTACTACGACAAACTGCATCCATTCTGTGGTTATTGAAAGACTGGGAGTGAGGAACACTCCTCCATTACTGGTGGGAGTGCAAACTTGTACAACCACTTTGGAAATCAATCTGACGCTTTCTCAGAAAACTGGGAATAGTGCTACCGCAAAACCCAGCTATGTCATCCCAGGCATATACCCAAAAGATCCTCCAACATACAACAAGGACATTTGCTCAATGATGTTCATAGCAGCTTTATTCGTAATAGCCAGAATCTGGAAACAACCTAGATGTCCCTCAACTGAAGAATGGATAAAGAAACTGTAGTACATTTACACAATGGAATACTATTTAGCTATTAAAAACAAAGAAATCTTGAAACTTGCAGGCAAATGGATGGATCTAGAAACATCCTGAATAAGGTAACACAGACCCAGAAAGCCACACATAGCAAATACTCATTCTCATTTATAAGTGGATATTAGCCCAACATGAATGTCCTCTGAGAGACTCCACCAATCAGGAGAATAGGACTGACACTGAGACTGGAAGCCAGACTCTGGGCTGAGTGCTGAGAGGAGTATGGGAGAGTGGAGGGAGCGGGGGAGGGGATAAAAAGTCTCAGAGGGTTCAAGAGCTCCACAGGGAGACCATCAAGGCTGACAGATCTGGACCCAGGGGGGCCTGCACAAACTGTAGCACCAACCAAGGACAATTCATGCAGTAAACCTAGGCCACCCTGTTCAGATCTAGCCAATGGACAGCTCATTTTCCATGTTTGTCTGGGGAGCAGGGACTGACTCTGACATGAACTCCGGTGCCCCTGATTTGATCACTTCCCTTGATGGAGAGGCCCTATGGGCACACAGAGGAAGGGGATGCAGGCTGACCAAATGAGACCTGATAGGCTGTGGTCATATGGTGGAGGAGGAGGTCCCCTTCTGTCAGAGGTGTAGGGAGGGTAATAGGGCAGAAGTGGGAGGGAGGGTGAGAATGGGAAGGTACAAGTGAGGGGATAATAATTTAGATGTAATCTGCATAAATTATAATACATTAAAAAGAAGAAAGACTGGGCGTAATGAGTTCTGTGTAGCTTTCAAGTCACTGAAGAACTAACAGGGATATGACCACTGTCAGAGAGTTCAGTTTGAACTAATGGAAAGCAATTTATGGGGGGAAATGCCTGGAAGAAGGAAGAAAGAAGTCTAAAGGGGAAAAAAAATTCATTTGCTGGATTCTGCTTTCTCTCCTCCACTGTTCTAAGAACTGGCTGGCACTGATGCATCTTAACATGGCCAAGTCAAGATTTAGGACGTTTTACAAATCTTCCCCTGTTTTTGGTTTGCTGAGAGCCAATTTATATCAAGAATAATCAGCATCAACTGTCATTCTGCAGGTGATTTATAGCATGATTTAGTAGCACAAAGAGTTACACAATGTGACCTTGCTGCTCTCAAGGCTGAGGGAAACCAAGGAGTGGGTGGGTGGTTTCTGCCATGTGTGTAATTCTGGAGATGTTGGCCCTCTGGATCTCTCCTTTTTATGATATTCCAATATAATAATTGCAGCTTCATCAATTTCCAGCCTCTTCCTTGTAAAATTGAGATAGCAAAAGAGAATGGTACGGATAGTTCATATTTTGTTCCAACAGTTCTAACACCAGAGGTCAGCATCTAGGTTCTAGCTCCATGAGCGCACGGTCGGGTAAGTCACAAGTGCACCCACATATGAACCCTATTCATAAAGAAGCAAAGAAAAGTGTTCTCTTCCATGGCCATTTGAAAAATATGGCTCCTTCTCTCATGTTTCAATCTTCCACGAAACATAGAAAACGTGCTGATGTCATCGATGAGGAGGCGTATTTGGGAGTGGCTATATTTAGTTCTGAGCTGCCTGCAATCTGATACTTTCTATGCTTCCTTTCTGCCTCCACTCCCTTCTGCTTTACTCCAGCAGTATTTGTGATACCACTCACTTAGTGCCACAGCGGAAGTGTTAGAGGGTGGGGCGAGTCTGAGGAAAGAGTTTCTTTAGATCACGGCCAGCCAGGCTGGGGCAAGAAGAGTAGGATCAATTACTCAATCCTCAAAAGAGCCTCATCATGTTAATTGCCCAGACCTGCTAGGGTGCAGAAAGAACTAAGCATTGCTCCTTGAAACGGTTTGCAGCATTCCCTGAGCTTTATAAAGACAGGGCCAGAGGAGATGGATAAGCCCTGTTTACCAAAAGAAAAACAGCTGAATATATTTATTTGAAGGTCATAGCTGGATGGCTCTCCAGCTCTTTGTTCCAATGTGCTTCAGTTGAGAGAGTACACTTAAAAGACCTTCAAACCATTTTTAACCTAAATATGGACGGTAAGTGTCCTTGTTTGTGTGTTGCTCTTACAAACTTTCCAAGATTAGTGACTGCTGAGGTCTGCTCAGTGCTTCCAAAACAGCGTGTTTTCATTGCAAACTCATGAGTTAGAAAGGAAAGGGAGCCTCATGTTATGTGAAAACTCTTTTCCAAAGACCTTAATGCTATTTGTTAAGGCTCTGCCTCACAACTCCAGCACTCCCTACAGAAGCTACAATCTTAATACTATCACACTTTAGTAAATTCCACAGCATTAATTTTGGAGGGAACACACATTTCCAAAGCAAAGCACTAAGTTTACTTTTACCTCATGGCTAATTTGCAGTCTTCTTTGTTACTAATTCTCAGTGTAGAAGCAAAAACAAAAAGGTGCCATCCTTGTTTCACATAACAGAAGGCAAAGCAAAGAGAAAAATCAAACAGCTCCACATGTAAAGAGCCAAGTGTGTGAGGAGTCACTCTCTTTCTCCTGTGTCTGACTTAGCGACCTGCTTCACAAACACTCACCCTTCCCTGATGCTGCGCAGAACACCCTGTCTCCACCATTCATTCTCATATCGTGGCTACATCTAAAGTTATTTCCTTTTTTCTTCATTTCTTTTTCTTAGATAAAACAAATTTTGCATATTCTTGACCACATTTTAATAAATCCTCATTAAAAAAAAAACAGTCTATGGAGTTCACAGGTTTAGTAGAAAAATGTTAATGAGTATATTCACAATTTCATTACTGCCTTTTAAAAATCAAATTGCTCAAGAAAAATATAAAACAAAAAAAATCATATTGAAACTTCAAAAGCACAGCCATTTGTATTCACCTTTTAGCAATGCCCCATAGAAAACACATTAGAGGCTGACATTGCCCGATCTAGTGATTCAGTGATATTTGTGACTCATACTGTATTTGACATGTTACAAAATGTTTTCTCACACGCTTATTAAAGACTTTATACAACTTCTTAAATTAAAAAAAAAAAACTAATGCGATGTTAATCCTCGCTGTTCTGTAAAACGTTGAATAGATACACAGAGCTTAGGGACTACAGACCTATAGCACATGTGCTATTGGGAAAACCCAAGCATTCTTAGTCTACTAATGCATTTTCCAAGAACAGCCTTCTGTAAGAGGAATTTGGTTGTAATAGGCAAAACCAGATTTACTTATGTATCACACAAAGAAAAGTTGCCTGCTACCCATGCACATAGTAGGAAGAGTTTCACAATCCGCTTTCTCATCATCAAGACAAATTTAGCTAACAATGAGCAGAAGTGAAATGTTTAGCATATTGTTATCTGTGACCCTATTATTATGTTTCATACTTTCCTTTCTAACCGACCTCCTTGTCTTCATCTCAGAAACCCTTTATCCCTGTTTTCTTTACATTCCTGTGTTCATCGTAAAAAGATTTCAAAGACCTGTAAGTCCTTATGTTGCATGAAAACAAAAGGAACAAGAAAGGATGGGGGGATTACTTTGTCCATAAGAGGTGGTCCTATTTCCCATCTGGAATCTTTGCTGTACACATGTATCCATGTGTTCAAGGAGAAGGTTGAAGGAATAGAAGAGTGAGTTGAGTCATGGTGATCCTTACATCCAGGAAAAATTAAAAGCTTTAGTATGATCTCTATCACTAAAAAAAATCTCAGTTATGTATTTGTTTGTTTGTTTGTTTGTTTATCAGTGTAATGATTTGTTGAATTACTCTGTGCCCTTTCCAGTAGCTTAAGGATCCAGCAGTATCACACTGTGCTATTACAATGAACCGGCACACAAATAAATGACTACAACACAACGCAATGAAAACATTGGTATTCTATGGCACAAAGGACGAAGAAGTGAGAGGGAAGTCAGCAAAGACTTGAAGATATTCTGGCTACACTTTTTAATGGTATAATATTTTGGCCAGACTAGCTGTGATGGCTACTTTTATGTCAACTTGACACATGCTACAGTTATGTAAAAGGAGGCACCCTCAGTTAAGAAAATGCCCCCATAAAGTCAGGCTGTAGATCCTTTTATTTTTTTTTCATTTTAATTTATTATAATACATTCAGATTACATCTTGAATGTTATCCCCTTGCTTGTATCTTCCCATTCCCACCCTCTCTCCCTTTTCTGCCCTATTCCCCTCCCCTAGACCTCTGACAGAAAGGGACCTCCTCCCCAACCATATGACCACAGCCTATCAGGTCTCATCTAAGTAGCCTGCATCCCCTTCCTCTATGTGCCACCAGACCTCCCCACCATGAGGAAGTGATCAAATCAGGGGCACCAGAGTTCTTATTTAGTGATTGATGGGGAAGAGTCCAACCCATTATGGGTCCCATCCCTGGGCTGGAAGGCCTGGGTTCTTGCCAAAACAAGGCTGAGCAAGCCAGTAAGCAGCACTCTTCCATGGCTCCTGCCTCCAAATATCAGCCCTGATTGAATTCCTGTCCTGACTTCCTTCAATGATAGACTACAATGTGGAAGTGTAAGCCAAATAAACCCTTTCCTTTCCATCTTGCTTTTGGTCACGGTGTTTCATCATAGCGATAGTAACTCTAAGACACCAGCAAAGGCACATTTGTCTAACACTAATCACAGTGGAGGAGAGTAGGAATGAGAGAGACTGAGAGTCATCGTGCCTATGGGGTGATGAGCATGCTATGGGTAGTGTGCTCACGTTGTTTTATATGTCCTAAAGCTCTTGCCCTGTTCAAGTCAAAGCAAAAGCTTACTCTCCTTTATGTTTGTAATCTTGAGTCAACTTCCTACTTTTTGTGATCTTGGATGAGCTGTCTTCTGTGACAAGTTTTCATGGGTGGACAGAAACTCAGCCTGCCAAGTCTAAGGGAATACCACTTTTCTACAGTTATTTGTTAAAGGCACATACCATGGACTAGGACTGTCGGAGCTTTTCCTAAGATTTGCTGAGTGAAACTGAGATAAAGATCATTATTCTTTTTGAGACCTCAATCTAGTTCTTGTAGTCCTGGATGCACTGTCTTCTGTGACAAGCTACCATGGGTAGGCAGCAGCTTAGCCTGCCAAGTCTAAGGGAATACCACTTTGCTCTGGTGATTAAAGGCACATACTACAAGCTAGGATCATCAGAGTCATCCCTAAGATTTGGAGAGTAAAATTGAGATAAAGATCTTTGTTCCTACGTACTCATAACCTACATAGATATGCAGTTACATGTAGTTACCTACTGTGGCTGCCTAAAAGTTACTTGCTAAATGAATCTTAAAAACAGAGGGAAACATGATCTGGGAATGGAGTGAGAAATATCACAAGAAGAGAACATCACCCAAACCTTCTTCCAGAAAACTGAGATTTTTGATCAGTTTTTTTTTTATTAGTCTGAAACAATAAAACAATGTATGTACTAAAGCATGTGGAATCAGTATAAACAATTGCTAGGTATAAGGGAGGAATTGTTAGTTGTGAAGCTAATATAAAAATCTAGATGAGATATCATGAAGGCTTAGATAAGGCAATAGTAAGTGAGCATTCATTAAAGGGTTCAATAGACCACTGGGTACAGGGTACAAATGAGAGAAAGGGTTCAGGCTAATTCTTTGGATTTCTTGCCTTTACTTTTAGTTTGTTGGGCTTTTTGTTGTTGTTGTTGTTTTATTCTTTGCTTTTTGCTTAGCTTGGTTTTGTTTTACCAAAAGGAAGCAAATATTTTGGTAACTTTTTAAATTAAGACATCTGAGTCCCAATTTATAAACAGGTGTCCTCATAACAGTTGGTGTAGTGCATGTATCACTTGGAACTGGGCTCCACAACTCCACATTTTGATTGTTTGTTATTTTCCGTAATGGTCTCTGCTTGTTGCAGGAGACATTTCCTTGATGAGGGGTGAGGACTATACTTATCTGTGAATATAAAGTCATTTTGTAAGTAGCATTTAGCTACACTTTGAGTGTGAACACAAGACATGCTCACTCTGCACCTCACTGGGCATATAAGCATCACCATCTGTACCCTAAGAGTAAATATGGTGCCCCCTATAAACTTAGCAAAGTGAATTGGGACCAGATGAGCGTATATTAAAATCATATCATGAAAACCAGGCCTGAGAACTTACCTAACACACCAGCCTGAGGAAAAGGTGCAACTCCCTCACATAAAGCCCGTAAAGAAGGAAGCACCTAACACTGCGATGCTGACACCCCACCGACCTGTCATCTGACCATTTGACACTGATAAGCAGAAAAGTCCCAACTGTCGCAAGGGCTTCGGTGAACTTCGGTTCTCACCTTTACTGTGATAGCGGCATTCTTTGATCTTTAGCGCCAAAGCACAAAACAGCGACGTCGCCTTAGCACAAGTATTTGTCCTTTGCCATTTCCTGAGTGTGGACACAACATGACCAGCATCCAGGCCTCCACAGCAGGCAGCCTAACTATAATTTATAGGCTGCATAGCTCTAGCTGTCTCTGAACTCTTCCAAGATGGAAAATATAGGAGAATAAATTGAGGGGATGCCAATGACGAGCTTCCTGGCATGAGCTCCTAAAAATTTCACCATTGCAATTATGAAACCACTGGAGTACATGGGAGGCTATGGTCCTCATTAACCTGTCACGAGACACTAGTAATTAATCTTCTTAAGATAAATACTATGCAAGGACTCAGATACAGGCGTCTTAGATTCTATTCTATAGAAGCTCAGGATCTATGTATTTATTTCACTTGTTTGAGAAAGCGCTGCAGCCTAAGCCCAACCTTGGACAAGCCCTTTACCCACTCCATGCTTCTGCTTACTTATCTGTAAAATGGTGCTAATATTATTTTCTTGTAGCTCAACTGTGAAGATTAATCTATCATGTGCTAAAGTCAGCCCCTATCAATGTACCTTCTCAATTAATTGCTATTATTTTTATTATTATAGAGGACTTTTCCTTGGAAATTTGGCAAAATTCTAGGGTTTTATCTTGTCCAACTGAATGCAGCTGCTTGCAGATGCTCTAACAGAAAGCCCCACACAATGTCACAAATTCTTGAGAAATCCTAAGCTAGGCTGTGCTCTGGTAGATAAAACTTCTGGTGTTGCTACTTTTAAACTCCCCATGGTCACCTAGGAAATGAGAGAGTGTTTGCAGAACATCCACCTCAGGTTTTTTTACAGATAAATGGCTTTATGCATTGATAAAAAGGGAGTGTTGGTCCATGACGTCGCATTCTCACCTCTGATTCGGCCCCCCAATATGAACCAAACAGCCTCCAGATGTGAGCTCTGCTTGTCTGCTGATTTGTGGGTTTTGGAACCTCAAGAAAAGAAAGTCTTATGATCAAAACTTGCAACATGATGCACCAAGGCCACCCAAAGTTTCCTGTCTCAGATGGGCCCAGGGAATTCCAACAATTTCACAAGTGCATTCTGGGCTTTAAAAGATAGAAAACATGTACCGTTATGCTGAAAGCCATGCTAGTTATACTCATGAGTAAAGCATACCTGCCTCATGACTCCTCTTATTGTAGGTACAGATCTAGCTAAAGAAGCAAAGGGTGGAACGGGCCAAGCAAGGGCTGAGTGAGGAGGTAGTGACAGTGTGTTTTGGTAGCCAACCTTTCTCTGACTAGAAACCGTAAAGGCTACCTTGTTCATCTATCTGATGTTCAGAAGATCTAGTCCTCTTGAAATAGAACTTCACCAAAATATTTGGAAACAAGCTGTGATGTATACTCACAGTTAGCAGGTGAGCTCTTGAAGATTCCATCCCTAGCTACTCACATGTTCCTTATCTTTGTATCTTCTCTAAGACCTGAAACTCCAACCCATTCAGGTTGTCTAATTATATAGGTCCCTCCAGAATCAATCAAGAAAACTATTGCTTTTAACAAAATCTCAAACATTTCATTTTACCAACGAAGACTCAGAATCGAGCTGCTGGGATGAAAGCTAGAGGAGTTTACCGGCAGTCACAAAACTTGTCCTTTGCTCCTGTCCCTGTTGGAAATTAGCTGCCTTTCTGGTTTTTTATAATAATCTGGAAATATGGCATGTGACTTCTCTAGTGTGCAAACACACAAATTATAAGCTGTAGCTGAGTTGTGTCCCTCGGTGGTGGGATTAAAGGCATTTGATACCACCACCTTGTTCACTCTAACTCTAGAGTTTAGAAAACAAATAACTTATAGATATCCATCTGTCTCTGCTGGGATTAAAGACATGGGATAGCACCTCCCTGCTCAAATAGTCTATCTTAGCTCCAAATCATTCCAACTCTTAGAGATTCAGGAAACAAGATTGAACTGTAGTGACCCTTTGAATTTCCTTAAAACATTTTAAAATCTCTTAACCATGTTTTTAGTACCAAACAACAACAACAATTATCCTCTTTACTTAAGAAGAAAACTCAAAGGCTGATGTTCAAGATGACATGAGCCGTATGGGAGTCTACAGTCTAACAGTCTAACATAGAACTAAGACACAAGACTTTAAAAACCCCATTTTTCATTTAATGCCAGTAAGGCAAGTGTGCCTTTGATAAATTGTCATTTGAAAACATTTTTTATTTGTATTTGTTTGTGCCTAGTTAACCATTATAAAGGTAGGGCAATTCGTGCCTTTGAAAGACCAACCACTGTTGTGTCCTGCTTATGAAGAACCTGAATGGTCTGTGGCTGTTCTTAATAATACTTTTTAATATTTTTCTTAGAATAATTCTTTATGGTTTGTTCCTGAGATTGAAGAAATGTCAATCTGTGTTTTCCATTGTTGCAACAAATATCCTCATAAATTCATGGCTATATTAGCCACATATGGTTTTAATTTTCCTATTTGTCCTTCTGGCCCTATACACTCAACCCATCTTGCACTTTGTTCTACCTGAGATAAAGTTCCAATCCCTAGACGCTGGATATTTACCTCCAGAAGAGGCCAATCTGGGTGCCAAGATTTTGGTGAAATTATTTTACATCTGCTCCTATGTCCACTAAACCTTCCATTTCAACACCTTTTATTTGGATTGTTTTGCTTTGCTCTCTGACGATTTATAGCAGTTTGCCAAAACACTTGTTTTCTGGTCTCTCCTGAATTCTTTGACTTCTCTACTGAAGCTGCTCTGCCCTTGATTACATCCAGAGCAGTGTTGTTTGTAACAGCAGGCATTCAATCTTTTAACTGCTCTGTGGACAAGTTTCTTCAGTGCTAACAGGGAACACTTTAATCTCATTTTGATATAAGGCTCCCTAGGGTATTTCCCATTGGCAAAGGGATAGCCTCCGTGTCTCTTGCTGATCTGCATTAATTAGTCCAACGCCAGCCTTTGCCACACTTTTTGCATACTCCAGAAGGCTGTGGCCTTCATTTTAAATTATCTCTAGAAAAAGGTATTGTTTCTGGAAATGGCTTGCCTAAAATCCTTTTTTCAAATGACCTTGCTTACCACAGTTAAAACATCTGACATTTTTATTTTCCTTAACACTTAGAAATTAATTCTCCTATCAGAGTAGCATCATAAACATGAGATCCAGCATCAGCCATATTTCTAGTCCATTCATCTTTCGGTGCTGAGCTCGCTGGCCCATGCTGGCAGGCATGTGGCTAGACTTTGGAGACTGCGCACCTGCCTGCAAGGACCCAGCGACTTTTATGTGGATTAGCTGGATGGCCCAAGGCTAGACTCACTGTGTTCCACGATGTGTGGAAGACCCTTACCTGGCAAACACCAGCACTGGTGTTTCATAGCTCTAAACTTAGTCCTTTGGTCGCTACAGTCACTGCTGTCCTGCTAAGCAGACATGGTGTATGATCAGCGCCGCCATCTTGGATCCTCTCATGTGTCACATTTTCAATCATCTCAAGACATATTTTTTTATATCTCTTCTTTAATTTCTTATTTTTCAAAAGCGAAAAGCCAGGAAGACTTTTAGAAATATAGTTAACCTTGTTAATCCGTTATATGTATATATGGAAACTTAGAATAAGTCAGTCATTTAAGACAGTGTCAGTCTCATCAGTCACATCTCTTTATTGGTGAGTGGAGGCCAGTTACATTTAAAATGATCAGTGGGGAGACATTTAGTAATTCTTGTAACTTCATTGTTGTTTTTCTGGCTGATTGGATTGTTATTTATTTTCCCAACTGGTACCAGGGATTGCTTTTTATTGTGTTGGGTGTGATGAATTCCTTCCTTGATTTCTTGATTTCCTTTGTTCACCCATCCTACTCAGGAAACATTTCTTTCCTGTATTCTCATGATGGAAACTCTTTTTCCTCCCCCTCTGTGCAGAATTACTTTTAGAATCATTTGCAGTTTAATCTTAGTGCTCATTACCTGCCTCAGTTTGTGCCTGTCTTGATGTGTCCTTATTTCCCCACCAACTTTAAAATACAGTTTTGCTGGCTCTGCCAATGTTGGTGGGCAAGTATTTATTTCTAAGGCTTGAAATATAGTATTCAACTCTTTTTTCTGGCTTTTGGGATTGCTGATCAGAGACCTGGTGTTAATTTAACGTGTTTTCTTTGTATATGAGTTAGCATCTTTCTCCTAATAGCTTTTTAAATTTTGTTCTCAGCTTTATATTTTTTGTATCTTGGCTATCATATGTTGTGAGAGGTTCTTTGCTAGTCATGACTATTTGGAGTTTCTAAATGCCTTTGATGTCTGTCGATTTCTTTGGATTTGGAAGATTTCTGTTATCACTTCACTAAAAGGATTCTTTGCACCTTTAGTTTTTCCAGATCAGCTCACAATTTTTGATGTCCTTATTGAATTTTTCTTTCATGTTGCTAATTATTTTTATCAAGACTTATTTTCTGGCCCATCTGCTGATTGTGTTTTTTCTGTGTCACTGGCTTTCTTGACCGGGTCCTGAATTGAACTCATCTACTATTTTCATAGTCCTTTAGGTCATCTATAATTTCTAACAGCAAACTTTTAAAGTCTCCAATTAGAATTTTACCAATTTCAATATATTTTTATTCTGCAATTGAGGTCTTTTGATCTTCTGGAGGACTCAAGCTGCCTTGGTTTTCCACATTGCTTGTTTCGCTGTGTCACAGTGTACACATCTATTGGTTAAGATAGATCTACTAGTTTTATTTAGGAATCTTATTGGGCAGTCTATTTTTTAGGCCTCAATCCCAAATACCACTCAGAAGAGAAAAAAATGAGCTGCTCCCCCAGGTTTTGGATGAGGCTCTGCTCCCCTTCCCAACACAGACTGTGTCTACTTGGTTTACTTCTTTTTCTCCACACTTTAAAGATACCTTAGTGGATTTCTCTCTTTCTTTTTTAATGTATGTGTGTACATGTATGTCTGTGTGTCATGTGTGTGTATCCATGTTCTTGGGTATATATGTGTAGAAGCCAGAGGAAAACCTCAGGTGACATTATCATCAATGCCATCCAGTGCCTTTGAGACAGCACTCTCATTGGCTTTTAGCTCAGTAATTAGACTAAATTAGATGGCCAGCAAGCTCCAGCAAGCTTCCTGTGTGCCTGTCCTGAACTGAGGTTACAAATAACTACCACCACACAGCTGTGGTGGTTGAGCTGGAGTGACCATGTATTCAGATCTTAATTGCTTTCCTTCTGCTTACTTTTCTATAAGCAAACCCTCACATAGCCAAAATGACATTTGTAACTTTGCCTCCAAAATCATCCCTATAGGCCAATAAAACACCTATACCTGGATTGGGCAGAAGAGAGGTAGGCAGAGCTAAGGTTCATGGTCTTTTTTTGGTTACATTCTTTTAAATCTTTGTCTTTCTATTATTTTGTTGATTTCCAGCAGGGCAGCTCCAAGCTGGATCAATAGTAGGACTTTTCGTTCCTAAGTTTATTAGTAAAAGGCAATGTTTAGGACTATAGATGTTTCCATAGCAGACACTTTTAAAAAAAAAAGAAAAATCAACCAAGATAAGGTATCTGCATCAGACTTATGACCATCATAACCATCTTTTTTGGATGAGAAAACTGAGTTTTGGAAGTGGTCCACTGTGCTTGTCATTGAGATGCTTAACCATGCCATTATTGTCTGTGCAACATAAAGTTACATTTTGCCATCCAAAATTCAAATATGGTTTAAATTTCCTATAGTTAGCTACTATTTCAGAAGGTGGGATGGAGACAAGTGGACTGCTGAGCCGTATATCCTTGAGCTACAATAAGAAACGTACTGTGATTAAAATTGCCCTCTGCAATCATTTCAAGCTCTAGACACTTAGCCCCCAGTGCACCTGTGTGTTGGCAGCTGAAGATCTGAGGGAGCATGCAGACCAAAAGGGACCCACCAACACTAATAGATGAAGGCTAGAATAAAAAGGACTTGGTAGCGGTGGTAGAGTTGCTCTCTCTCCTGCCCTCCCATCTTCTGCTTGGTGAGGGTGAAGTAAGGTAAAATAAGACATTACCTCCTTGCTTTTATACTTCCCAGACCCCAGGTTGTAAAAATAAGGTTCTACTTCCTATAAACTACCCACAGTCTGTGGCACTGTACTACAGATGCACAGGAAGACTACAACAATAGTGTAGGAAATGCATCTGATGAGTGCAATATGCTTCCTCTGTGAAAAGAGGAAGTTCTCAGACGCATGGAAAGGACTTCAAACCTTGAAAACTAATGAGTCAGACCTTTTCATCACTGTAGCAAACTAAATAGAAAGTTCTGAAGTCATCATCTTCCACTAGAAGCTAATCCAGTTTCCATCTGTCACAAGAACTGGCAAGGGACATAAAGAACTTTGTTCCTGTCCACTCAACCAAATAATCCAAGAGCAACAAAAACCTAGTAATTGGGTTTGACAATGTGGCTCAGTGGCCAAAGGAACTTCCCACGCAAGCCTGGTAACCTGAGTTCAGGCCCCATCTCCACAAGGTTGTTCTCTGACATCTCAGTGTGTGCCGTGGCGTGTGTGTCCCCTTCCCTTCCCCTGTTAAAAGGAAAACCAGTACTTGGGCTTTTCTTAGTCCCTTCAGGTGATTATGGAGCATCAGACATCCTGCAAGACTCCATCCCAAGGACTCTCAGGGCTGGCCTGCTACAGAGGCTCCCAGCTGTGCAGTAGAAAAGAACATTATCAAAGGATGAAGAATAAATTAGTGCACCTTAAAACTCTTCTGGGAGACTAACTCCAAGTCCTCAGCATATTCCTGCATTTGAGTCCCAGACTGTGTGAAACCGACCTAGAGAGAAATCCCCTCATTTGAGTCGAGTAATATGACTATGTGCGAATAAAATAAAGATGACCCAAAGAAGGGGCAGGCAGACAAAGCTCTCGCTGGTAAACTAGCATAGCTAACCAGCAACACTGAATGCCTTTAATGTTGTTTAACAGCACTGAGGGAAAGTAGTACTGCTGTGATGAGAAACAAATGATCTCCCTGGACTATTTACAATGTAAGCCTGTCCCGAGGTGCTGCTTTATTTCCGTTTCAGTGGAACAGCTCCACGGTGAGCAGGGACAGGTGATCACAGGCTCATTTACATACTGTTGTAGTCTACACATCTTAACATAGTCTTGGATACTGACTGTGTGGGTCCCATAGTTACCCTATGATATAAATACTATGTCAAAGAGAAGACACTTGAGAGTTACCGAGTTCACCTGAAAACTCACATCTTAGATATAATCATGGATACTGATCTTGATCCATACAATCATCATAGGATTTAAATACCATGCCAGGGAGAAATTTCCTCAGCTAACCTGAAAACTCACATTTGTACAGAAAAACCATATATATATATATATATATATATATATATATATATATATATATATATATATAAACATTTATAACAGTTAGTCATCATTACCTAACTAGAAGCTGCCAAGATAACTTTACAAGCAACTGAATAAGCAATGTTGGTACCTTCCAACAGTGCACAACTATTGCTATAATCTGATGCATGCGTTTTTCCAAGATTCATCTTAAAATCTTTAAAATCCTTGTCCTAACATGATCATGTGAGGAAGCAGGAGTCTTTGGGAAGTATATTGATTACCTTTAACTGTCAATTGACACAACCTGAAAAGGAAGTCTATACGAGGGATCGCTCTAGATCAGATTAGCCTGCAGATATGTCTAAGGGGGATTGTCTTGATTGTTAACTAGCCCAGCTCACTATCAGGGACATCATTCCGCTGGTGGGGGGGTCAGGGTGCTGGTGGTCTAAGACTCTAAGACTGTGTGGGAGTAAAAGAGTGGAAGAGGATGTCGGGAAGTAAGCAGGAAGCATGGGATGTATCTCTCTGCACTTAACTATGGGAGCGACGGGACTAGCTCCTAGACTTCCTGCCTTGACCTCCCCCAAATAAAGAATTGTAGCCAAATAAGCCTTTCCCTCCGCTGAATTACTCTTTTCACCAAGGGGATTTACTATAACATCAGAAATAAAACTAGAAGAGGTTACTCTATTATGAAAATGAAAGTTTGCGAATAGAATTAATGCTGTTACAAAGAGGCCCAGGATTTCAACCACAGAGAACTATTAGGTAACCAAGAAATGCAGAGAGCAGGAAAAATATCCTTCCCTATGGACAACCCTTCCAGTTATTTTCTCAATACCAGATGGTCAGCTCTAAAACCATGTACATACAAGTAACATGTTGACTAAGCATGTATTTATACATTTATGAAAATATATGTATATATGGTGAGTGTATGTGTGTATGTCTGTATGCGTATTCATATCAACAACTAAGGAAAAATAGGCCATGAATTTGGGAAAAGAGCAAGGATTGAGTACATGGACAGGGTTGGAGGGAAGAAAGAGAAGGAGGAACATTGTATGATTATGTTTTAATGCCCAGAAATATATATTTCAATAAGAAGAGGCCCTCACCTTACCATTTTTACCACCTGAGGTTACAGCAAAAATGCCCATCAAGGAAATACATCTTCACAAGACATTGTGTCAAATAGTGTCTTAATTTAGACTTGCTCACTCCTAGAAATGTGAAAAATAAATCTCTTTTTGTTCACCAAAAAATACACTCTACTATTCATTTTTATGGAAATCAATGCCAAAATTGAAGGGCGCTAACCAAGGATGGTTCATAGGTGACAAAGACAGATCACAGACTGCTTGGCATCTCTTCTGTCAATTCCTCTTATTCCAAGTGGGGTGCTCAGTGTGAGAGAAAAGGCTGAATGGCTTTTATCACCCACCACACAGGAGAGGGCTATTGAATGAGAAAACATTGCTCTGAAGCGGTAATTGACCAGTGCTGAGAGAATTGGAGCCATCAAAGGCTATAAAGCAGAAACCAATAGGAGTAAAAGAGGAAATTGTACTTCCCAATAGAGCTCTGATTTTCCTAGAAGCTCAAAAGAAAAAGAATTTATGCAAAGGTCTTTCCCTTCCTCTCATCCTTTAGATAAACTTCTCTATTTTCATTGTGAAAGCAGAAATGCAAAAATGAGAGAAGATACACTAACAATAATGACCCAGGAAAAAGAATCACCAACAACCTCATTTGTCTAATGCTTCAGATTGTGGCATGGAAACTTTTCCTGGAATGTGTCAACCATTATCCCTCCATTTGAAGGAGAGATAGAAGGAAGGATGCGAGTCAGTGCTTTTCTAGGATAATATTTGGATCCGGCAGTGCTCTCTCCTCCACACATCAGGCTCACTCTGATCCTTTAAAATACCAAGCTAGCACCTGCTTTCTCTCTCCAGTCCTAATAGTCAAGAATGTCAAGAAAGAAAACTGAACTAGGGATTGGAAATGCTACTTCTAACCATACTTTGGGTAAGTGCTACCAGACCACCCATTTCAGATTTAATTAGCATGACATTTGTAATCTGGAAAATCTGCACTAAAAAAGGGAACCAATTTTTTGTGGTTTTTTCCCCCTCTTTATTTGTTTAAAGAAACTAATTAAACAATATAAATACTTGAGTCCTTATTGATAGTAGAGCCATGTAAACATTTATGATAAAGTAAAATCCTGAGTTCTTCAGAACCCACATTGCTTTCACCACTTTCCTTTTAGTTAAAAAAAATTTTTTGATGGCTTCACACATTTATGCAATAACGTTTAGTTATTTTCATCCCTTACTCTCTTCTCTCATCTCTCTCTCCTCTTGCTAGAACCCTTATTTTCAACAAGTCCTTATTCCATTTCATGTTTTCTTTCTGTGTGTGACCCTCTGAGTTTTATTAGCATTTATTCCAATTTCTCTTAGTAATATTTATTAACCAACTGCTATGCATCAAATATACAAATGCTGACACTAATAATGAGAAGACATTTGTTTCTATTAGGAAGTTGATAGTCTAGTAAGAAGAAAAATATGAAAATAAATGTAAAATATATAATGAAATATATTAAAGTAATAGAGATGAGTGCAACACTCAAGCATAATCTATTGAAAATTTAACCAACTCTGCCTGGATATCTAGAGAATTAAAAGAAAGAAAAGAATTTAAGACAGATATTTGATTGCATGAATTACTATGGGACTAGTTGGTGTAACTCACATAAGAGATAAAAATATTCTAAGCCTCCTGTGGTTTTGTGTCAGCCTATCTCTATCCACTGTACTGGATTCTTTCTCTTTGCTAAAAATACATTTAACAAGATTTCATAATGTCTTGAAAATGTTAGAGATAAGAGAAATAATAAAGATAAGAAAGGACTAGAGAATTTCCAGAAGACTAAAAAAGTTGGTAAATGCTATTTATATTTTCAATTTTAAGAGAAAATTTCAATAAAATACTATTTATGGGTGGGTTAAAAGAATGAGAGATGGATTTAGACTGTTAAAGTTAGGCTTTACTTTTTACTAGTTGGGTGGAGTGAGCCAAGCTACTGAACGTCTCTCTCCTTCACGTTCTTCACGTGTAAACCGAGATGTTTCAACAAGTTGTTGTAAGGGTTTGGTGATGTATCTGAGCCATCACCGTGATGGAACCTAGAATCACCTGGGAGACAAGCCTTTGAGCAGGCTGGTGGGGAAGAGCTGACCATGTGAGCGTCACTATTCCGTGGGCTTGGGTCCTAGTATGATAAAAAGAAAATATTCATCACTCTGCATCCTGCCTGTGGATGCCATGTGACCAGCTGCCTCCTGCTCCACCTACCACATCTTCCCTGACGTGAGGGACTGTGCCCCTGGGGCTGCACCCCAAACTTCTTTCCTTGTAGTTGCATTTGTCAGATATTCTTTCAAAACAATAAGAAGGTAAATAATACAAAGAGTTGCACAGGAAAAAATGCAGCATATCTAGTATATGGTAATATTTCGAAAATATGATGCATTTTACAATTATACAGGCTAAAAACAAAACTGTTTGGTCTTAGTCACACCAGGATTCAAAATAGAATGTTTGAAAGAACTTTGACATAAAAAAGGAAGTGATGCTATGTTAGGACCAGAGCAAGCTTACTAATAACAAGTCAGACCACACACACACACACACACACACACACACACACACACACTTTCCCGTTTGAACACATGTTTGACACCACATGAAAGAAATTTTGTAGACATAACACAAGTAACTAGAATCCCTGTAAATTTATGGGGAAATGTGTACACTCAAAGCTTTGATGACCTGCACATTTGAGGAACTAGACTCTCTGGAAAGCCACATCAAAATATGTATATGTTCTCAAGGATATCACAGCAGAGTAGGAGAAATAAATATTTTTACAGCTATTTAGTACAATATGAATACATACTCAGCATCGTGGTCACATAGAAAACAGTGTCATGAATTCTGGTTGATTGTGAAAGGCAGAAGGATCCCAGGGGAAAGATATTTGAACTGATTTTTGATTTGTGATCTTTTTTTAATATTAAAATAATTTGGGGAAACACCTTCTTATGCTGTTAGAACTGCCAACACTGCAAGAAGTCTCTGATTATTTCAGTTAAAATAATTTTTAAATAATTTTATCCATTTATCATTAAAACAAATGTATCCAAAATGAAACAGTTTCTGTGACAAATGAGAGATAAATAAGTCACCTTGTGGGCTGCTTATTGCTTGAGGTCCATGTTTGTTTGTCTGTTTGTTTGCTTTTCTGTTGTATCTGTGTAAGGGCTGCCCACTTCTCCATCACTTCTGCCACTGAAGACATTCCTCACCCAGAAAATCACAATGGGCTCTTAGGAGGTCTTGTTCTGCCTGTCCCATTCATCTTTTGCATAAATCAGGTGAAGTCAAACTTTTAAAAAACTAAATCTAAGTTGCTGAGTAGCAAAACAAAAAATGTTCCTGGGATTTGACCTCTGTGCTGTCTAGTGTCAGTTCTCACCCACTGTCTCCACATACGCCCTCTACTTAGCCGTGGGAACACATCTCTCACACTCTGTCTGGAGACGTACCTTTTACTTTTCATTATATAAAATTCCAACATCTCCTTTTACCTGTTAACCTAAAATTTGATATTCTCTTGTTATAGTTCTTTCATTTCTATAACATATCATTTCTAATGATCTGGTAAAAAAAAAGAGTGGGGCTAAGATTTGGAGATCCAGATTCCTATTATTGCGTTGCATTTAACATCACTGTGTGTCAGGATTTTTTTTTTTCATTCTCAAGTGAAAATTTTTAGATCAATTATCTTTTCAATATACAGTTTTTATCAATGCTTTCCGACACTCTTCCTTACCCCTCCCGAAACTACTAACCAATACCTGAACCTATCTCCAACTACATGTTCTATCTATCCATCTATGTATCTATCTATCTCTTTTGAGACAGGGTTTCTCTGTGTCCTTGCTGTCCTAGAGTCACGTTGTAGACCAAGCTGGCCTCGAACTCACAACAATCCACCTGTCTCTGCCTCCCAGCATGCTGGGATTACAGGCGTGCGTCACTGCGCCTGGCTTCCTTTTTAAAAAATAACCCACTGAGTACATTTTGTGCTTCCCATCTTCATGGTTGTTGAGTCATTCACTGGATCATAGTGGCTCTACCAAGGACCATGCCCTTAAGGAAAAATGACCTTCCTTCCTCAAGTGGTCATTAACTTCTTGTGAGCACCTTCTTCTTCCTGGGAGGTTGATTGGCTTGACCTTCTACAGGCCTTGTGGAGGCAAATGCAGCTGCTGTGAGCTTATAAAATGCTCTACCATGTACAGAAGGCAACCTTTCAACCTGTTCCTGCCCAACTTCTGGATCTTACCATCTTTCCGCCTCCTCTTCCACAAGGGAATTTGATATAGATGTCCTGTTTGTGGCTCAG
Organism: Acomys russatus; assembly: GCF_903995435.1. Lineage (NCBI taxonomy): Eukaryota > Metazoa > Chordata > Mammalia > Rodentia > Muridae > Acomys > Acomys russatus. The sequence goes on along the minus strand of NC_067142.1, from coordinate 57,874,983 downwards.
CACTCTACAGGGACTTGGTCTCTGCACTTTAACCAGTTGTAGAGTTTCTACATTAACTGCTGTCCACTACACAAAGCAGCGTCTTTAATGAGGCATGGGAGCCTCACTAATCTGTAGATCTAGAGGCATGAATATATAGAATAGTTTAATACTAGGTCCATTTAGCAAAATATTAGTAGTAAGTTCATGTCTGAGGCCTATGAGCTCCCCAATCATGAATTCCTGTTCAGAGTTATAGTGTTAGGTGTATATTTTCTCCTATGGAGTGCGCCTTTGATCCAATCAGCCAGCAGTTGGTTATCCCCATAACATCTATGCTCATATCTTGCCATATTAATCATTACTGTAATTCACAGAGTACACTCCCCACACCCTAGCAGCCGGTATAGCACCCTCTGGTATTTAAGAAAGTTATATAGCAGAGAGGACGCTTCTTAGTCAATCTCAACTTCATTTCTCCATGCCCTGTGACACTATGTGGCATCTTTGGTAATAAGACCCAACCATCATGCACTGAGTGACCAAGAGCCCTGACAACAGCCTACATTGTTTGAGGCCTCTGTGACACCTTTGAACAACTCGAGGGGAGATATACCACACCTAGGGCTGAGCTTCTTATTTGGCAGCAAAAGGATCATGGGAAGAGCACTGTCCCGTGTATAGAGGAGGGTAATCAAATTCAATTATTTTATGTGAAATATATATATATGTGTGTGTGTGTGTGTGTGTGTGTGTGTGTGTGTGTGAGATAGAGTAGTAGGTTTCCATAGGGCTTTTAAAAATATCCTGCTCTATCCTCTTGTCCTCCCCACTTAAGCCTCCCTTTCCATTAGCCCTTTGTTCACATGTGTCCTACTGTCCTCCCTCGCTTCAGATCTGTATGCTATCTACACACAATGAAATTTTATTTAGGTATAAAGAAATATGAAATTTGCAAGTAAATTAATGTAACTGGGGATCATTATACTGAGGTAACCCCAACACAGAAAGACAAACTGTACATCTTTTTACATATACATGGATCCTAACATTGAACGTTTAAAGCCCTTCATTAGGTTGGAGTACCTGTAGAATACAGGAGACTAGTGGGAAAGGGGATTTATTAACTGGCTTTTTGTAAGATGTTCATTAGCTCTGTCCTTTTGTGACTTTTCAAGTTAATTTTCCTACTATATGTAGCTTCACATAAACAGTAGGCTTGAGTAGGTACAAAATTAGCTATGAAGTTGTTAAAAATAATCATTTGGACCATAAACGAGATCAGATTCTACTCAAGGAAAAGGGAGGAAGACGGGGTAGAGAAAGAGAGAGAAGAAAGAATAGGGAAACATATACGCGTGTGTGATTTCCTGACTGGTTAGACGGGTAAAAGGCAAAGGGCGAAGGGCAGTGAAGACTTTGCGTGGCCAGCAATAAGAGGCCCAGTTTGGGTATAATGAGCCGTGGTGTCCATTTTCTTTCATGTAAGTTGTGTTTGCCAATCTGAGGGAGGGGGGATCATCCTGGATTAGAGGAAAGCATTTAGGGGTTAACAGACTATAAGTGGACAATGTGGTATTGACTGTGGCAAGGCTCAAATGCTTTAGCATACCAATATTCAAGCTGTAAGTAAACGTCAGGTTGTGAACACAAGATGCCCCAACCTCCATTCAGACTCATAAGATATAAAGACTATTTCCTTTTGTGATGAGAGATGGATTATAAATGCTCGTGAACATGGCCAACTTTGGATTTTGTATTTATTTTGCTTATTTGTTTAGAAGATTTGATTTTGGGGGGAAATACCTAGAAAAAATAAAAAACTGTTCAGCTGAGATCCAATGTTGTGCTCATAAAGCAGTAGTGGTTTTTTTTTTTTTTTAAATGCAGTTTTAATAAATATAACCTGTCGGTGCTGTGAAAACTAGTTCCAACTGGTTCCCAGGCCTCAGGTCTAGAGTCACTTTCTGCAGAACCAAGTGAATCTGAAGAATCACCTGCTGGCTTCCATTCTTCCTGGATGAACATGATGCAGAGTCTTGACCTCACTCTGCAAAGCTCTGTTGCTGGTCACTGAGTGAGTCACTGGGCCCCGACTGCTTCTCTGGGCAGCTGGCCCAGCCAATAGGATTGGGTTTTTTTGAGGGATAAAGGGAAGGAAGCCATTACATTAGGGCCACTTCACTTTAGTACCAAAAAAAAAAAAAAAAAAAAAAAAAAAGCCTCAAAGTTTCCTCTCCTTAGTTGCATTAACTATGTTCCTGAAACCAGTTTTTGTTGACAAGAGGGAGACTATTTAAGAACAGTAGGGGATGGGGTGGGGAACAGGGATCAAAGACAGCTGAGGGCCTGGATTATCCAGGGTGTACAAGAACTGCTGTGTTAGCCCTACCACTCAAAGTTATGAGCCCCTTACTGGTTCGTTATACAGATACCAAGGACTCCGGAGCAGGCGTCACTAGACCCTGGACTTTAGATTATCCAATTCCTTTCAGAGATGAGCCAGTCAGCTAAGAAGCTTGACACAAAGACGATAGACAGTTACAAAGCTCTCTGTCTCTTTGACTCTAGGAAACTAAACGAGCCTGGTTCCCCTAGAACACATGTGCCTGAATGAAAATGGCCTTTGAGGCCCTGCGAGAGACACAGTCTCTGTGGCCCTGGACTGAAAGAGCAGAGTGGGAGCAACTGTTCTGCACCTTGAAGGTGAAGATTCCCATGCTGATTGTGATGCCCAAGAGATGAGGAAATTGCTTCAAGCTAATAACGTACTTTGTCCATTGAATTTTCATTTTTCTGTTGCCAAGCATTTCCAAAGATTTTAAGGGCATATGACACAACCTTCTCATGTGTTATTACAGACACTACAAGGGTTTCCAATATTTCTAGGTCTTGGACTCTACTTTTTTGAACCTCGTACAGTTGTTGACTGGCGTCAGAAACCAGTAGCTTTAAGTGACATGAAGAATGGGCTCTATCTTTCAGTCTAGGCTGTTGAGTGTGAATATAGTACCACGCGCTTCACGTCAGCTCTAGAAAAAAATATATATGTCTTCTAATAAATCAGTGTACTTTAAAAACACAGGCAAGAATGCTTCTCTAATTTTCTTTAGCTATCAAGAGGCTAAAAAAAATGTTCTCTGTTTCTTTGATAGTGTTTGATTATGTCCAACTTTACTGATCAATACTTTTTTCCTCTCTGACTTTTAATTTGGCCTTTGTTTGACTAAGTCTGTGCTGATCGTTTGGGGCTTTTAAATTTTCTATATTTATTATAAGTCTCCCATATATCTTTAAACATGTAAGAGTAAAACCAGAAACTAAAGTAGTACTCAACAAGTCAGCTTGAATTGGTACAATGTGACCTGATTCCTAGAGACTAGAGTGACACCAAGATAACCGCCCACCCCCCCCAACATGCAGGAGTTAGACAGAAGCTCTCCCACTGCCTGCACATTAGAAACTTCAGTCAGATCCAGGAGGATATAGAGTGAGGCCAATGGGAAGAAAAGCAGAGATTGATGGTAACATCACGGCCTTCTAGGTTGAACTACAAGACACCCCCCACTACTCCTGCAGAAAGGAAAGGGAGCACCCAAGCTATCCAAACTCAGGCCTAGTAAGGAGACTTCAAGGGTGCTTCCTAAGAGAGCTTTGGAGGGAATTTCTTGAAATCAGGATATGCAAAGAAACGGTGCCCATCCCCCACCAAAGAAAGCTATAATTTAACTCCACCCAGGGAATCTGTTAGGAAGAGAAAGGCCAACTGCTAATTCATAGAGAGAGGAAGATCTCTCTGCATTGAGGTGCGACTGCACACCCCCTGCTCCCTAGAGACAAAGCATGAGTACTGTGGACAAATGTGGGGCTCACGAGAGAGTTACAATCAGTGAAGTTGTAGTTAATACTAGAACATCCCTGCATCCTCTCAGACCAAGGAGTGTGTCTGCTTCTACTTGAAAGGAATCCTCAAACTGCTGACCTATCAGTCGCGTTTCTACTTCTCCTCTCTGACAAACACAAGTGACTCTTCTCAGTGAAACTGGCTCATTTGGAAAGAACAAAAAAGGCAAACAACTCATCTCCAAGTTGTACAGATATATTTCATCTGAGAAATTTGCTTTGCTAATGCAGTGTATCCGGTTGCATCACTTCTGAACTAACTGCTGTCTACAGAAGCAGATGATCATCCTCAGTGCTGTAATACTTGTTACGGCTTGGATGAGAGAAAGTGGAAGGGGAAAGGATACTAGTACCAGCCAAGCTTTAGAAGGGTGTGTCTGAGCAAGGTGGATTAGCAGAGAAGGGTGGAAGTCAGAAAGGGAAACTGCCTGACTTATCGGGCTGAACGGAGGTGGCTGTGGCCAATACTAAATGCACCCGGCTCTCACTTTTGCAAGTTCTAACACTTGCCAAGATGTGCCTGTGTGGGCAATGATTTCTATGATGTAATTTTGTGCTCTTTAAAGCACTATAACCAAAAGACAAATCAACTTCAGTACAGTTATAAATACCCATTTTATTGTGGTTTTAAGATACAGAAAGGGAACTGAGTAGACATCAAAAGTAAAGGCTTGAAATGATAACATTGGGAGACATTCAGATGTCATATGTTGTCTGCTCTCTATATATAGGAAGTACAGAAACCTCTACTGGTCCTTAAAAGAATCATAATTCTGTTGGCCCTTTGCTGTGAGTATGGCAATATCATTTCATTGTCTACCTTGATTGTCCTATGAGGCAGGGACAGAATGACGTTAACTTTTACAGAAATAGCTCCACTGATAACATGCATGCCTGCTATGTAAGCATAAGGACCTGCGTCCCAATACCCCACATTCGTGTAACAGCCAGGCATAGTGGCACACATCTCTAACCCAAGAGCTGTGGGTGGTAAGGTCAAGCCACAGTAGATAGATCACTAGAGCCAAATGGTGGGCCTTCCAAGCCAAATAGATGAGCTCCATGTTCAGTGGGAGACCATGCCTCAAAAAACAAGGAGAAGCGCAACTAAGGAAGACAATCAGTGTACCACCCACAGACATATGCACATGTGCACAGGCTTTCCCACAGCACATACATACACAATCACATACAACATATACAAACACAACATACACACCAGAGCTTTTTACAAAAAATGATGTCCGGGTGAACCAGTTTTCCAAAAGAAATGCTCTGGTTTATAGTCAATCTCCATGGTATAAAATTTTCTAGACTGCACAATTCCTAAAAACTAAACAATTGGTTCTTATAAAGTAGTGTTAGCCCATGCCAGCACAGTGCTGCTTAAAAAACAACAAATATCAACACTAACAGGTTTCTATAAATACATATGATATAATTTTAATTTCCTGAGAAGATATGCAGACACAAGAGTCTTTGTACCCTATAGCAATTCAGCAAATATTCATAAAAAAATAAGGAATAGCTTAGCTTATGATAAGTATTTTTGTTACATACAATAAAATATTTTTAAATTAGCCTTATATAAAATATCATAATATAGCTTTTCACAAATATTATAAATTGCTTTAAAATACATTTCAACAAGAACTTATAAGCTGGCTAAATTTAGCAGAGTCCAAAATTTGACCATAGATATTCTCTATTACTTTGAGAAGTTAACATGCTTGAGTGAGACAGGCTCTTCCAACAGCATTCTGGCTTTTTCTTGCTCCAGGCAAGAAGAGGAAAATGTCTGCTAGTACAGAAAGGCTCTCTGTCTCTTGCAGCTTCATTCTGGCAACGTTAGGATAAAGGCGATGCATCCATTTTAAAGTTGAATTCATTCGATTTTAGAGATGTGTAATGAGGCAGTGGAAATACCAGTTTCAAAGCAGAGGCCATGTGAATAGGAAAATTGAAAACCCCACTCACTTAATTTATTGTGACTTCAGAGTTGAAGCAAGAGTCTTGTGATCCATCTATCCATGTTCTTGCTGTTCAATTTTTTCCCAAAAATTTCTACCCCATTAACATCATAGAGTTCTTCTATGGTATAGGAAAACTGATATATTTGCCACTTAAGGAACACCAACTAAAAATGTGCAATCATTGCAGTAAACAGCCAGAGACACAACAATTTCTGGGGTTAAATCTAATGACTACTAGTGCAAACTTCCATTTTACTATTTGCAGTGTTTATACACACACACACACATACACACACACACATACACACACACACACACACACACACACACACACACACACACACACACACACACACACGTGAAGGCTTAGTGCAAAGTTCAGAATGACCCTGCATCCTGAGAATGAAGAAATCAAGAAAAAAAATTCCCAAAAAATTCCATTTCATGCCATCTCTACCTCTGTCCCACTAGGTTTCGTAGTGTTTTCTGTCCTAGAGAAGGGTGTTGTTGGCATATGTTGGACACCCCACCAGTCTAATAATTTTTTTCGTTAGGAGGCTCTCAGAAGGTGAGCATGAAGGGATTAAGGTAAAACAGCTCAAGGAAATTATGGTTGGAAAAAAGGGCCAAGCTACCACCCTACACCCTTTTTGCAAACCAAGAAAGACTCCCATGGAAACCCAGGGACTCAAGGGTTAGACAGATTTTTTTTTTGGAAGAGGTCTGTCCATCTGTTGCCCGTACATTTTTATCATGAATTATTCATGTGTATTTGCAGGCCCAACATTAAGGATTTGGCCCATTTGCTGAGTCTTCTTCAGACAGATAGGAGAGTTAAAATCTTATGTGCCAAGAGGTTCTGTCTGTGTTGGGTTGTAAGCCCTCACAAACTGTGTGCATTGCCAACAATCAACGCCCTAACCCTAACCCACCAGTATCTCTAGATACACTGAAGAAGATGAAGGGATAAAACTAAATCTCTAGGAGATGAATATGAGATCTGGCACTAAAACAATCCCCCAGTATGTATTATTTTTCTGAACGTGGTCATTACTGTTGAACCTCAAATATATGGTATCTCCAGCTTTCAGGTCATAAATCCCTCCTATGGTTACGATTTGAAAGTCACTCATTACAGTTTGTAAGACATCATCGTCTTTTCTAACAAGCTGTACTATAAAGGAAGCAGGGTTTTTTATGTGTTCTTTAGCAACAGGAGTCACTTGGCCATAGATTAAGTACACGCCATTGCGAAGTATCTTCAGCATCCCATCAGATGTCATATTCACACAAAAAGGTTCAGGAGATGTCATTTGCCATTTTGAGGGTAATAGTTCTACAAGAAATTAAAAAAAAGAGAGAAAAAAGAAATCAAGTTTATAGTATTGTTTCATCTTCTACCTGGTTATAGTACATTGTTTACTGCCTACAAGTGGATTCTTTACCTGGGCTAGTCTAGTTTTCTCAGGCTGTATTTTAGAGAAGTTGTAGATCATAAGGGCTTTGTATGTCTTCCTCTTCTCAGGTATTACGAATGAAGAAGGGATGTGGGGAGAGAGGAATCACACAACAAGACTAGAATAAGGACTGCTCGTAATCTGTGCATCCCATGTCTTTCTTACATGAATACTATTTAGTCTGTGGCGATTTACCAGGGACATGCTCCCTAACCAGTCTACACTCAACATTGCTCCCCTGTGACTCCCTTGTTCTATACTGTTTTGATTTTCTTCATGGATGATGTTAACAAGAAGCATATTATAAATTAATTTGTCCATTTTCTCCTGTCTTACATCCACTTTAATATGACATCTTTGATAACAAGTATTCTCCATTTTTCCAATTGCTATATCCCCATCACCTAACTAAGTTCCTAGAATTACAACACACCTGTATTTTTATTTTGATATGGGAATCTTGCTGTATTGCCAAGTCTGGGCTCAAATTGCTAAGTTCAAGTGATCCTCCCACTCAGCATCAGTAAATATCTCTAAACTGATTGACAGGTCTATGTTTCTGAGTTTGATGCTCTGTATCTAAAATATGATTCTTCATAACGTGTTCAACTTCACATGCCATTATCTAGATTCTTTTCAACTATCTACTGGTGACTTTATAACTAGAAATAGACTTATTTAATTAAATATAACTCCTTAGTCTGATACTGCCACAGGGAAAATGGGTCTGGATTTAGTCATTCCTTTTCCTATGTAGTGCACTGAACTATTCCCCTGATGATAGTAGTTTTGTTGGCTACTCAGGGCCCTCAACAGGTGCTTTTACTGATTCAAAGTTCATATCTGACCTTTCCTGTAATTCCCCCTAATGTTAGCTTTAGAGGCAAAGCCTGAGAGAGGCAACACTGACTTAGATTATAGTTCATACATAAATAACTAGAATAAGGCTCTGAGACAGGTGCTGGAGGAGAGTGAAGGACTGGTCAGCAAAGCAAACCACAAAGACAGACGTGCCGCTGTCCGTGAGCTCTGCGTTTCTCCTTATTGGCAAACAGCAGGTCTCCAGGAACAATTATAATCATTTTCCTATTTAGCTCAGGTACAGGATTTTTAAAAGCTCACCTTAGCATCAATTTTTTTAATCACATAAAAATATATTTCAAATATATTATATGCCCTCTTCCTTTCACTGACAACACAAACCACAAAACTAGGGATACATTCAGAGAATGCCCTAACCTCCGAGAGCCAAGGTGTATTGAAAAACTGAAGCAAAAGACAGAAGAATGGAAAACCAAATTATAGAAATTGTTTACTCTGAAATGAAAATGGGTTTGTTTAGCTATACAATCAAAAATGTATACACTAAGAAATAGTCTGAGACTCAGCATGCTAATTAGAATTACTTGTCAACTTGACACAGCCTAGAATCATCTGGGAAGAGAACCTGAGCGAGAGCTGTTTTTATTGAGTTGATCTCATAGAGGATTGTCTGAAGTTGATAGTAGTGGGAAAATCCATCCCACTATGGTTGGTGCCATTCCCTAAGCAAGGTGTTCTAAACTGTAAAATAAATAAATAATTTTTAAAATAAGAACAAAAAATAGAGAAATAGATATGTAACTGAGTATTAGAACATAAGCAAGTATACATTTCATTATTTCATTTCTCTTTGCTCTTGACTGTGAATCTGTCTAGATGGATCAAGCTCCTGTTGCTATGACAGTGGCAGACTGCCATTTGCACTTGTGAGCCAGAAGACATCCTCTTTCCCCCAAGTTGCTTTTGATCATGGTATCTTATTAAAGCAACAGAAATAAAACTAAAACAGCCAACAGCACCGATTTCCATGTGTTTTCCGAGCAAATATCAGGCGACTATAAAGAAACGTGACTCAGAAGCCAAGAAGAAGTACTTGTTCCTCTAACTCTCCACTCTGATTCTAACTGCAGTAATGAGCCCCCGACGCTCTACTGGTCACTAGAAATGGGTGAAATATAAGAAGTGCTTTGAGGAAAGGTTGTGGGGATCTGAGGAGTATCCCTCATAAACCACCAAACTAAAAGCTGATTACTGTATGCAGATCCATAAGTGTTTTAGTGGGAGGCATATGCCAGCCACAAGAGTCACCATGTGTGGCCTTGTCAGTCTGGATCTGCTCTGGAAGCCTCAATTGTCACTAGGCTGATGGCAAGTATAGGATGAGTGATTATAAGAAACAATAATCAAACGTGGGCAAAAGGATGCACAGGCTTTTTGAGGGCACTAGCCTTGGCCTTCTTGCACCAGAAACTCAGGAAAATGAAAGTAAACTATGAGAGACATGTTACTCACCAAACTTCACCATGCAGGCCTCTTTGGCAGCTGGCTGTAGAAGGAAAGGAAGCGATGGTTAAAATGATGGTGCAGTTGCTACTTGTTTGACTGATTACTTGGAGCTTAAAGTTTCTAAAGCAAACTACGTTCCAAAGTCAAAGGCAGGGGGAACCAATGCGTGCACACACACACACACACACACACACACACGCACACACACACCTGGTTCATGTCTTTCTTCATTGCTTCCCTCTACAGAAGACTGGCTCTGTCCTTTGCATTTGATTTACAGGTGGCTTTGGCATTAGCACTTAGGGAAGGTAGGAAGAAGCAAATGATGTGTGGATGCAGGGAAGAGGTCTAATTAGACACGCTGGAGTTTAGCTGTATAAGGAGACAAAGAAAAACATGAATAGCGTGATGGGCAGTGTTGTTTTCACTTTCAAATGGTGTCTTTGAGTTTTAGATTTGATAATGAGAAGAAAGATAGCAGATCTCTTTTGGGGTCTCTCACGCAGGACTTTGGCGCCTCGTTCTGTTTATTTAACTTAGAGCCACAAGACAAGTACTGGAACTATGTTGTTCCTCTCTGGCTTACCATGAACTGCACTCTCTATAACCCTATAGTTTCCCAAGATTATCTGTTGCCTGTGGGAAGAATATAATGGAACCTCTGCTTATCTTTCTCTTTACTTAAAATAACCATAAACTGGCTCTAGAAACATTTAATGTTTAAAAATTCACATGCCACAAGTAATATCTAAGATGCAAACAGAATCAGATACAACTGTTTCAGATGTCTGCAGCGTGCCCCATTGTATATGCTGAAAGATCTTATTTAGTTCTGGCTAATTCACAAATACAGCCATTTAAATGCTGCTAAATGCTTAAGAGTAAGACAAGGCAGAGCCATCTTTTGGCACTCAAACTTCATTACTTTCCTTGGAGCAAAGTACCCAAAGCCCTTTTCTTTTCATGTGGAGACTGATATATGTTCCTTTTAGAGGATTCACTCAGCTCTTATGCTAGGAAAAAACTAAAGAGAATGAAAGGCAAAAGCAATGAAGTAAATTAAGCGTGGACTGGATTCGGGTAAACAGGACTGCACAGTGCCTCTGACCAAGGTGCTGGCAGAGGGGAGAGGAGCCAACTGGTCTGACACAGTGAAGCATGCCTGTCATAGTAGCCCTTAGGAGGCTGAGCAGGAAAGCTGGGCCTTTTAGGTCAAGCTAGGCTGTATTTAAGAGGAAGCAAGAAGTAACTAGCATTCCTGACATGAATGAATACTGGCATGAGACAATGGGAAGAAACAAAGCTACCTCCAAGATTTGGCACTGCAGCCATTGGAAAAATAAAGTTAATTGCTACAAAGAGCAAGGCTAAAGAAATAATAATAATAAATTAAGAGGGGAACAATCATGAGTTTTGAACATGCTAATTTGTGATGCTTATTAGATATCAAGTAGGCAGTTAGATATATGATGCCAAGCCTAGCTGCTTTCAGACATGACATTATATGCGAACATCGGGTCCAAGAAGGCAATTTTCAATTGTTATCATCAAAGTCATAAATCAAGACCAATTAGAATATAAACTTTAAGTTACTGTATTATAAAACGTTAAACTAAAATTAAGAAAATAAAACACACATTATCAAATTATTAGGGCTCTGAATGTGACTAAAAGGTAGAGGCCCAAAATTTCAAAAACAGTAGTATTCCAATTATTTTATTATGTTGTATCACATGTGAATATATTATAGAAAGCTTAACATCTTAACTAAAGCAAAATCTATTTAGACTGGAAACTATTTATTATACAGTTCTGAGTTTCGATCTTGTGCATCTGTTTTGTGTGCCTGGAATTGTACTCAGACATGAGATACTATTTAGCATGCAAATGTTGGTAATTATAATAAAATCATGTTTGTTGATAAGAAGGTGCAATAGAAAGTGATAGAAACCATGAATCTAAACACTAGAAGGCACTGGATTTCCTGAAATATGTTTTACTCTTGCAATTATTTCACCTCTTTTTGTCTTTTCTTAGAAGAGATGCCCAAATTCCACTTAGAACAGGACTGACAGGCTTACAGCAGGGACTCCCAGAACTCAAGTTTCCTGATCTATTAATCAGGGAATAAATAGCAGAGTTCACTGAACCTGTTGTTCAACTTAACTGTGTTGACTCTTGAGAAGGGCTTCTCCAGACACCCTATCTGAATCTGCTCAGTAAATAGCAGCTGCTTTAATAGTGATGCTGGTTAGAAAGAAGAATTAAACAAGCAACTTAAGTACTTTCCTCCCAACATTATACTAGCACAGTAAGCAAGAGAGACGAATGTAATGTACAATTGTTGCCTTTCAAGAAGTTTGTAATCCAACTAGAAAGACACTCACACACACACACACACAGGAAGCAATTAAGTAGCCACCTAAATATAAATATCATGGATTTTGTTACAGCTACTACCAGGTGTAAGGAGTACACAGAAAATCTACATCCATAGGCAAGTGAAGTGCAGAAAGCCTACTGGAAGCTTCTTTAATATCTACTTAGAGTTAGAAAACACAACTGTGTTCATCTTTAACATTGCCATGAATAAAAGTTTGGTTGAGAGATGTGGCCATGCATATTTTAAATGACCTTGTTAGTTTGTATTCCTTGTAACCTTATGTCTAACAATGGCATGAATATTCATCACTGCCATCTATCTAGAGCCAACCATGAGTCAGGCATGTCAGGCACAGCACTGCCTCATTAGTCCTCAAGGCGTCTCTATAAGAAGCAGCATGTTCCTTCTGTAGAAGAGGAAATGAGGACACAGTGATGAAGCAACCAGCCCAAGGTCACATGGCTGATAAGGGGCAAGGCTGGAATCCAAAACTAGACTGTCTTATTCAAAGCTCTCACTCACCCCTACCACTCACGGAGGCAGCTTCTATTTATAATCCTGGTGATGTTACCGAAAGCTACGCAGGAGGCTTTCCTTCCGTCTGCTTCAGTTTTGCTTGCTTTAATGCTTAGAAGGAGCACTTGGTCTTCTGACCTTACTTTGCTTTAAGCCTGGATTTACTTGGTTTGGCTCAAAATGACCGGAACAGACTTCAGACTAGCCCTAACCACCTCTGTTTGGAAACAAAATCTCCTCTGTCTGATTGGAAGTACAGTTGGACAAATTCCATTTTCCCTTCTGGAATTCCATCTTTCACTTCACTGAAGAAAGGGACTTTCCTGAGTATTTGGATCCTTCAGAGAGAAGTTATGTGAACACTTTCATGGAGGGATTGGCCAAACTCCTTGAGCTCAGAACCGATTCTGTTAACTAAATATCTTCTAGAAGAGAGAGAGAGAGAGAAAACAATTCTACTAAAAAACGTTTCTGCTGAGCTGAAAAAAACCCTAGCTTCCCATCCTACATTTTAAACATAAGAGATTTGTTTACATGGAAAAACTGGAGTGGACAAACATAAAAAATAAAATCTTCTAAGTTCCTAAGTATGTGTAGGTGGAAGTGACCTCCTCATAGTGGCCCCCCACCTGTTGGCTGCAAGGATCTCTCTGCTCAAGCCATTTGTTTGTAGGTAATAAGGAAAGTGTAATGGTGGAGCTAACACTGAAGGCCAGTGGCTTCCCCATAGCAGCTAGGCTGCCAAGCATCACATCCGGAAAAGCCTTTTACTTCCCTAAATTTGGAATAAACTCGTAGTTATTTTTAGAAGGGGAACCCTGCATTGAAAGGGGTGTGTTCTTTTGAGGGGATAACCTGGCATCAATGTTCAAACATTATGAATTAGCTAGGTTTGCTTGTGGAAAGAGATATCACTCAGAAAGGCATTTCCCTCCCCCAATGGCATCTAGACTCAGTGATATTCAGAGCCACCTGACTAATAAAATCCAAGGAGGTTTGCAGAAGGAAAAGGCATTTCCAGCATGAAATTAATGCCATTCTCGCCTTCTTCCTTTAAACGCCAGAGAATGCTGATAGCCCTTTCCCTTCTGCTCAGCATTCATTGCTTCAGAAAGCTCGTGTCTTGGCTCATTCTTTGGAAGGGCGGGGCTGAGGATTAGAACTCCCTCTGCCTCTCATGCATTTATCCACTTACAGACTGCAGAATAATGAGCTCCTATGTAAACCTTCAGCCACGACCATGACCAGTACCACTACCTGACCGGGCATGGACAGCGCACTACTTCTTCCTGCATCTTCTCTCAATACCTTGCTGACGTAGAACCACACCTTTAAGACCATCCCTAGCTCCTATGCTCATACCACAACTCTTTCTCACACAGGTATCATAGGCACCCATCATTTTACTCTACCCAAGGCTTAGTGTCTTTTAATGGACCCAGAAATAGGCTTCCTCTTGAATTATGTCAGGCCTTATTTAATTTCTTTCTTTCTGGCCAATGCTGTTTTGGTTTTTGTTTTTCAACACAGGGTTTCTGTGCAGCCCTGGCTGTTCTGGAACAGAAAACACTTCTAGAAAGAGCCTAACTGATATGCATTTCCATTGCAGGTCCCATCTAGACCCACAATCAAGACTGCAGTTCAATGGGAAATTCCTGCTAACCATCACATTCCCATTATAGGTCCCATCTAGACCCACAATTTAGACTGCAGCTCAATGGGAAATTCTTGCTCAGGGGCTTCCCAAAAAAAAAAAAAAAAAAAAAAAAAAAAAAAAAAAAAAGACATGTGCTTCTTCTTCTTCCATGAAGCCTTCCCTGGTCACCTCAGCCCAAAGCCACTGTCCTCACTTTAGAATTCCTAAACCACAACTACATGGCTTACTCTTATGTAAACTATTGAGCAATGTAATTATAGAAAGCAGGACACTGAGTAAACAGATCCGTTTCCCTGTCACTGTGTTGCAGACCTAACCACCAGAATCAGAACAATGACAGAACTTTCTCAAATCTGTGCAGCTGGTTATGGGGAGGCTAACCTAGAACTGGAATCCAAGCTTTCTTTCTTTTTCTGTAGTTCAATTCCATTTCCCTCTTCAGCATACACTTGCTTCCTGCCATTTTATTCTGTTTCCTATTCTCTTTTTGTGTTTCTCTCCCCAATGAGACCACAGCTTATCTGGATTTATCTGAAGAAAGCACCATGTACTAGTCTCTCTCTCTCTCTCTCTCTCTCTCTCTCTCTCTCTCTCTCTCTCTCTCTCTCTCTCTCTTTTTTTTTTTTTTTTTTTTTTTTTTTTTTTTTTTTGTCTATCAAGAAGTAGGGTCTCAGGAAGGGAAAAAAAGCCTCCACAGGCACCTGTTAAAGGCTCAGTTTAAACATGTAATTCTATCTAGATCAAGCCTACAGTGAACATTTAGTATTTTCTGGTGCCTTTTTGTCTCAAAACACCCAGATAAATTTAAAGATGCATGCCATTACAAAGCTTGAATTGTTTATAGTGTTTGTACTCTCAGATGCCTTCCTTCCCACTACCCCTAGCAAAACTGAATAGTAATGATAATGATAAGATTAGCAAATAACCTCTATATAATGTAACTAGCCACTGTAGGGTCTACTGCCACCTTACCTTGAATGAAGTAAAGATCAGTGCACCAGTGGTATAGAACAGTGCCAGCAACAGGGCAGCTATGCACAAAAGCCATGGCTTCCTGAACTTCTGTGCCCCTCGAGGACTGGACTGGCTCAAAGGAGTTTCCCCCATGAGGCTAGAACTCTTCCTCCGGAGGGATGAGAGCTGTGGAAAAGCAGATAAGCACAAGTGATGAATGAACGAAGCGATGTCATGTTTTATAGTAATTAGCCGTGGGTGTGGAGGTGGAGTTTTCCTCTGGAACACTGCTGAGCCCTGACAGTCATCATGGCACCAGGCCAAACATACAGAAGGAATGAGAAGGCTTCGAGCCAACAGAAACACGGGATGGGGGGGGGGGGGGGGGGGAAGCCACTAAGAGGGAAGTTCAGAAGGGAAAAGTCTTTCCTGAAGCAAGAGGAAGTACTGGGTGCAAACATAGCTGGCCTCAGCTGCTGTAAGACACGCTGCGCATTTCAAGTTATTTCCAACTAGGAAAAAAAAAAAAAACCTTCTAAGAAGAAATAAAACGTAAAACTAAGTTTTTTCATACTGCAGATATAATGGCTGGATAAGACAGAGACTTGGGAGCTGAAGAAGCAAGGATGCATGCTTTAAACAGCATAGTTCTCATGAAGTCGCCACACACTGTACACTTCACATACGTACCGTTTTATAGACACAGCATTTCTGCTTGTCAGTTGCATGCTGGTAGAAGTTTTAAAACAGCAAATCAAACCTCTAACAACAAAAAAGTAATAATTTTCTAGAGTACAAGATGTGTTTATTCTGAAATAGTATTTAAAAAAAAAAAAAAAACTGCAACTGGGGCCTGGAGAGATGGCTTGGCCATTCGGAGCATCATCTGTTACTCTTGCAAAGAATTTGAGTTCAGGTCTGAGCAGCAATGTGCTACCATCTGTGACTCCAGTTCCACGGAATCCAACCCTCCCTTTCTGACCTTCCAAGGTAACAGACATATATGTAATGCACATACATATATGTGTGCAAAGCATTCAAACACATAAAATAAATCTAAAAATTAAAGAACAACTGCAGGCACATTACTAGGACTTAGCAAATATTGGTAAATAAAACAATGGTCCATTTTCTCACACTTTTACCATGTTGAAACTAAATTCCATTTCCACCATCAAATAGAAGTAAAATTATCATCTAAAAGGTTATTTCTTGTACCTTGCCCCCAAGCTCAGTTTATACTCTGTCCTTCGCCCACAAATATAAATGCCTTTTCCATGCCTAGCATGGTGGCGCAACATTTAATCCCAGCACTCGGGAGGCAGAGGCAGGTGGATCTCTGTGAGTTCGAGGCCAACCTGGTCTATAAAGCGAGGTCAGGACAGCCTGGACCATAAGAGAAACCCTGTCTTGAAAAACCAATAAATATATACATAAACAAACAAACAAGTAAATGTCTTTCCCTTTCTGACATCAAAATAGAAATTAAGCACAAAAAAATGAAGAAGTCCTTTGTTCTCTGTACATAAGCCTCCTCATCTGTTTAAACAAAATTATTACCTGACTTACAGAATGCCAGCATCATTTGTTTGAAACCTCATGGGCTTTAAATCTAGACACACCTGCGAGCATTGCCCAGTACAGCTCAGCCCTGACTCCTTGTATGGCATGTTAGTGGATTTCTCTGAGCCTGTATTTATACTTCATAATGGTTTTTTTTTTCAATAATAAAACAAAGCACAAAGTTTAGCTTAGTGTTCCATGATGGTTACTATAGCTTATCTTTGCCCTTTTTAGAAGTGTGGGGATGAACTCTATCATAAAATCCTAGAAAATAATAATATTCCTTATTATTTTTTCATAGAAAATAGGTTAACTAAAGTTGACTCAAATGAAAGTATTTTGGAGACAGTATCTTTTTAATCTAAAAGAAAAGCAAAAGGTTTTTTAGAAGTAGGGGGGAAACAGATTTAACATCTTCATCTATGAAGAAGGAAGCTAAGGTTAGCAGAGGTTTTGGGGTTCCTCAAACCCCTAGTGGCTGATGAAGTGGAAATCACAGTCCAGAGGCCGTAGTATTTTGTAACAAATCCAGATCTGTCTTAATGTCATACTATTTGGGGTAATATTTCCTACTGAGTTGTCAAGATTTCAGCTTGTATCTTGACAAGCAACTTGGCCCTATTGTATCTTGACAATGAGCTGTTCTTGAGGAAGATACAGCTTCGGACGAATAATATCACACAGGGGTGAGTGAGAAATTGGCTCTTGAGGAAGAACACTGACCCTGTAACTCTTGCTTTTGTGTTACACAAAGAGAGAACTTAAAATCCACCACTGAGAAGTGGACCCTTTCCTTCTTGCTTGTATCATCCGCTCCTTTCTTGTCTCCTGTCCAAATATTAGACGGACTTCTGCTTACTCATTTCAGGAGAGATGCAATCCTCATGAGGAACTAGTCCAAGTGAAAATGCACGTCCAAGGTTGGGTTTGGGTATAGTCTTATTTTAGCTTTGTGACAGTATCTAAGGAAAACTGACACAGTTATCTTGAAAAGAATGTACATTCCATGACTTCTTTCCATTAAGCACAGCTCAGAAATAATGAAACTTCAAGTCAGCACAGGCGACAGTAGGATAGGATTTCGGCATTCTCAAGTTTTGAGTCATAACTGATGCCTCGCTAGCATAAGCCAGAAAGAATATTTTGTGACAGCTCAGGATTCGACAAAGGCATAATGCATACCAAACTCAATATTCGCCTTAATTTAGGGACATTTTTTTGGCTTACATAATTGTAAGTGAAATTTTTAAAAAATCTTAAATCCCACTAGCAAATCCCTTTTTCTTTTATTCTTGAGGCTATTGCATAATTATATAATATCTCCCTTCCTTTTCATTCCTTCAAACCCTCCTACATACCCTTTCTTGCATGGAGATTTGGGAGAATACTTAAATCACAGACAGTCACCAAAGAACTTACCACTCAACCATACTGAAATCACACACACAAAGAGATCTGTGCCCATATGAGTAACACATGTAAGACAGTAGAAACAGAAAGTTCTTGGTAAGTGAAGTAATTGAAAAGGCAGGTTAGGAATGCTCTCTTGGCAGAGGAGAGGAAAGCACTTTTTTCCCTGAAGAAATAATAATAAGGAATATATTAAGAGGCATAGATAACTGTAAATGTTAGAAATTAAATGAAAATATTTAGAAGAAAATTAAAAATTCTTTGCCGGTTGAAAAGTTATCTCAGGTTAAAAGAAAATTATCTGAGATAATCAAGTAATGTAATTATATTCATTGCTATCTTAAATTGAGATAAATCAGTTAATAGATATGTGGTTGTAATTCAGTTATGGAGTAAATAACACTAAAACATATTAGGCATCCACTCTGTGCATAATCATTACTTTGAACACCAAAAATCCCTTAGTCGAATGCTTCCTCTATAAAAATTATCAAACTGACACTTGGAAGGGTAATTTACCAGCTCATACAAGTAGAAGAGGGATTGAATCTTCATCTGTTGAACCAAAACACTCATATTGTATGTATCTCTGTATATGAGATAAAGCAGGTGGGAAATGTGTAATAATATCCATGACAGCATTAACACATGATCAGCTTCCTCCTCAATCCTGTATTACTTAGGTCTATAGGCCTTGGCCCAATCTCCTTTTACAACTGTTTGTTATGATTTCATTCTCGTTGATAATGTATAGTGTCTCACGTTCAGTCTGAAACATATCCTACATCAGAATTTAAGTTACTCTAGATATTACAGTATTTCTTATATTTTCTTAAATATGGCACATTTGAGATAAATAAATGGATATAGTTGCATAGGGAATAGAGAAGAGAAGGAGAAAGAGAAGAAGAGTGGAGGGGTGGGAGGGGAGGGGAGGAGAGGAGACACTAATGCATAATTAGTATTTTAATTTTGGAATTTTAAGGCAAGAACTTCTAAGATTGATAAGCATCCACCCTATAAAAATAATTTGAGGATAAAGTATGTAGCCCAGTCAGTAAAGAGTGCATGCCTAACCTACTCAAGGCCCTGAGTTTGATCACCTGGCACCAAATTGAAGAGGCTAACGCACAACTCACTATGCATAAGTAAACATATGTGTTTATCTATATAGATGTGTTTCTATATGTGCAGATGTATACACACGTGAATATTATATCTACAGTAACCCTAAATGTTATACAGAAGCTTCTTATACCAAACCTCAGACCATCTTTTCTAAAGAATTAGCTATAGCCCTGGCTAAGGGCTTCTAAGGATTATTTTTATTCAAACTATACTATAAACTGTTTGATAGTTTCATACATTTATAAAATGAACTTCTGTCATTTTCATTTCCTTGTTCCCATTTTTTTTATCCCAATTTCTTTCTTACAGGAACACTTCTCAATAAGTCCCCTCTTATTTCACAACCTCTTTTTGTTTGTACGGTCTACAGAGTTAATGGGCATTTCCAGCCTGAGTGTAAATGGAAGGGTTATTTTACTGGAGCAAGGACAATTTTTCATGGCTACTCCAATGTGTGAAATGACACCTAAGAAGCCCAAGGACAGCTATTAAGTGGCATGTCCACTGTGCAACTTCCACAGAAGCCTCTGTCTCTTTAAACACCTGCTTTCCTATTAATCTTTTAGAATGACTATGTGGGCTTGCAAGTTCCTGACTTTGTACTCAGAGGCCTTAATCCAACATGTCAGTTGTCATGTACTTTTGAAACATCATTTAGTGAGAGGTAAAAACTTCCTTCTCAGAACTTGCACTTAGAACAGATCTTCCCACTTTTCAATATGGCATAATACCAGCTACTTGAAACCATCAAACATTACCTTAGATGCTGTCATAAATCTCCATTGCTGTTAAACATACTTTGCCCGATATCAGAGATTTGGGGAAATGCAGAGAACTGTGTGTTTTACCTGTCAACCTAGTTGAAGTAAAAGGTTTTAAAATCCCTGAGACAATGTGTTTTACCAGACTCCCCTGGGTTTTCTTGGTCATCTCTGGAATGGAATTTGGAGAAATTTTTCTTAACCTAATATTTATCTCTCCGCCTGAGGAAAATCTTCCGAAGTTCACACTACGGATGATGGCATAACAGGTCCTGCACTGGCAGGAGCAGCCGCATGTTCTCCCAGTGCGCAATGCTCCAGCCAGAGTTGTGTTTCTATAAAAGCCTAGGAGGCATTTTCTCTCCTGGCTATCCACTAATACTGTTGTTTACACTTCTATCCACATATTGCAATTCATGGCTAGAATTTTTTTTTTTTTTTTTTTTTTTTTGCCTTGATCTGGTAAGTTAAATTAATAAGAAAGACTTGGGCACCTACCTCTCTATGCAATTCTACATACAATAGACTGTATAACTGTCCTTGTTCACTTGGGAATACATTAGGATCACTACTTAATAACTTCTCTATAATAATGCAGCGTTAGACTCTTCAGTGCTAATAGACAAAGGCCGATCTCTACAAACTTCCTGCTATTTTCTTTTCTTTTCTTTTCTTTCTTTTTTTTTTTTTTTTCAAACTGGAGAAAGAAGCACATATATGAGACTAAATCAGGGAGTGCTTGTACAGCTGAGCTCAGTACTCAATATCTAATGAGATGTTTTATAAAAGAGGGAATGTCTGGGCCATGACAAAGTCACCAGGAATGTTAGCCAGTAAGCTCCTGTTTATATTAATGAATTTCCTGAGTGTTACACTATACTTACTATGTAGAGTATTATTCATAATGTATGTAATATGTATACATGTGTATCTATGTAGACCACTACAATGGTTTTAAGCATTTTACTTGGAAATAGAGAAAAAAAAAAAAGAGGAATAAGTTAAGACTCTCTAAACTAGTCATCATTGAGCCTTCTTCTAGATGTAAGCTTCCCAAACTTGTATTAAAAATGTAAGTCTGCAGTGATACATTTCTCTCTTATGTAATTTCCTTGAGGTTACTAAGTAATTCAATTTCAGGTAATAATCGGCCAAGCATCCAGAGTTGAAGCCGAACTGTCTGTCCATCCAGTGTGGTGATTAGCTATGCATACAGTAGTATGTTCCTCTTTGAAGAGGGAACTTCAGGCTCATATGCAGTGGAAAAAACACTGAATCACAGACACGGTTGTAGGAATGCAGCTTGGTTTGACATGGAGCCAGCAGGCAGTTTCCATTCACTGAGGAAAGAGCAAACACCCCTTGAGAGGTACATGTGAAAGTTATGCAATGATAAGGTCCAAATTATTTCAAGTCATCTTTGCCAAGCAAGCCTAAGGGAAATCTCCTTGGCTGAAGGTGAAGCTACTGCCCCTCCCCACACGTACATGGCCTCCTACGTCCTCAGACTCTCTGGCTTCTTGTCCCACCAAGTCTTCATTCAGCTCTTCCTCCCGTGAATCCCTGGACCACGTCAGGATCCAGCCTCTCAGGTTCCAGCGCCACTGAGTCATGATTTCCAGTGCCAATCACAATAAAACAGGGAAGACTGAAAATAACAAGTTAGCAATAGGAAATGAATTTTGTATGAGAGTCTTGCTCTCCTACAGCCACCATATTGAAAGTTTAAAGTCATGGATTGTTCTGATTACTTGATGCTCTTAGCATTATTACAAAGCAGGTTAAGGCAGGTACCTACTTACCCAAGTTCACACAACTGATAAAAATAGAATACGTATCAGTTTAACTCTAAAATCCATGCTTTGCTCTGTCTTGATGTATAAGTAAACATCTGAACCTGGGATAGGACTTTTAAGTGAGAAATAGGTACTAGTGTTAAAGATCTTTACAGAGAGATTTTCTACTGTGATGTGCTAATAATCTCTTCTAAAAGAAAGAATTGCTAATTAAATGTACTTATTAGATAGGAATAATTTTTTGGCTCTGTGTACAGTTTTCTATTCTTTTACATTTTTCTCCTTAATCTAAAAAAATGTCTTAAGTTTCAGAATGGAGCCATTTAATATCAAGTTCTAAATTACAATGGAGATACAAAATATAGTGGGAATCAGATAAATATTTCTAGGCACAATTTTTTTTTTGCCATGGTGTTCAATTATTCTTTAAAGAAATATTATCAACTGACATTGGGGCAACCTTTATTTTTTACTTTGATAGTATTTATATAACATGCTCTTATGTAAGTGTTACCCTTCATGTTAATTGATGCATGAGAATACTAACTGTAAAATTTGTGGGTAAACACTGAGCCAAGGGAAGTAGGAATTTAAAAAGAAATGCAGAGCCAAGGAGAGTTGTGAGAAACAGATGGATGCTCTAATTTCACTAATTTCATTTTTAAAAAGAAATAGAAATAAAATAGAAGGGAGATGGGACAGTGGGAGCATAGGACTAACAGGTGGTCCAGCAGCCTTCCCAGTCTGGCGTGAATATACTGAACACACAAAGATTGCCGTGAATATTCCACTGGAAGTGACATCACCTACTCACAGCAATTAACAACAAATGCCATCCATTGAAATCCTCTTCTCAGTAAGGCAGGAGCTGATCACCCCAACATAAATACTTAGCCACGGTGATTTGAAGTCATCCAAGTTACAAAACCATTTTAGTGTCAAAGCAGGAGTTATGTGTTTCCTCTGAATGGGAAAGGTGTATGGTTTGTCTGGAAGACTGGATGATGGCGTTCTGAAATGCATAAACTTCTAGAGAGTTCCTAAGAGTTCTGTCTTTCTCCTGTCCCAATCACTGGCTGTCCTGGCCTACTTCTGTTTCACGTGGTCACTTGGAGCTGATGAGTACGGGGAGGCCAGACTTTCTTTGCTGCTAGTGTCCCTCTGTGCTTCGAGGGAAAGAACTTCATGGTTAACACCCTGGAGAGGTAGAGTCCAGCCAATGAGTCAAGGACTTCAAATTTCAAGTCTGATGATGTCTAGTCGGTGTGGAACCTCGAATATGAAAAAAAAAAAAAGAAACTCTTTAGAGTTTAGCTTCTTTATCTGTAAAAAACAAAACAAGTAAATGTTATAAACTGTAAAGCCATACACAAATATGAAACATTTGTCACTTTTTGCCCTTGAAATTGAACTTTCCAGGCTACTTATCACTTATTTTATTTCTTCTGGGACTCTCTCCCCGATACACACACACACACACACACACACACACACACACACACACACACACACACACTCATTAGTCTACGATAGGAAATGAACAATAAAGTAGCTGGGTTTTGTGAGTGTTTATTTTTTGTCTGTGTTCACTTGTCTGAAGAAACTGGCTATGTTTGGACATTTTTGGGTGGTTCATTTGTCTTCCACAGGAAACCATCTGATAGCTTTCTGACGTCAGAGAGCCCTGGGGGAAGTATTGCTACATTCTCTATGTGTGGTGGGCTATTTTCAGGCGTCCTCTACTACAGGCTCGCCTTTGGAGGGTTTTAGAACAGTATCCACCATGGCTGTTACTCTTTCTGTCATGTGACCTGGTCTCAGGCTGGCCCGGCTCTCTAAAGATGGAAGGGTGGACTGGGTATGAAGAGGAGCCATGCTCTTATATACTAGACCAGGAGCCCCATCACAAGGGTTTTCCTCATAGCTGTTCTAATCCTGCTTCTTTCTGCCATTACACCTTTCCCTGACCTTGTCTGCTTGAGATCAATAAAGAAGAAGGGAAGTTCCTTGAAATTAGATAGACTGTTCCTCTATAAAACTTGGAACACATAGTTGTATGACTCTCAAATTTAGCCTTACAGCAAGACATGCATTTGTGTATCCTTAGCTGCGAGATGCCTCTGTGACAATATCTGTACCAGTCACCAAGTTACAAGGTATTTAAGAAGAGGACAAACACTTTTCATACCCAAATCTATGACCACATCTTTATTTCATTCTATACGTATCATTTTCTTTTAGTATAGAATAGTTATCACCACTCTGTAAATAACTTACAAGTTAATAATTAATGTATATATGCTGTCTATAATAAATATATCTTAGATTATTTTAAGTATCGAGGAGCATAAAAATAATACATTATCAAGTGCTTTTATATGACTTTCTCAAATTTTGGTGTAAAACAGATGAAATCAAGCAAGCTCGGGGTATTATGGCTGTAGATATTGGTGCTAAACAGTATGACAAAGAACCCACAGATTAAGTGGACCCTGACTGCTAGAAACATTATTCCTCACTGTCGCTCTAGACTCAGGCTTATTACCTGGGCTCAAAACTGGACATAAGAGTGACTCAAGTGTGAGGTGAAAGTTCATCTAGAGTGGATGTCCGAACTCTACCTGGTACTCTTCTCTTACAGAGTGTCACTTCAGCTGAGAGATGTCACTGCCCATCATGGTGTGAAGGCTCAACACTGCTTTGCAGCAGGAAGGGCTCAGCCATTGTATGTGATTCTTCTTATTTGTAGTGAGGAGGATTCTCGGGGGTTCTTCTTCAGTAAGAGTCTCCTACTGAGGGGAAACTTTCATCTTGAAATAAGTCATAAAACCTCTTGCCTTGTGTCAAGAATCTACCCCCTGGAATCCCCCATGTCAGAGGCCATTATCAAAGGTAAAAGGCTACCTCTTGACATCTCTGTTTCTTAACCTTGTGCTGACCAGCTGCTGACCCACTCTGAAATTTGATTCTTTCTACAGTGACCACCCTCTGATCTTGCTGATCTTTTTATTTTTTCACATTAGATTGTATTTAGTGAGAAGCGAGGAGCTGACATGGCATACATGGAAGTCAGAGGGAACTTGCAGGGGGTAAGTTTTCTCCTTCTACTATGTCGGTCCAAGAGAGCAGGTTAGATGACAAGCAACTCTGTTGGCTAAGCCCTCTTACCAGTTTGATACTGCTAACTTACTTCAGTCCATCTTCTATTTTCCCAGATCCCATTGTGTTTATCCATGACAGTGCTTAGCACACCCTAGTATAGTCGTCTCCTCATCAGAGGCATGTATGCATATATATATATATATATATATATATATATATATATATATATATATATATATATATCACTTAACACTCAAAGTGAACCCAAGGCTATCTCATAAAGAATAGTTAGTTGTCAAGAGCCATAGGACCTTGCCTGACCTGCCCCAGTGGCTGAGAGGCCCTGCTGGCTGAAAGCCACAGCTGTCTGCATACTTGAGATAATTATTCTGCCTGGCAACCACAAAAGATCCAGCCTGACCTTGAGAAAGAGAACATTCGGTGTATCGCGACTTCTGAATAATCGCCCCACTCCACACCTGCTGCCCTTGGGCCTGGCCCAGAAGATTCTGTAACTTTCCACTGCATTCCTTCCTACCGCCGCCCTCCCAGAAGCTTACTTTAAATTTGGATACCCCCTTACAATAAACGGCCCTTGACAAGCAATGTTTCCCCTGGGCCCCTGTCTCTCTCTCGCCCATTTCTTTATTCACAGGCCGCGACCCTCCTCGCCGCTCCACGAATAACTGAACCCGCAGGTCGGAGACAGTTAGTAAACATTGGATGGGTGGATGGATGGATGGATGGATGGATGGATGGACGGACGGACGGACATTTTTATTAATACTAGGTCATCATAGAACAGCAGCCAGACCAGATTTGATTTCCATGACTTGAACTGTAGGTACTGTGATGATGGCCTTTCCACATGTACTCACCAACATATCTAACCGTAAACACCTCACTCTCTTCCTCCCTATGAGATTATGATAGCTGAGAGGAGCTGACGAAAGGAAACCATCAGTGTGTGTGCTCACCATGTTGCCTAAGCCTGCCACATAAACAGTGTGATTCACACTCATCGTGTCCCTGCTAGAAGCTCAGAAGTACCCTGCCAGTGGTTTATAGTTAGCAGGAACTTAGTAGATACCCTATAGGCCCTGAGTGATTACTGTGTGTCAGTTTCCTAACGTGGATCAAGCTATGCAACAACATAAGCTTTGCTACAAAACCAAGAGGGATAGCAATAACCCACTCATACAATGGGCATGCCTCCCAGGCAATTCTTGAGCTTGTAATTGTAGTATTGCTCATCCTTTCCTTTCACCTGCCATGATGCACTGTACTTGGCCTTTAACATTGCCTTTGGCTTAAGCTGGAAACCTCTCAGGGAAAAGAACTATGCTCTATCTCTAGCTATACTGTGTCTGCCATCATATACCTAGGAGACCAGTAAATGAGTAAGTTAAAGACTATGTTGATTGCCTGATTTCGTTTTCCACTAACAGAACACCACAGACAGGGTAATTTATAAACAATGGAAACTTATTTGGATTATGGTCCTAGAAACTAGGAAGTCCAAGACTGAAGAGTCACTTCTAGTAGAACTTTCTTTCTTCCACAAACATCATTACTTATTATTGACTCTTCCTGTAACCAAATGCAAATCTTGGACCCACACAGTAGAAAGAGAGAACCAGCTCCTGTAAGTACAAATGTCCTACACAGACACACAAATAAACAAATACATTTTTGATAAAAAGAAAAAGAAAAAAATAAAGTGAAGTTCATATTTGTGCCCACAAAATTAGTTTTCATTTAATTTTCACAAATACATTGAAGAAATATGGCTAAATTTATTCACTTTATATTTACTGAAATTAAGGCACACAGAGGTAAAAATGCTTGCCAAGTTTACAGGTACCAAGAGGCAGAGCTGAGATGAGACTCCAGGTGTGACAGTTAATACTGATTATCAACCTGGAGATAAGTTTCTGGTAATTAAGGTCATAATAACCATCCTCATTATAAGGGCGTCATTCCGTGGGCTGGAATCCCAGGCCAAGTGGAGCACCAGCATTCATCTCTCTCTGCTTCCTGACTACAGAATACAGGTGGCTGGCTGCCTCTCATCCCTGTCACTGTGACTTCCCCTCCCTGATGGATGGACTGTTTGCTGGAAATATGAGCCAAATATTTTGTCACATGTCCTGGTTAGGGGTCTACTGCTGTGATGAAACACCACGACCGAAGTGCAAATTGGGGAAGAGAGGCTCACACTTCCATATGACTGTTTATCATCTAAGGAAGTCAGGACAGGAACTCAAACAGAGCAGGAATGTGGAGGCAGGAGCTGATGCAGAGGCCATGAAGGGGTGCTTCTCACTGACTTGCTCCCCCTGGCTTGCTTAGCCTGCTTTCTTATAGAACCCAGGACCACCCAGCCTTGGGATGGCACTATCTACAATGGTCTGGGCCCTTCCTCATCAACCACTGCTTATGAAAATGTCTCAGTTGAGGTTCCTCCTCTCTGATGACTCTGGCTTATGTCAAGTTGATATAAAATCATCCAGAGCACCTCAGTAATAAGAGCAGTAGCTAGCATACACTGCCTGACTACCATTGTGCTTCTCCTATGAGGGGCTCTACAATACCATCCCGAAAGCAGGTGGCCATTATCAGGTAAAAGACCATAGCTCTAGTCCTTGTGTGCTATATCTGGCTTTGAATTATCTGACAGTTGTACAAAACAAATATGATAATTATTGAACTGTTCATTTTGAATTTAAAAGAGAGTATCCCATTTATCTACACAAAAAGTAAAGTAGCTTTTGGAACTGTGATCCTCTGTGACTGACATAAATGATGTCTGATCATACTTTTCATTATGGTTTTTAGATAAGAATTTAAAATGCTATCCAAAGGTGCCAAATGACCCTGTATTGAGGCAAATGAGTAATACCTAAAATGTCAAATTAAAACATAACTTTTAAGACACAGAGTTTAGTTTTCTGACAGTGCCTCTTCCCCTCTCTTATTTCCTGGCCATGAGGTGAAATGCTGTCATATGCTCCTACCATAATGTGTTTATTGCCATAAGTTCAAAATCAACAGGGCCATCTGGCTATAGATTGAAAACTCCAAAATTTTGAGCTAAAAATTACCCCTTTTTTGAAGATCATCATCTTCAGTATTTTGTCACAATAACAGAAAACTAACATCACATTACATTTTCTTCATCCTTTGACATGAAAAAGACACCATAGATTAAATGAATATAATTCAGCAATGACTTCTATTTTTCCTAGACTGCACTTCTGAGTATACTTTGAAAGTATCCTAGATTAAATATTATATAGCAATTATTGCCTCTAGAGAATCTGACCATCTAGGCTCCACATCCTTTTAGAGGAAATCTAAGTATAGTTGCCAACGCCACACTGAAGGAGACAAAAGAAGAAAAATGCCAGAATTTCCAAGTAATTAATCACAAGCTTGAGGAGACAAATTTCACACCAAAGGACATAAAAGCATTGTTATTTCTATTTTTAACTATAAGAAATAGTTTTTGCAAACATGTTCTTCCTTTCTTTGAATGGTTGATGGTCCACCCATGTTCCAGAAATGTGGCCGTGCAAGTAGCCTTGTAGAGTCAGCTGCTTCCTAGTACCTCTGAGTCCTAGTGAGGACTCCTCAAAAAAACCGCAGAAGCAAACCTCTGAGTGTTTAGGATCAACTCTAGCAAATTATATGACATCAACCGCCCTTTGTGGTGTCAACACCTTACTGCATATGAAACAGCCCCATTTCCTATATTTATTAACAAAATAATAAGTTGAATCTAGTTGGCACAGAGACTGATGGTCCCACTCAGGAACTCTCCAAAGCACATGGTGTTATTATGTTGCAAAGATGAGAACATACCAAGAGATTTACTGCTGCCATATTTGTCTGCATAGGCTCAGCCACACACTTTCTGTCAAATTGCCATCAAGAGAAGAGCCAGATTTTCTTCATACAGGAAAACAAATGTCTTGTCTGTGCTATTAGAAGAATCTGAAACTGGAATATTTGAGGGTCAAGGAGGATTATGCTCCTAGTCAAGAAGTATTTAGCAAGCAGAAATTTCAAACTCAACAATGGGAAGTGTTGGAAGTGTATATGGAGACTGAGGAACCACAGTACTGTTTCCAGAAAGTGTTTGCTGTGAATATGTGGTGACTCTCTCTTTAAATACACTTGCTCTGGTGTCTCTGTCCCTCCACCTCTCTGCACCTTCCTTTTAAATCTTTGTGGCTTCTCTTGCCTAGTCCATTCCTAAACACTCCTATTCATGGACACTGAAGTCATGACCTTTTTTCTTCTTGTGCAGTCACTCTAAGATCATTCGTTATTACCTGACAGATGACAAATCTAAACATACCTCAAGATGAAAATTGTGTAGATAGCAGATGTATCTGTCTAGTTTCCCACTGCTCATCCCCATTTAGAAATCTCATGACTCATCATATCCAAAACTGAATTCATTTAATGCCCATTAAAATAATTCCTCCTTTTATTTATTTATTTATTTATTTGATTCTAGAAAATTGTTTGCTCAACTCACAATCTATGCAACAGCTCACTCATTATTTCTCTTTCTTAAACACTGTGATTCCTTCTTCTGCACCACAGTCTTAAATAAATAATATTGCTACATTGTTTTCTGGTTTTATGATGTTGCCTAAATTGTTACAGCAATGACTTCCACTCTCGCTTTTTCCTACTCATTCTCCATAGACTATCACCACCATGCTTTTCCGAAAGAGATAAAGACAGGGAGAAATAGAGATGAAAGGTGAAAAAGAAGAAAGATGGACAGAATGAAGATTTCATTGCAATAGACACTCTGTGGTCATGGTATGTATTTTCACTGCCTTCAGCTAAGTCTAGATCCCTAGTTTATCTGGTGCTATTATGCTGACTTTTCTCCATCCCCCATCACACTATCAGTCTCTATTATAACACAAAATTATCCTTTGGTTCTTAAATGATATTCTTTCACCCCTAGATCTTAGAGTAAGCTATTTGGCTTCAAATATTTTTACAATTGTGTCCATAACCTTCCCTTGGCTCCCTGCTCCTTAACTTTAATATTTCTGCAGCCCATCCTCCCTAGGGGTCTAAGTTGAATGCTATCCTATGTGCTCTCAGTGTGCCTTATAATTACCCCCTAAGACAGTGTAGAGAGAAACACCACATATCTAAAATAAGTCATTGCCATAGGAGTCCTCATACAAGGACAGTGTCATAAGTAGGTAATAAATGAGATGGATATTTGCAAAGAAAGCAGGTTTGAAGTATTTTAGCCACGGAACATATTGTCTGTTCAATTGCTTACCATCCAAATTACCAGTCATTCATAACATAAACTTTTTCAGGCAACAGTGCTCCTACGAGATGTCTCCCCAATCTCCACATAAACTTCCCACACCATTGTTGAGTTCAAAAGTTGTGCTGACTAATACCTCTTGGCTAGCAACACAATACTCCCTGACTCTCAAATTGTGTTGAGGAGTTAACATTCAGAAGGCAAGATAACTCTTAGCTGGCATCGTAAGAAATGACCACATGATCAAAGTGTCTCAGCAAGAACAAAACTTGACTTCTATAGAAAGATGCACAGCAATAGTGAGCATTGACCAGTGTGTGTGAGATGGCAGGTTTGGCAAGAAGCTGACATTTGGCAGGGAGGTGAAGCTCAGGAGGATAGAACCTTACATTCTATGAACTAGAAACAAGAAACTTACAGGGGGAGCAGTTATTAAGTGGCATTCTCTTGAAATGGAGTCATCCTTGCTCAGGTGATCAGCTAAGCTTGACAATATCCTTCTCTCAATATTCATAGAAAGCTAAAAACAAAAAAAGAATATTCAGGCTTAGAGACCTACTACTTCAAATCAATGGTTTGATTCATTAGTTACTAAGTAAATTGTAAATTATTCCTTCTATTTAACGCACCCACTGTTTCTTCTTCCCATATAATAAAAGCTTTCTTATTGTTTTAACTTTTGAAATTATAACATAATTGCAGTATTCTCTTCCATTTCATCCTCCAAACCTTTCTCTCTGCTCTTCTTCAAATTCATGGCCTGTTTTCTCATTAACTACTATTTCCTACACACACACACACACACACACACACACACACACACACACACACACACACTCCTAAATTTAACCTACTCAGCCTGCTCAACCTGCTCAGCCCATATAATGTTACTTGTACGTATGCTATTCAGGGCTGACCATTTGTTACTGGGTAATCAGTTGTTTGCTCTTCCCTGGGGAAGTCCACCTATCCTACTCCTATCTTTCTTCATTTAGTTGCCTTTTGTTCTATGTGTAGCAATGGGTCTTGTGGGTTTTTCATAATCTACTTTAGTATGCATATTGGTGTTGTCCTGACTCAACTCACATTTAGGCAGTCATTTTGGTGAGACTTTGTGGGTGTAGCTTTTGACCTTACTAAAAAACACATCTCACAGCAAAATCCCTGTTCCTCTAGCTCATACACTCTTTCCACCCCCCTCTCCCGCAAAGGCCACTGAAAGTGAGGAAGTGTTTTGTATGTGTATCCACTGGGACTAGTCTCTACAACTCTGCATTTTGATTGGCTGTGGTTTTCTGTAGTTGTCTGTGTCTGTTTCTTGATGAGAAGTGAAGACCACATTTGTCTGTGGGTGTAAGTACAAATATTTGTAGATTGTTCTAGAAGCTCTGCTGGTCTAGTAGGTCAATAATTGTAAATTCTCCTCCAGTAACCCTGACGTCACGAGCACGGAATGGTTGCCAAGGCATCCTTTCTCTTTTGTTGAGCAGCTCTGAAATCCAATTAGAAAGCTGAGAGATGCTGCCACTATGGGAATTAGTGTGGAGAATTCCCAAAAAGCTAAAAACAAATCCACATATAACCTAGCTATACCACTCCTTGGCACACACCTAAAGGACTTGACATCCTACTCCAAGGTACTTGCTTAGCCATGTCCATTGCTGCTCTGTCCACAGAAAGGAAAAGAAACTAAATGTCCTACAACTGATGAAAGGATAACGAAAAGTGTGGCACATATAAACGCTATGGAATAGGGTTCAACTATAAAGAAAAACTAAATCATAAACTTTGTGGATAAGTGGATGGAACTAAAAAAGATATTGAATGAGGTAACCCAGACGCAGAAAGACAAACGAATTCTCATTTTTTATCTTGTTTTGTATCCCAGGTTGTCATTGTCTATAATAAGTGTTCTCTCTCCCCGCCCCTTCCTTTCATGTTCCTTTTTTTTTTTTTTTTTTTACTTTCATGTTCTTTATCCCATTAGAGCTCACTATCATATGCCCAATATATGTCCTTGTGTGTATGTGTATACATTTCAAAAATATACATGCAATTTTATATTATATACTTACATTTACATAATCTAAATATATATTTAAAGTCTAAATATATTTAAATATACTATCTCTTTAGATATTCATGTGTTTTAAATTTACTCAGATCAATCTCCATCTGAATTAATTTTTTGTCAGTATCAAGCCAACAGCACAGGATACTTGTTCAGATGGACACATTTATAAAACGATGGCAAAATTCAAACTGTCAATTGGGAAAGCAAGGGGAAGTAGGTGTTCTATAGCACCATCCAGAGGACGGAATGAAATGGTCCTCTAGCCTGGTAGAGAGAGTCTAACAAGGTATCAATGGTCCTGCATGTCTTAAATAATGTACGGTATCAAAGAACTATCAGATGCTGCTCTCCCTCATTGCTTGCCAATGAGAACTAAGTAACAGAAGGAGCAAGAATGGCTGAGGAAGTAAGTTACCACCCCTTGGACTTATGTTGAGATCCAAAGAACCTCAAACATGTTCAAACCTATTGTGTTAGTTTCTCAACAGAATAATAACTTGGAAGCCTGTCATTGATGTTCATTAATGTTGTAGGTTTAAAAATCCAGAATTAATTGAATTAGATAGAAGCTACTTGCAGATGGCTTTTTTTTAAAAATACTTTTTTGAGAGTCCAGGACAGCCAAGGCTAATACAGAGAGACCCTGTCTCGAAAAAACAACCAACCAATCAAACAAACAAACTTTTTTGCTTTCCCAATATCATGAAATAAAACTTTTTAAGCCCAGCTTTCAGTCTTTTTTTTTTCTCAAGAAGCATCCTAAAAGTTGACAGGCAATTCATTTTTGAAATTGACCTTGTGTCTTCAGAATGTTAACTTTCATTCATAATGATGCTACTGAGAGTGTTCTGTCATGGGCTGGCAAGCATACACATAAACACAAACACACACACACACACACACACACACACACACAGAGAGAGAGAGAGAGAGAGAGAGAGAGAGAGAGAGAGAGAGAGAGAGAGAGACGGAGGGAGGGAAATGCCATGTACTAGGACAACTTTTTTTTTTTTTCATTTTTTTTTCCTACCAGAACATCACATATTCTGTCAAAGATTTCCAGCCAAATCATTCCAAGGTCTGAGCCACTTCTACTCAAGTAGATGATGGCTTCTAGGGCACAAAGTCTTCTTCAGAGGGTAAGTGAAGAGGAAGAGAAAGAAATATCAATGCTGGAGCTGTCCTGTTAATGATGAAGTCATTTTGCTGTCCAGATTTTGGTTTAGTGCTTCCTTAGTCAAATTTCTAAGATTTAGCCCACCAGACCCCAGTCAGTGGGCTTATAACTAATGGCACAGCAAATACTGTCAGGGCCACAGCTCTTTTAAATCTGCACCCTGGTGGGCTGGAGAGATGGCTCAGAGGTTAAGAACACTGACTATTCTTCCAGAGGTCCTGAGTCCAATTCCCAGCAACCACATGGTGGCTCACAACCATCTATAATGTGATCTGATGCCCTCCTGCAGAGCACTGTAGACATAATAATAAATAAATAAATTTAAATCTGCACCGTGGTGAGGGTTCTCTGCTTGGAGAAAGTGGAGTAATGTTTTCTGGGTTTATCTTTCTTTCTGGTTTATAATTTGATTATTTCCTGTGAAGATTGTTCTCACGTGACCCCTGAAAAGACAAGTGGATTCAATTCACCTTCCCCCTCCCCTCATAGTTTAGATCTCTGGAGACTATTGAGAAAGGAGTGCACACATTTTCAGCTACACTACAAACCATTGCTATGCTGCAAGCAGACCAGGAGGCAAGTTCTAAATTAACTCAAAGGGGGCTATGGCCTGACTTTGTGAAAATGGTGGTCTCTTTCTAAAGGGGAGAGAAGCCAGAGTTGGGTGTGGCTTTAGCAAATTTCACTGTGCTTGCATCATGTCTGAAGGGTAGGAGTTATTTTTAGAATTTGTTTTCCATGTTCTGAGAAAATCTCTTCCCTTTTCTTAAGCCTTTTTAATGGAAAACAAACAAACAACAACAACAAGTGCGCTGTGACAGTAAAGCATAAAGGAAGCCCCAGAAGATCTCAGTCAAGATAACATGGGCTCCAGTTCTTACAGGGATCTTGTAAAAAGCCTTATAAATGTGGGTGTGCACTTTTGAAGATAGAGTATAGGAGGAAAGAAGATGAGGGAATGCAGAGATCTTTACTTTCTCTACTGATTGTTAGCAAGCCCGGGAGAGAGGCAACTATGAGGAAAGACCTAAGACAACATGGAAGCTCTGCCTGGCTCTCATCTCCATCTTTGGCTGCTATGTTCATGAATGTGATAAGCCAGGAACACATAAGTTTTAGACTGGTCCTATTCAACTCATGAGATGCACCAATGGCCAAAACTAATGGTATGACCCTGCCTAACACAAAACAACTGGAAATGAAGAAAAAGTATCCTTCTAAAACATGTACACTGACGCTCTTCTTAGTAGACCTCATCAGATTTCTGGACACTTTTGTTGTTGTTGTTGCTGTTGTTGTTGCTGTTGTTGTTGTTGCTGTTGTTGTTCATTTTTGCTGGAAGTTTTACTGGTGGTGGGCTTTGGGTTTTGGGTTTTTCCCCCCTAATAAGAATCTAATGAGATATTGCTTTGAGGATAATCAGGATTCAACCTACACGGCCTCTATGCTGAAAGCTAAAAATCTTGGCCAATCTAGATCAGCTGCCAAGGTAACAGATATGAACCATGGGAGTATGGGGACAGAGAAGAGGAAAGGACATATCTCCATATCAAGGTTGGAATCTTCTAAGGTTTTAACTTCAGACAGGAAATTATAGCTGTGACATTTTTTGATAAATGCTAAAGATTAAAAAAAAAAAAAAGGAGTCCATTTCAATCAACTATTAGAAGAAAGGTTGAATTATCACCGCATTCTCTCTAGAGAGGGTACCACAGTGCATTGTCAGAGTAAAAGCTACGCAGAGTATCCAGCCATAGATGTGCAGGCAATCTTGTTTTAAAAAGTGCAAGACCGTGTTTCAGTCTGTTTGTAAGAGATGTATTAGTTCTTTTTCATGTTGCCATGATGGGTCCCTGGTCAGAAAGAAGTATAAGGGAAGAAGGGGTTACCCTGACTCAGAATTTAAAGAGATAGTCCATCACGATGGAGAAGGCATGGTAGCAGGGGTATGAGGTGATTGGCCACACTGGATCCACCATCAAGATAGCATGGCCATACAGTGGGGACATTCTATAAAACATCAAAAGCATGGCAGCAGGGTTGTGAAGTGACTGGCCACACTGGATCCACCGTCAAGCATAGCATGGCCATACAGTGGGGACATTCTATAAAACATCAAGGCAGGTTTCAGTGACCCACATCCTCTGTCTCCTAAAGTTTCCACAATCTCCTAAAACAGTGCTACCTGCCAGGAACCAAGTGTTCAGACACACAAACCTGTGGGTGCCATTTTACATTCAAATCACAAGAGACACCTAGAAATAGGAAGAAGAAGAAAAAAAAAGAGCACAAAAACATAGCTGTTACCTCATCCATTGGCACCAGTTTCTATCGAATACTCATTAGTTGTCTTAGAGTAAAATGAGCAAGCTACGGCTCTGCTTGCGCTACATAGATTATCCAAGCAACTCTCTTCATCGGCAAAAAGGCATGGGCTTAGTTCTTGGTAGAGCCAATGATACAAGAGAAACACAGGTCTCTTCTTAAGGTTTTCAGTCTCATTAATAAAAGAATTTAAGAATGGGTTCAAAGGCATGAAGATAATTTTATTAGAGTAAGAAGAAGAAGAAAACACCCTAGGACAAACAAAGTGTGCATCTCAGCAGTTCCCCCAGAGGAGTGAAATGAGGAGCAAAGGGAAAAGCCAGGCCATTTGACTGAAGCTAGCTCAGAGGTCAACCACATGGGGGAAGGGAAAGGAAACTTTGGAGATAGAATGAGGAGGCCCAGAGTACCAGAATAAGTTACTTGAGTCCTGGCTGACATAGGAAAGAAAGAGACAAAACGAAGAAAAGTTAGATATTTCTGAGTTTCAGAAAAGTGGACAGACGCAACAAACATCGTGGCATCTTATAGGGACTGCTCTAGGGGGCAAGAACTCTGGGAAGGAAAAGTGTATTATCTCACTAAAGGATGAATTATTTCTCCTATCTCTTTAGCATGACTTAATATACACACACCCTTGCCTTCAGAATAGAGTAGACCTTCATCAGGCCTTTGGCCCTCTCAGTGTTAGGTCTCCACACAGGCCAGAGGTTTCATCCTCTTGAGCAGAGGAAATAGTCTTCCCTTAATGGAAGAATGAGGATGAGGATGTTGGGACTGCTTTTCATGCAAGGTAAGTTAAAGTATATAAATGTAGGTTCATTGGAAGCAGCTCTTGGCTGCCGTGCAAGAAGGAAGGGGAGAGAGAGAGGGGAGAAAAGAAAAAAAAGCAAAAGCAGCAAATGTCCAGATTATACAGCAAAGGGGAAGAAAGAGCTCTGCCCTGGAAAGTTCAGGATAGAGGGAGGGTATGCCAGCCATGTCCTGCAGCAGATAGGGACCAAGGAGTGCTGGCTGG
Source organism: Acomys russatus (assembly GCF_903995435.1). Classification (NCBI taxonomy): domain Eukaryota; kingdom Metazoa; phylum Chordata; class Mammalia; order Rodentia; family Muridae; genus Acomys; species Acomys russatus. The sequence goes on along the minus strand of NC_067142.1, from coordinate 57,838,168 downwards.
GAGAACCTGGAGCTGTTTGTCCCGGGTCTGAAGCACACCGCGCATAACCCTTCTTTTCCTATGTCCTCTTCCTTGCTCTGCTTGGCTATTTTGACTGGCTTCTTCCACTACTTGGACGTGCAAAGCACGGGATAATAACATTTCTCCTTTTGGTGTGCCTACATATCACATGCCTCCCTCTCCTGTCTGCAGAGCTGCCACCACTGTGATCGCTAGGTTGCTCACTCTGTTTGTTTTTGTGCGGCACATTGTCTTCCATCGTGAGCAGGGTGTCACTTTAGATTTAAGTCAATGAAAACATGAGCTTCTGTGGGTCATTGCAAGTCCTGGAAATGTCCTTTTTGCCAGAGTCAGCAGCAGGTCTGGATGACGAAGAGGGAGTCTCCTCCTGTGCAGGCAGTTTTTGGGCTACCATTGGGTTATTCTGAATTGATTCCTGCGTGCTTCCACTGCAAGCCTCCTGAATTTCAAGATGGATCCAAAATACACAGTGAGAAGTTAAGGTTTTGGCACAGATCGAGTGGGTTAATTATCCTGCTCCAGAACAAGCCAGTCCATTCTTTGTTTAAGGTGGCCAAGACTAAGTCCCTTCCACAGAGGGAGGGAAATCACTTCATTCCTTAAAAATCAATTAAGCTAAGCGAACAGAAACAGAGATCCACTCCCGCCCCCAGACCCCCATGCTGTCTCCATTCCAATGTGCATTCAAAAATGCAAACATCTGAGAGGCTGGCCCCAACTACTGAGCACTGCTGCCTTCTGTTCCAACTGACAGAAAAAGCCCCTCTGACTGTTGTGCCCACCAGAGAGATTCCTTCTGGATTGGTGCAAGTAGTTTCCTCACTGTTGCTCCCAGACTGTTACATCATTAGGAAGTTTGACACCCCAGAGGGTTTTTTACCTCAGACAGTTTCTCTGCCAATACTACAAGCTAAGGCTTTTTTTAAAAGCGAAACCAACCATCTGCTTCCTGGTTGGTTGCATTCCGGAGCCACAGCTGCTTTCTCTTGTTAGCCAAGCAAAGCAGCGAGCTTGTTGACATGCCTGAAATTCTCTCAACTTCCTAAGCCTTTGGTAGCCAAATGAGGCCCCAGCTCTCTGTTACTCAAGGGAGCACATGAAATCTGGTCTCTGGGCCCAGAATTAAGTGCCCAGATGATTCTAACACCTGCAGACTTAGCACCTGACACAACCCAACTGGGAAACAATGGCCGCTGAGACACACTGCAAGGCTACAGTCATCTGAGTATGTAAAGCAAAGCACTGTGACTCTGAGCAAGGATGAGGATGGTCAGAGCTGGTTCTGGGCCTCTCTCTTCCTTCATCTCTTCCCTACCGGAATGTAGACTATCCTAAAAGTCCTAGCTGCTCCTGAATACCAAAGCATCCCACTCCTCCCCCTTTCCTGGCCTCCCCTGGTGGTCATTCTTTTTTTTTTTTTAATTCATTCATTCATATTACATCTCAATTGTTATCCCATCCCTTGTATCCTCCAATTCCTCCCTCCCTCCCGCCTTCACTCTATTCCCGTCCACTGTGACTGTGACTGAGGGGGACCTCCTCCCCCTGTATATGATCTGATGGTCATTCTTACAAGTAAGCCTGATTTCTTCTGCTGCTGCACCCCTGCCCTGCCTCTAGGAGGAAGGATTTCCTATTCATCATGGCAATGCCCTCATAGTCTAGCTCCTGAGCTGGATAATGTTGTAGTAAACGTAAAAATATATCTAATACTGTTTACTATTAAATTAGCACATGATTATTATGATGATGATGATTAACCCACGACCAATCAGTAAAAGACACAGACACATGATAAATTTTATATATGCATACACCTTATTTACCTGGGCAGAGCAGATTACTAAACCACCCCCATTATCTCTCTGCACCACCCCCATTCCCCCCACCCCCACTGCCCCGCGCCATGCCATCTGCTTTAATCAGTTCTAACTAGGCTACTCCCCATCCATAATCCTAAAATAATTCATTGCTAATGTTCTCTCCATCCATTCTGATCTGGCCATGTGCTTCTCTCCACCCTAAGCCACCGAGTCTCCTCCTTTTCCCTCCCAAGATTCTCGAACTTTGCTCACACCTTCGCTCTCTGCCCTGCGCGGGTGTGTAGGCATCTATTCAGCCAATCAGGGATAACTTAGAGACAAGGATTACCAACATTATTTTGAGGTACATAAATGTCTACTCACTGAAGGCAGAAAGCAGACCTGGGGGCGTGGAGGGCATAATTAGCAATTAAATACAAAGCACCAGACCATGCCCCAACCGGATAAGTTTAAAATGGGGGCAGAGTATAACAGCCAGGAGGGCCTTGTAACAATAGAGACTGAAGGATTCTGGGAGAACCTGGTAGACAGTGTTTGCTTTGATATATTAAATAGATACTTTAACCTTTTGTGCCAGGCTTGAGACCTAACAATATCTTCTTAAGATAAGAGAAATAATTAAACCGTTTCATATGTTCTTTCCTTAATTTTAAAACTTTGCTTAGTTTTTCAGCCTGGCTGTAAATTATATCCATTGAGCAATATAATTTCAAAAGCCAAGACAAAAATCATATATTTAGCTATGCAAAGTTTAAAAGACACTTAGGTACACTTCTCAAGAAGCCCACGCCCATGTGTTCTATCTATCTATCTATCTATCTCCATATTTAAGCTTAAAGCACGTATATTATCTCTTCTCTCTACTTAATAAACTTAAGTTTGATCTACTCTGACTTGTCTAAAAATTCCAGTCTTCAAAGAAGTGGCAGAGTCCTGCTTTTCCTGAGTGAAGGATCCTGAGGGGAAAGTGCAGCCCCTGGCAGCCGTTTGGACTACATTCCTCCTTGCCACAGGCTCTTAGAGCACCCCGTTTGGCTCATGATCTCAGATCTCGTTCTCTGACATCCTGTTGGTTGTAGGGAAATCGTTATGGGTGTCTTAGTTACTGTTCTTTTGCAGTGAAGAGACATCATGTCCAAGGCAGTTCTTATAAAAGGAAACATTTGATTTGGGGCTTGCTAACGATTTCAGAGGCTTAGTCTATTATCATTATGGTTAGGAGCATGGCGGCGTGCAGGCATGGTACTGGAGAAGTAACTGAGATCTCACACGCTGATCTAGTCAGAGAGAGATACGCTTGGCTTGGGGCAGGCTTTTGAAATCTCTAAGGGAAGCCCCAGGGACACACCTCCTGGAATAAGGCCACACCTCTGAGGGAAGCCACGCTAGTAGAAATCCACTGTGCTTAAGCTGCTTGCTGTAACCTCTGCAGGAGGAGGCTTCTGTGTCTAGGCCACGTCTTGTGAACTTTGTATTGTTGATTTTTGGATTACCTACCACTGAGGGAAACAAAGGATCCCCGGCAGAGAGCTATTCAGAGGATTGTATTCTTTTCAGCCTGCCTGGGGGGCTAGGGAGGAAGTGAGTCCATACAGGTGCTTGTGTGTCTTTGATATAAAAAACCGTGCTTGCTAAATAAAGTAGAGCCTTGATCGGGATTCCTTGTCTTGGCTCAATTTTCTCATGTCTCTGACCTTTTTCATCCATCCACACCCCCTCTTTCAGAGAACCTGTTTGACTTGTCCTGTGGGATGGGACATGCCTCTTAATCCTGTTCAAATAGTTCCACTGCTTGGTGGCTAAACATATAAATATTTGAGCCTGTGGGGACCATTCTCAATCAAACCAACACATTCCACTCCCTGGGCCCCATAGACTTGTAGCCATATCATAATAAAAAGCAGTAGGGCAAACCCCAAATTCTGCATCTCTTTATGTCCATTGTCTAAGAAAATAGGTTACTCTTCCCTCCCAGCTTGGTTGGCTGAAATACACTTCTCTCTCTTGTACCAGTTTCACACCCTAGCTGCAGCTCTCCTTGGCAGGGTATCCCACAGCTCTGGAATCTCCAACATCTTGGGATCTCCAAGGCAATCCTTCACCTTCATAGCTTCACACAATGGCCTCGCTGAGCCTCCATCCAGTGCCTCCCCTGCCACAGGTCTGGCTTCACTGGCTTTCCTTAACTGTGGAGGAAGATTCCGTTACTTCTTTGTGGTGTTATTCTTGACTCTAAAGCCAGAACCACAAGACTGAAGCTCCCAGGCTCTTTTGCTTGCTGAAGCTGGGACCTGGCCCCCTCCTTGAATTATATTTGCATATGCTCCGTGTTGTTTATGGATGTTTAAGTTTTCCTTCAATTACTTTCTACAAGTTGGAAGTTTAGCTGGATGAGTTCTTTCTCTGAGAGCACCACTCCCTTTATTCTATTTCACATTAGGTCTTTCTTTAAATATTTTATCTCTTTGAGAATAAGAATTGGCTCCAACTTTACATTTCTTTGTGCTCTTTTTCTCTTCAAATTTTACATTTTGTACTTCTTCTTGCCCACTTGTCCCTATCACTGTGATTATTGGGGCAAGGGAAGAAAACCATATTTTCTGCCAAATATCACGAGACTAGTCTTCAATATTATTCCCCTCTGAAACTTCCTGAGCTGGATCACCATTGTCCACATTGCCCTCAGCACTATGTCTTTCAAGCTCCTACAAGAATGGAGCATTAAGCCCCATTTAAAGTGTTCAATCACTTTTCTACTCCAAAGTCCCAAAAAGACCCAAAGTCTTTCAGAATCCTCCAAACAACAGCATAGTCAGGCCTATTATAGAAATACCCCACTTGGTACCAACTTCTGTCTCCATTACTGTTCTATAAGTTGTTGAGAGTTACAGCTTGGTTTTCCAGGCATCAGACAAAGATGCTGAACCTACTGTGGGCTTTTGAAACATGAAAGCCCATCCCCACTGTCATACTTCCTCCAGCAAGACTACACCTCCCAACCCTTTAATCCTTTCAAATAGTGTCAAGCCCTGGTGACTAAGCATTCAAATATATGAGTGTATGGGGGCCATTCTTATTCAAGCCACAACACATATAAATATTATTCCAGAAAATAGCAGAATCCAAGAAGAGATATATGTTTTAAAGTTTTAAGCATCTAGGACTATGGAAAAGAATAGGGACTTTGGTGCTAGAAAGATTGCTCAATGATTTTAACAGGCTTTGCTGCTCTTCAAAGGACTAGAGTTCAGTCCTTAGAACTCAAGTGAAGTGGCTGACAACCACTTACAACTCCAGCTCCAGGACATTCTATGTCATATTCTGGCCTGGTAAGTGCCCACATGTAAAACCATATACTCTTACACAGACATACACATACATTTTTTAAATTATGATGATGATGATGATGATGATGACGATTTAAGAATAGGTACTTGGAGTTTCTTGGAGGAGATGGCAAAAACATTATAGGATCATGGAAAGAAATGTGTAGAAGGTGGGAGAGGGAGGTTTCTTTATGTAGATAAAGGGTCTTTTACATAAGAGCTATCTCAGAAAGCCCATCAGGAATATGGGAATAGTCTGGTGTTGCTGTTGCCTATCCTATAAACCAGTTTACTTTAGTTGGTAAGATTCTAGGGACAGAATACATGATAATTAATTTTTGTTTTAGAGAGTTTCTCTTTAGACAGACAGGAGAATTGCAGAGAAAATGCTTCCCTGTCTTTTGAAGGGCAGAAAAAAAAAGAAAACAAAGCAGAAGAGGAGGAGATCAGAGAGACCTTAGAGTTCAATGTCAAAATAGAAAATGCAATGAGGTTTTCTGAGTCCCTAAGTGGCCTAATTAAAAGAATATTTACCAATTCTAGTGTTTCAAGTCCTCCCCATCACCCCTAACTAACTCTGTGCTCTTCTAGGGGTGGGGGTTCTGTTACTGGACCTGGACCCTGGTAGGCCAACTAGAGAGAAATAACTGTGAAAATCAGTGAAAGGAAACTTGTTCAATATTGTCACATTTGCAAGAGGACTAGATAAAGAGGTTCAATTTTCTCAGTGTCGCTCAAAGTTATAAGAGCACCCACTGCAATTTCAAGATTCTCATTTGCTGGGACAAAGAACTGAACCCAGGGTAGACAGATAGTGGGAGAAATAGAGACAGATAAGAGAGCACTTCTGAGGGTGGTGGTAGAGGCAGCAAGGCAGGGAGTAATGAGGGGTGGCACATGGATCCACAGAATTCATGTCTTGTTATTGGTCGTCTTCACAGCACCATCCTTCTGAACTTGGAAAATGTGGCCTTTTCCCTGGAGCAGGGAGTTTCCAGTCATTCTGTGAACTAGTTTCATTCACATGCTAATCTGATGCCTCCCCTCCTCATCCTCCCTTCTCTCCTGCTATACAGTGACCCATGTCTACCTTTGGGGTGTTGACAAGAGGTTTAGGTTTAACTAGAAGGCAATCATTGGGAGAGAATGCACTTAGTCCTGCTGAGATTTTATATGCCATAATGGATTGGTACCTTCTCCTCAGAGAAGGGGAGAGGGGATGAGAGGAGAAGATGTGGTTAGAACTGGGAGATGTTGGCATAATGCTCTTGTGGACCCTGTACAGTTTACTCTTGTTCATTCAAATGTTGATTTGTCCACTCTACTCTCTGGATCAATCCTGACATTGCATTGTGATGTTTATTATAAGTATCTTCAGTTTCAAGTTTGTGGGAACATGTCACCATTTGTTCTCTGTGTTGTCAATAAAACAAACTAGCCAATCCTGAGCAATAACAGAGAATGTGGGGGACATCCTGATGGAGTGAGGGCAGGAGAAAAAGAAAAGAGAGGATGGAGCCACGAGGGGAGACCAGAAAACATCAAGAGAAATGAACCGGGCCTAGGAGATGATTTAAAGGAAAGTACAATGTGGGAAATCTGAATGGGAAGAAACTCTACTAGCATGGAGGGTTAGGATGGAGTAATTATTGCACAGCACTGTGCTACAAGCTAACTAAATAGGTCCTGGTCTCTCTGTGTGGTTATTTGGGTAAACAGCTGGTTAAGGAGTAACCACTGATTTCACTGAAATAATAATTCAATATTAAATGTTAATATTCATCCAACAAGAAGAGGGAGGGGCTGCGATCAGGCTGTAAAGTGACTAAATAAATTAATTAATGAAGATAGATAGATAGATAGATAGATAGATAGATAGATAGATAGACAGAATGCAAGATGTATCCATCCGTAACTAAGCAGTCAGACCTGATGAAGGTTATAGCCACACCGTCATTATGCAATTGTCTTGTTCCTGTCTCTCCCACAGGTGGTCTGACAAGTTGTTATGACTGTGTGAAACCTCTTCCTGGGACACAAATTCCTCCTCTGACAAGTACCAGGCTTCATCCTGTCCCTTCTCCCAGCATAAGATTCCTGGGGAAATTCCCATTCTTTGAGAACTCATTATTTCCGTAGTCTGGTAGCCAACAGGAGGAACAAGAATGCCTGTTTTTAGACCCTGCCAAGATGGTTAAATTTCTTCTCATGTAAGGGAGAGGAGGAGTTCATTGAGGAAAAAGCACACACTGGGAAAGAACAACCCAGCATACTTAAGAGGCACCCTATGGAAATTTGAATGTGGATTTTGATTTTTCCCAAAACTAGCTTGGTTTTGATCGTTGGTCTGCCTTCGTGGGAAGAAATCCCCAATCTGAGAGCTTTAGCCGGTGACACCCTGTGATGCAGGTGCAGAGAGGCCAGCTGTCTGCTCTTCATTTCCTCCTTTCTCATTGGCTTTCATTTCATGAAGATATTTGATCTTTTCTCTGCTGCAGTCTGGGGTGCTTCCTGGCTCTGTTTACATATTTTGTAAGGACTCATCAGGCGCTGCCTAGATGTGCTGAGAGCTGAGCTAAGTTCTTGTGAATGACAACGAAGTCGTCCTCATCACAGAACACACCCCAGTGCATTCTTTTCCCCGACGTGGCTTCCCAGGTATTGGCCTGTGCTAACAATGAATGGGAAATTTCTCAAGTAGAACTTTCCACACCCCAACTTTAAACTTCACAAGTTTGCTCAATCTCAAAGCCTAAAAGGGATGGTTTGCTGATAATCAATGTGTTCTCACTTGATACTGGAGATTCTTTCCTGCATTCCAAACATAGTTAGCCTGCATTTCTACCTTTGGGGAGAGTTTGCAGGAAAAAAAAAAAAAAAAAGACAGAACAAAATAAAACTATGTGTTCTTGCCCCCACCATCACCACCACCACCAAAGGTTCCAAACATATTTTTCAAATTCAAATTATAGGAGTAAAGTCCAGAGGGTCTAAGAGAAAAAGAATTTGATGAAACTCTTTTGGCAAAGAAAAGGGCTGGCAAAATCACCCCCTTGGGCTGCTCCCAAGATGACTATAGCTGGCTGCAGTCAGCTGCGCAGGTGCAGCAGCAGCACTCACTCCAATGTCTAATCTTAAAAGGTGCATTCCTGCAGTAATTTAAGATGCAAATGAGACAGTGGGAAACTACAGGAAGATGGTGCATGACAAAGCCCGCACTATCCAAGTGACCCAGAAACCCAGCTCATAAATATCACCTCCAGATCTCATAAAATATCACACAAAACACCTATCCCTTATTTAATTTATTCCACAGAGTAAATTCCAGAGTCTGAGAAGGCTCTGCTGGAGGGAAAAAAAAAAAAAAAGGCCTTTTTACTGTTATAAGGCATGGATCTGAGTCCAAAACGAGCCCACTGAGATTTCTAGCTTTTTCTATTGTAACATAAAAAATTAGACTAGGGGCAACTGGGTAATTGTAGAAGCTGAGACAAGTTATTAAGAAACTGTGCATTCCCAAGCATGGAAGCCAGTGGAGACCTAAGAAGCTGCCACTCTAATGGCTCCCAGCCACTAGTGTGATGCACCTTCTGGTCACATACGTACCACCTACACTAGTGAGAGACCTTCTGGGCTGTTTCTCATGCAGCCTTTATTTTGTTGCATGTATCCCGGGTGATAGAGAAGGTGTAGGTGGTAGTCTTTCTGACAACACACATCTTTCATATGTTAACCTTGGTGCCTCTTTCTCAAAAACCTACTTGCTCTTCTGCCCCCCATAGATGTGATTTGAGTGAGAAATATCACCCATAGTCTTGAGTGTATTACTTCAAAGGAACAATAATGAGAAAAACCAAAGCATAAACTTTGCTTATAACTATCAAGGGATTTACACATACAGCTTATCTTGTTATATAAGAAGTTAAAACACCCCTTTTTGTTTGTTTGTTTGTTTGTTTGTTTGCTGTTTATTCATTTGAAGAGAAACTTTGTCTTTTTTTTTAACCTTTAACAGTTTGTAGGTATAAGTGACTTTGTCTTTGAGGTGTTCTTGACGCTGTGGGGGACTCAATTAAAAGTTTTATTTTAGAGAACAATGTTTGAGCTCTGTTAGTCTGGATCAACAGATATTTATCTGCTCTGAGAAGGTATTGGAAAATAATAAATAACAGACGATGTTTATATTTTTATCACATTTTTGTGTATATTTATAACTGTCTGAAAGAATGTTTTTTAAGGAATACAATATTTTTTGTACTGCTACAATTTCATGTTTTAATGCTATTAGTGAGCATACATATGCAACAGCTACTGTCTTTTGTGCTTTGTACATGTTTTCATATTTCATTCAAACCCTCTAAAACCTAGTATGTTGGATAGCAACACACAAAACTTCTTTTATACGTAAGGAAACCAAGGCTTCAATTTTATCCGTGCCTTCTGTGTTCCAGACTCTTTGAAGGTCAGTTTCTTTCCATTTACCACCATCTCATACTAAATTTCTGGTTGTGTTTTCATTGGTCTACGTGTCAATGTTTTACTAGCACCATGATGTTTCTGTTGCTATGGCTCTGGAGTATGCTTTAAAAACTAATACTATGGTATTTTCAGCATTATTCTTTTTTGCTCAAGATTAACGTGGCTACCCAGGGTCTTTGTGTTAAATGTGTTGTTGAATTTGATTTGTACATATTTTACTTATTGATTTATTAACTTATTTATTACATCTATGTTCATTAAGGGAATTGATCTTCTTTTTTTAAGACAGGATTTCTTTGCGTAGCAGAGTCCTGACTGTTCTGGACTCACTTTGTAGACCAGGCTGGACGGACTCATAGAGATCCACCTGCCTTTGCCTCCCCAGGGCTGGGACTAAAGGCATGTGCCAGCATGCCCTGCTGACGATTTTCTGATTTTTCTCTTTTTTTATTGTGTGATATTAGAACATACTGTGTAGAATGAACTTGAAAGGCTTCCATTCTTTTATATTTTATGGAATTGTTTGAACAATGGTATTGGTTCTTTTTTAAAATCTGCTAAACTTTACTAAGAGTCCATTGATAATCTTGGGCTTTTCTATGTAAGAAGACTTTTTATTAACACTTCCACCTCATTCTCTGCCTTTGATAGAGATGTGTACTTTTTAAATACACTTTGCATTTTATTTGTATAAAAATGTGTCTAGAAATCTGTCCATTTATTTTTAAATTTTCAAGTTCATTGGGCTATGACTCTTTAATTACAGTCTAATTTTTTGTGGTATCTGTTCTAGTATCTACTTTTAAATCTCTGGTATTATTTGTACTTTCCCTTTCTTCTGTTTTGTGTTTTGATATATTCTTTTTTTTTTTTTTTTTTAAGAATTTGAGGAGCTTAAGAGGATTATTTATTTAAGGTTTGCCTCTCTTGGAGACACAAAGCTTACTGAGACCAGCTTTTGCTGTGTCCCACAGCTTCCGATAAGTTGTAATTTCACTTTCATTTGATTCCAGAAATTTTTAAGTTTCTATCATGGTTTCTTTAATGACCAGTTGTTCATTAAAAGTATAGTGGCCAGCCGGGCAGTGGTGGTGCATGCCTTTAATCCCAGCACTTGGGAGGCAGAGGCAGGGAGATTGCTGTGAGTTTGAGGCTAGCCTGGTCTACAAAGCAAGTCCAGGATAGTCAAGGCTACACAGAGAAAGCCTGTCTTGAAAAATCATAAAACAAACAAACAAACAAACAAAAAAAGGTGTAGTGGCCAACCCCACATGTTTAATTTCTGTGGTTTCTCTTGCTGTTCATTTCTGTTCAAGCCATTACATTATTTTTACCTTTTTGTATTTGTTTAGAATTGGTTTATAGCTGAACACATGACAGATTTAGGAACAGGTTGGTGAGCTGTTGAGATGGGTGTGCGTTCATCAGCCATTAGGTGTACTCTACTAGAGACACCTACTATTGCTGTCGATCTGTAGCAGCCACTCCAATCTTTCTTTGTTGAGAGGTTGACTTCAAATCTTTGTTGGGGTGTTAACTCCTATCTTTACTCATGAGGTGTTTCTTGCATGCTATAAATTTTGGAGTCTTAAAGACAAACAAACAAAACAAGTTTGCGTCTTTTAATTGGAGAATTTAGATCACTTGCACTCCAGGTTCTTACTAAGAAACTCATCTTGAGGTTTCTCATCTGGTTGTTGTACCCAGCTGACGTTCCATTCTCTCTCTCCTTTGTTCTTCTTAAAAGTGTTTCAGGGAAACGATGTCGCTTTGCTTGTTCTCATTTTCTTGTTGACTGTTCTGGTGCTCGTGCTTGTCTTGTTTCCTCTTTGGGGTCTAAGATTTCTTTGCGTACTTTCTGCAAAGCTGATTTAGTGGCCATGTGTTTCTTTGGCTTTTTTTTTTTTTTTTTCTATTGTAAAAGAATTTTTTTGTGCCTTAGTTTTGAAATGTAATAATTTCTGGATCCAGTGATGAAGTTCGGCCATTATTTTCTTTCAGAGATTTTGGGTATATACTACTGTGTGGCCTCCTAAAGAACCAGCCTGACACCACCTTAGGCTTAAAAGCTATCCTACAGTAAAGACAAATTAGATTAATAATTTTTATGATTAATTGTTTCTCAAGTATTGACTATAACACTCCTGTAACCTCAACTACAAAGTATTTTTGTACTGCCTGTTTCAGGAATGGCAGTCCTGTCTTTGTTTCAAGAAGTTGTTTGTAACCACCTTGCAACCCTACCTTTGATTCAAAAGATTAATTGACCATCTATGACTACCCTGTTATGACTGCTTGCTGTTATGACAATCATGCTCTGCCTGCCTTGCCACTATGTCTTTGTTGTCGAATATAGACATAAATGTTCTGCCCCTGTAACCTTGCCTATTTTTGCCTACCAAATCCCCCATTTGCAAACTCCCTACCCCTGAGCTATAAAAGCGTTGTCTTCCTCACATCCAATGCCCAATGCTAACCTCTCAAACTCTGCCTTAGGGAAAGGCAGCTCAGGTACATGAATTAAAAAAAAAAAAACACTTGGGCTAGGTGTGGTGGCGCACGCCAGTAATCCCGGCAGTCAGGAGGCAAAGGCAGGCAGTGTGAGTTCAAGGCCAGCCTGGTCTACAAAGTGAAACCCAGACAGCTAAGTCTACACAGAGAAACCCTGTCTCACAAAACAAAAACAAATAAACAAACAAACAAAATCCTTGCTTAATTAATTGTTTCCTTTAATTAATTTGGCCATGATGACTTGGGTCGGTGGTCTTTCTCCTCCCATCTTTGGGATTAGCAACCCCTGCTGAGGAACTTGCTATTTTTCTGATGGGTTTGTCTTTATAAGCAACTTAGCATTCTGTTCTATGACTTTTGATATTCTTTCTTTGTTCTCAATGTTTGGGAGTTTACTCACAGCGTGTCAGGTAGAGGTCCTTTTCCAATCATATTGCATGAAATTGCAAATGTCGCCTGTACCTGAATGTCTATCTGTTTCCCAGGTCTTAGGAAATTTTTTGCTCCTGTTTTACCAGATATATTTTCTACAGCTTTAATGTCTGCCTCTACTCCTTTGTCTATACAGGAAACTCTTACACTTTGTATTTTAATGCTGTCTTAGGGATTTTGTGTGTTCTGTTCCATTCATTCATTCATTCAATTCTTTCTTTACTGTTGTCTGAATATTCTAAGTTGTTAACTTTGTCTTCCAGATCTGATATTTTATCTTCGTTATCTAGTCTAGTGATAAGTCTTTCAAATTAGGTTTTTGTTGGTGGTGTTATTTGATTTATTGAGCATTTTGCTTCTAATATCTCTGCTAAGAGTTTTTCAGACATTCAGCCTCCCATAAATTGTTCGTTTATGGTTTGTGTCCTACACTATCTTCTCCCCCCCCCCCCACCTCTCTCTTTGCTTCTTTCTGTTGGTTTTTTAAGATAAAGTTTCTGTTTAATTTACACAGATCTTGAATGTGGGGGAACTGCCTCCTCCTCAGTCATCCCTAGTGCTGAAATTACAGTTGTGCAGGTGTGTCCCAAAATACCTGGCTGTCTTCTTATTTCACTCAGTCGTTTGTTTGGTTTTAAGCTTGCTTGTTTTTTTGTTTTGTTTTGTTTAGATTATTGATCATTTTTACAATAATTACCTTGAATTCTTTATATATAGCATTTCATGTACTTCAAACATGGGATCTACTATGGAATTGTTAAGTTTAGATGAGTCAATTTTTTTTAAATACATTTTTTTGTCTTTCTACATTAAAACACCTGTTAGGATACAAATTTCTCGAACTTTTAAGTGAGAGACTTTGTAGGAGACAGCTATCTTCTGCTAGTATGCCCTAGAATATATGCCAGCTTTGCAGTGTTGAGTTTACTTCTGAGTCTACTTCAGTGTGAGATTGTAGGTGGCTTGCTTGTTTGTAATAAGTAGGATTTGCTACTGCTCTTGTTTTGTTAAAAACCGAGAGACAAGATTTCCTATAGATCTCTAAAGTTATCTTTGGAAGTGAAGGCAGCTGTGTTGAGTAAGCAGGATGCATGGAACATGGAGCCCTGTGGTTGCTTCCAGGTCAGGCAGTGGTGCCAACACACAGGCACGTTTTGTCTTTTGTAGCTGCAGTATCTACAACAGCTGTTCTATTTTTCTCTGTTGGTGCCGTGGGGGTGAATTCCAGGACATCAACTGGGTTCTTTAGTTTCACCTGTAACTTAAAACCTGACAGAAAAAAAACAAAGATGTGTTCTACACAAGGGTGGAGTTGTTCTCAGCTAGATGGGGGAACAGTTCTGGGGAGAAGCATCCACCAAGTGTGCTTGATGTGCCAAGTTTGACACTCAACACTGCTCATATAAATAATCCAGAAATACACTAAAAACTACATTAAAAGCTATAACTACAGCACCTACTTTTTTTTAAAGAGGCAATGTATGCTTTAAAAACTTTTTTTTAATAGTAAGAATACAAAACAAGAGAAAGGAAAGAGAGACTTACAAACAATACTGCCGGAGTAGTTTTTAAAGAGAAGAGAATTAACAGACGCAAAGATGTGGGAGGAATGAAAGAGGAAAGAAATCAAGATAAAATCCAGTTAAAGAAACAAAGAAAGAAACAGGATCGTTAAATGTAAAAATTGCGGGGGGCGGGGGGGGGGGGGAGAGAAATAGACTTGACAAAATGAAAGAGAACGGAAAAGAACAAAGGCCAGTGTAGAACGCCTTGTCTATACTTGATCTTAGGCAAAAGACCGAGAAGCCCTAGAACACTGGGTCTAAATTCTGGTCAGGAACTAGGACCCAAAGTGCTGTGTTCCAGGTCTAGTAAGCCTCTGCCGTTCTAAGCAGAGAACGAGATGCTAATGCGGTCTCCTTCGCTTTCCTGAAGTTGTTTCTCACTGGGCGGGTTCAGAGACTGTGGAACATGTCAGGGATGTGTTTCCTGGGGACCTCGGGGTATCACAGGCAACTGAGCCAGCTGTGAGCCCTCTTGTTTCTGCACTGCGAGCCCTCTTGTTTCTGCACATCTGGAGACCTGTTGTGTTCCCTTTCTCTCAGATCTGGGCTCTGTGCACCCTGCTGCATCCCTAACGTTGGGCCACACTGCAGATTTTTTCTTTTAAATGTTTTGAAGACTGGGCGTGGTTTCAGCAGATGAGTCTAGGCTGAGCACCTGGGGTCCTGGCTAACATGCAAGCCCCTGGGGAAAAAAACTAGAGGGTGCTGCAAAGGAGGATGGCCAGCTGCTCACTCCAAGGATGGAAACCCTGTGTAATTAATTAATTAATTAATTGATGTTTATAATTTTGAAGTTATAATTACACCATCTCATTTCTCCTTTCCTCCCTTCAATCCCTCCTATGCATTGCCCTTTGCTCTTTCTTAAATTTATTGTCTCTTAAATAGCTCTTACATATATCCATATCCCCAGTGAGTGGTGTCCTTCTAAATCTCTGAGAGCAACATGACAGGTGGCTCACACTCTCAGCTCCTCTCTGCCCCCTGCTACTCTAATCTCTTGAAAGACACCCTCAGCCAAAACTATCTGACATGGTAGCTTTCCTCACACCCAGGCCAACTCAGGCCACCCACTGGAACCCAAAATTGTGATTGCCATGTGTCTTCAGGTTCGCAGAGGGATTTAGTCTTTAATAACGGGACCCTTCTCAAGGTGGCTTTGGGGAGAGCATTCTGAGGGGTTACTAAACCACGAGACGGATTTCTTCTCCAGCCCTGACTGGCTGTGCAGGTCACATCACTCTTGGACCAAACCCCCAGTAGAGGTGGTGGTTGCTCTCTCCTTTCACACTATGCTTGTAGAGGTAGAAGTTCACGTCCACCTCCGCAGTACAGAAGCCAGAATAGAAGCTGTGAACTGCACAGCCCAGTCTGTATTTCTGTTCTGATTTTCCAAGCAGTTTTAGGTTTTTCAAACGCTTCTTTTTTTAATTTCCAGTTTTCCCCCCTCACTTCTTTCCTACCCCCCCCCCCCACTTCTTTCCCTCCAGATAGTTTCTCCTTAGCTGCACTGGTGTCTCTCAGTTGCAGACGCTGCGCCAACAAAAGTGGTTTCCACTCTGTCTTAGTCCCACATGTCATTACTTCTTTGCAGTATTTCCTAAGCCGTCACCTCTGGCCTCTCCCTCTTGAACCATTTCCGGTCCACTCGACAGCAGACATTTGTAAGGAGACCTCTTTCCCAATGAAAGCTAACACAATTTTGGAAGCTCCAGCTTTCTGATTAAGAAAATAATTCCCAGCACCCACACGGCAGCTCACACCTGTCTGTAGCTCCAGTTCCAGGTGATCTGAGGTGATCTGACACCTTCACACCAATGCACATAAAATTAAATAAATTATTGGTTTTTTTTTTTTTAAGAATTCTATTTTTATTTTTTATTTTTATTTTGAGAGGGAGGTTGCAAGGGTGGAGGGTGGATTTGACAGGACAGGGAGATGAATGGGATTGGTGCATGATGTGAAATCCACAAAGAATCAAGAAAAACTTTTTTTTTTAATCCTACTGTTTGGCTTTTGTTTTTCCTGAAAGAATTTTTAAAGAAATGAAAGTTTTATCAGTGCTCACTGGTGCTTCACCGTCACTGGTGTTACCCAGACACAGGCAGCCAACAAAATATGCAAATATTTGACGACATGAGGCTTCCAGGTAGCTCCTGGGATGCTTCTGCTGCAGAAGGGAAACTACCTCAACAGGCCGAGTTACTAGCACAGGATCATCGTCTCTCTGTCTCAAAGTTTCCCACATTTTCTTGTCAATCATACATTTTCCAAGGAATTACTATGGGTTACTTTCCCTTGGTCATGTCATCACACATTCTTTGAGAATCTGTCCTTCCAACATCATTCCAATAGAGTGATCTGTGTCATTATTTCTGTTATGCGGAAGAAAGCACCAAGTTTTACCCTCTTGGGCATCCATCCCTATCGGCATCACTTCCTGGTGCATATGGGCTGAGTTCAATTCATTATATTTTTAAAACCCTTTCCCCGCCCCCCCCCAAGACATTACCCTATACATTAAGGTTTTTAAAAAAGGAATGTGTGTCTTCTCTCACACACACAGAAGTGGTGACTTCCAAGGAACAGACTGATATAGGAACACTATGGTTTGTAAGACATAGGATTGAGTTCAGGGAAATTTTTGACCCAAAATATGGCGTAAGTGCTTCAGGGTCAGGGCAGGAGGTGGTATGCTCGAGTTTGTCAGAGCAAAGAATGAAGAGGGAAACCCTGTTTGGGGAAGACTAGAGTAGCGTCACACTGGGTAAGCATCTTGTATAAACCCACTGTAAACTGTAAAAAGGAAAAAAAAAAACCAACCAAACAACAACAACCCCAAACTAGAAATGACTACTGGATTGCCAGGAAAGAGCAAGTAACCATCCAGATTACAGAAGCCCAAGGATATGAACATCCAAGAGACCCAGGGACCCTGGCTTCTGAAGAGCCTCAGAAGAACTTCACGAGGTTTTTGCTGCTTTCACAATTTGCAGCATTTAAACAGACCCTTTCTGGTCCATTCAGGAAGCATTTTCCTATATTTACATCTCACACTCTGTGTCCATCAAATTGAAGTTCAGGAGACAGAGAAGCAGTCAACTTCCTCCTTCCCCTAAGAAGGCTTCCAGGGGAAGCAGGCTAACCTAGGCATGAAGAGGGGGTGCCTCTGCTACATTTTAATATCTGTTAGTAAATGTTCTCGTTACTGATTTGAATATGTCATTAACTCAAAAATGGGTCTGTGCCCTCCATATCACAGTCAGTCCTGGACTGCCCTAGAATTTTTAATCTAGGAATGGGGAGGAACTGTCTCTTCTGAATAAACAGTGAAGGGACGGAGGGCTGTGATCATTCTAGTACGCTGATGTCATGCGATCCACTCAGTGGGATGGAGGTGTGAAACCATGACCTGCAAAGGTTATCTACAGAATGTCAGCTAAGCCTTTCATTGCAAAAAGAGAAACAAAGAGTTGATCATTCATCTTATGCTTCCTCCCACCACCTCCCCACCCTGCCCCCAATAAGGTAGAGCTGGATTGAACAAGTCCTTCCCTACAGGAGCTGTGGCCCTGACCACAATCCACACAGACTGCAAGCTGCAAGCATGGCTGCAATGTTTCACCTTTTCTATCATTTGGAAGCCCTAAAGGTTAATAGTGGCTCACTGTGTATATGAAATTTTCTCAAAAATTCCCGACAATGGCCTCTCCTTTTACTAACACTGCTGCTGTTCATGTCCTTCCTGCTCACCTTACCCTGGGGTTCTTTTCACAATATTGTTGCATATCTGCCATTTATTCTATTTATAAAGGCAGGTGAAATAAAGAGAAATTCACCCATCAGTATTTCTCAGACTTTCATATGTCTACCTCCCATGCTTAATACATCATATTAAATACCATAAATGATCAGGAAAAATATATCTGTCACTGTCTACTGTGAGGACCACATCATCTAGATGACATGGATAACCCAAAGACATATGATCAGAGGCTTGTCACTTTCTGAGCATCAGTCTCCTCCTCCCTAGTGTTCATGAGAAGCCTGCCCAATGGCTGTCTGAACTTAGTTAGTACCCACAACCCGCTCATCTCAGAATCTCTGCCCAACCCAAAGGCTATTCCAGATTCATTATCAGCTGCCAAGCATTCCCACAGCTCTCTGATAACAACCCCATCATCCAAGAGCAGGAGGAATGAGTCCACGTCATCACAAAGATGTAGCTCATAGCTTAGTAGCTTTGGGATGTAACTCCTCAACAAGGTCTGGGCTATGATAAATTATTCCTCTCCTCTGAAATCCATTTCTTCTTTCATATGCAGGTTTCTTCTTCATAGTTTTCTAATTATAGAGAAAGGTTCCATTTCTTTACTTTGACACCTCTTCGCTATGACACGAGTTTCCCTTAAGTGTTTGTCCATCTCTACATTGAGGAAGCTAGCTTGGGATTGTCTTCTGAATAAGCTCACTTGCCTCAGATCTCTGCGGCGGAGGATCCAGATGCATACCTGAATCTTGCTTAGCCTTGCGTGACTATGGTATAGACATAAGGTATAGACTATGGTATAGTCACGTGGTACAGTGGCCCCTTACTGCCTGGCACAATACCCTAGTTACCTTAAACAGAGACTCAACCCATCACCCTGATGAAGACCCAAGGCATCTGTTCTCAACCTGTTGGTGCCCACCTTTTAGCAGGGGTCACCTAAGACCATCAGAAAACACAGATATTTACATTACAAAATTACAGTTAGGAAGTAGCAGCAAAAATAATTGTATGGTTGGGGTCTCCCAATATGAAGAACTGTATTAAAGAATTGCAGCATTGGGAAGGCTGAGAACCACAGCTCTAAGGTCTCCTTAGAAGTCTTGCCTTGGTGTAATTTGGGTTTAGAGGTTCCAACAACCTCTGCTTTCAGTTATTTTTTCCTATGTGTTATTACTAGACTGGTTACACAGAGGACTTTCTAGCCTTCCAATAGCTCTCAACATTTCACATACACCAACTACAAATCAATAGTTTTGTTTGCTGTAAATCAATAGTTTCTAGATCTTAAGTTTATATAATACTTTATAAGTTACCAAAAAACGCTTTGGGTAATCTCGTTGAATTCTTGCAATTCTGAGATTTTACATGTGACGGCACAACAGCTCAACACACTATACTGACCTGTGTAAAAATCATGTAGCCAAAATTGAAGATGATGCAGTTTATGTTATACTGGCAAGCCACATGATGCTTATGCTTACAGCACAAAGCCAGCATCTCCCTCACATCCCTCAACCCCCTGGAACAACCATCCCGTCTCAAGACTCACATTGCTACTCATAGGTACACAGGCATGCTGTTTGGACCTCTGACAAACCTATCTCCATGATTAAGCAGCATTACTTTTTAAATGCCACCATCTTTAATACTTTAATGACAAATGTTTATCTTGTCAATGCCAATAAGTGTGAATGCCTCCCCAGAATACTAAGCTAGTGAGATTCCTGACACTACAGTAGCAAAAAGCAGAAGAGAAAGTCTAAATCAGTCAGTGCTGCTTGACAGAAGTAAAGAGATAGCACCAGTCTGTGGGACACTCAACTCTGTTCTTTCCCAACTCCACCTGCCTCCATATCTCCTCACCATCTTCTCTGCTTTCAAGGTTTGTGCCAGAGGGTGTGAGACGCAAGCACATTGTTTATTTCTGATATTTTAAAAAAGAAAACCTCATTTTCAACAATACCACTTCAAAGGTGTCTACAAAAAGTTTCCGTTTTTTGAGTGGTTTTGACAAATTTTGTTACAGCCAAGAGAAGTAAGATACACCGTGAATTTTACTTGTATTTTCTTGTGTCAAGACATTAACCATGGAGATGAAAGTATACCCCTGATGGGGACATTGTTTTCTAAAAGCTCAACAAAGGTTCATATATAAATCTCAAAGACACAGCCTTTCTGTCCTGCAGTCTCAAAACTCTTCTTTAGAGGTTCAGAACCCCAAATTTAAAAATAAAATTAAGGATTTTTTTATTTTATTCAGTGACAGAATATAAAGTCACAGAAATGAAGGACTGGAGAGATGGCTTAGCAGTCAAGAGCACTGCTGCTCTTCCAGAAGGCCCAGGTTCAACTCCCAGCACCCTCATGGCAGCTCACAACTGTTCCTAACACCTGTTCTCAGGGATCTGACACCCTCATACAGACATACGCAGGCAAAACACTAGTGTACATACAATTAAAAATCAAAAATGAAGAACTAGCTTTACACACACATACAAGAAGTTGACAACTTTATTGGTCATCTTTAAAGGCAGCAGCATTTTGTTCTGTGGCAAGTCTGGTAAAGTTTCACTTTAAAATTAAGCACATTGAACAACCAGGAACAAACATTAATCATAACAGAATATTTTACACTATTCTAGAAAAATACATGGACCCTCTCTCTTGCAATGTTTTATTGTCCTCTCTGACTGACTGTCCTGTTTTGTTTTGTTTTTCATTTTTGTTTTTGTAGACCAAGCTGGCCTCGAACTCACAGAGATCTGCCTGTGTCTGCCTTCTGAGTGCTAGGATTGAAGGCGTGTGCCTCCACTGCCTTTATTTACCTTGTGAGTGTGGAGTATGGTCTAATCAAAGCTCTCATGATGAAATGAAAAAACAGTAGCCATTATGAGGTCACACGAGACTACAATACAAAGGTTACATAAACATAGCGTGCAATGTTGCCACAGTTAATTTGATAACCTGGGCAGCTGCTAAGTCAATAATGGGTGTTTAGTGTACGAAGTGTGCTAGGCAAGGCATGATTCAATATTTATTGCTTCCAAGCAGGTTTCAACATTTCTGAAGTCACAGACCCCACAATAAGATAACTTTGCAAAAGATGAAAAGGGGGACCTGAAAGTGTGAGTGACGGCAAAACCCCGGGAGGGAAGAACTCAAACTTGTTCAGGGTTGGTCATTGCTGCAGCATCTGGCCATCTGGCATGTGACAGGACACTCCTCCAAGCTGTTGCTCTACCCCCAAAGGGCCAGACTGACATCTCAGAATTTGATTTAAAGATGGTGTTTGCTGTGAAAAAAATATCCTCCAATTAGTTTTCCTCTAAACCAAGGTGTATGGGTTTTGTGGTAAGGAGAACTAGAAGGAAAAGTGAGTTGTACATATGGGCAAAGGTAAATCAGAAACAAAAATGGACATTTGCCATTTTTACCTACTGTGGAATGGCCAAGTGGCCAATACTTGCTGGTTGGAGCCATGCTCTGACCTCTCTGTACAGATAACTTAGCCCAGATAAAGAGTACTCATTAAAACAAATCCATCAATTTCACTTTAATGTGATTTTTTTTTTTTTTTGCCTATTCATTTATTCACTTGTTTTCTAGTCATCACACATGTCCTGATGCTCTACGTACCAAAACTCTTGCTAAACATTAGAGATAAAGCTTTAGATATGCAGAGCCGGGCATGGTGGCACATGCCTTTAATCCCAGCCCTCGGGAGGCAGAGGCTCACTGTGAGTTCAAGGGCAGCCTGGTCTACAAAGTGATTCCAAGACAGCCAGGGCTAACACAGAGAGACCCTGTCTCAAACAAACAAAACTTTAGATATGCTATCTAAGACCTAGGATGAGTGTTGTTGTTGTGTTTAGGTTTTGTTTTGGATTTTTTTGTTGTTGTTGTTTGTTGTTGTTTTTCTTTTTTTGAGACAGGGTTTCCCTGTGTATCCCTGGCTATCCTGTACTCCCTTCTAGACTAGGCTGGGCTTGAATTTACAAAGATCCACCTGCCTCTGCCTCCACAATGCTGGGCTTAAAGGTGCGCACCACCACACCCAGCTCCAGACAAATGATTTAGTAATTACAATCAATACCAGACATGTTTTATGGGAATTGTTCAGACTTGGGATAAAAAGACACCCTTCCTGGAATAAGCAATAGGACTGTAAGGAAGAATGGACACTTAAAGAAACTAAAATGTTTCAGGCAGAATGAATGAAGCAGCAAAATTAGGGAGCTGAAAGCCCTTTATTCTGCTTGCGGGGTAGGTCTTTGCTGGTTGAGGGTAAAAAGGTGGGCAGACATAGTGGGAGATGAGTCTGGAAAGACGAGCCGCAGTCAGACCAGAAAATCACCACAAATACAACTCAGAGACTGTGTATAATGTGGAAATGGAACCCACCCAAGCAGTCATGTAAATGAAATAATTGTTTTCCCTGGAGATAGAGCGATGTGCAGTCTGCCTCCATGATGGACAGTAGGCGGCACTCCCTCGTAGCCTGCCTTTTGTTTCTGCTGCCCTTACTACTACGGCTCTTGTCTAATCCTTCCCTCCTAAGGCCATCTCAAGTCTCAAGTTGGCTGTGTCAGCCTTCTCAAAGGCTTTGCTAGGCAGGGAGGTGAAAAATGAGAAAACAAGCAGCAGAAGACACTCTTGCAAATTAGTTCCCATTTTGCAAATCTTTTCTAGGTGCCATGCTCTAAATTTTGGCTCCTAGATCCATGAATTTAACTTGGTCATACAAGCATAACTTCTGCAAGGGATGCCAGGAGATGTACGGTCTTAATCTGTACCAGATTGCTTTCCCTAACAAAAATCAAAGCTCTGATCACAAAGAAGGAGAAAAAGATTTTTAGAGCGACTGCTAGTCTTTTTCATGCCGCACCATGTTAACACCGTTTAGAGATCAGCGGCCAGTTCTTCATGTATATCCAGCTAAGAAGCTGCCAGCTTGGAATACACACAAGTCATTGTGTTAAGGCATATGTATTGCTTGTATGCGCTTTAGTTGTAAAGAGCTTAAATTATTATTATTATTATTATTATTATTATTATTATTATTATTATTATTATTATTATTATTATTATTATTTAGTTTTTTTATATATGAGTGTTTTGCTTACATGTATGTCTCTGTAACAGTTGTGAGCCTGGTACCCTCAGAGGCCCGAAAGGGCATTATATCCCCTGGAGATGGAGCTACAGACAGTTGCAAGCCTCCATGTGGGTGCTTGGAATTGAAGCCAGATCTTTTGGAAGACCGGACAGTCCTCATAACTGCTGAGACATCTCTCCAATCCCTAGCTGTAGGTTCTTTATTTCTTTTGTTCCTTCTTTTCTTTTCTTTTCTTTCTTTCTTTCTTTCTTTCCTACTCGCTCTCTCTCTCTTTTAATAATCATAAAGGGATGTTTAAGCTTATCATTCTTTTTCTTTTGTGTCTGTTGATGTATTTATGTTTTGGGTTTTTTGTTGTTGTTGTTGTTTTTCTTTCATTATGTCAATGTGATGTGTTTTTTAATTTGTGTATGTTGAACCATCCTTGCATCTCTGGGATACATGCCTCTTCATCTTAGCAAATGGTTCTTTCAATGGACTACTAAATTCCATTTACTGTTTTGTTCGGTGATGACTCTTTTCATGTGTTCATCCAGAATAAGGACCCGTAGTTGTCTTTCCTTATAGTGTCTTTGGCTCTGGTATGGAATAATGCTGACCTCATATATAAGTAATTTTGGAAGTATTCCTTCCCTATAGATTTTTTTCTTTGAAATATTGAGAAACATCCAGTGTCATTTGTTTAAGTGCTCATTAGAATCCATCAGGAAAGTCGTTGGTCCCTGAGCATCTCTCTATTGAGCTCTTTCTTACTGCTGAGTCATGTATATGCTCAGGCTTCTGCTTTCTTAAAGATCCGGCCTCCGTAAGTTAGTTCCGGGAACTGAAGGGTTCATCTCTGCCGTGTTATCCATAATTGCTCACAGCAAGTGTTCATCACCCTTTATATGTCTGTGGTTTTACTCTTGATTGTTCTTCCGCTGCGGATCTTGTCTGAATCTTCATTAATTTAGCTAAAGATTTTTTTTTTCAAATTTTTTCAAGAAACCAACTTGTATTGAGCCTTTCCTTTCCTTTTGAGGTTTTGATATCTTATTCAAGTTTTAGGTGATAGTAATTACATCACTTAATTACACCTGATGGAGAGGAGCTAATTCCATGCAAAATGGAAGACTCTATAATGTACCTATTAAACAGCTAAAAAGAAGGAGGAAGAGGAGGAGAAGAAGAAAATAGTGTGGTGAGGCTATAACAGAAGTCAGTTTAGATCTCTAGTGTTGCCATGGTATGACCACAATCATTTGCCCTGCTCAGATCTGGAGATCACAGAAGTTGTTTCATACTCTGATGCAATGGGGGAAAAAAGAGAGAAGAAATGAGAACTATACCATAACACGAGGAACAATTTAGTCCTGAATGGCTGGCTCCATCACGCCATCCTGCTCCTCCCTAAAATGCGCCCTGAAGGGTACTTTTGGTGTAAAACAAGTAACTGATGGGCTAGGATGGGAACAGCGCATGACAATCTGTCTAAAAACGTCCCTTTCACATAGGTGCGCACACGCTTCTCAGCAGTTAGGCCTGGGACACCAGGGCTTGATGCTCATGACGTCACCGTTTCACCTGCGGACTTGATATAGACTAAGAAAGCCGGCACATCCCCCCTTCCACTTGCAGAAGGCCTCCTCCCTAGCCACATTTGCAGCTAGAAGGACCCTCTCTGGAATGGGGTGCCATTCTCTTGCCTTTCTGGTCTCTACTTGAGTTATTTCTGTTCTGATCCTTAACATCTCCTTATTCTCTTCTAGTTATTCGGGGAGTCTGTTGTTCAATATAGGTATTTATTGCTACAAATCTACCTCTTACGAATTGGATTGCTTTGGCTACATCTTACATTGTTTGTCACTGTAAGCTTTGCTATATTGAGTTTCTATTTTCATTTGCCTCAAGATTTTATTTTAGTTCCCCTTCTGATTTCTTCTTTGATACATTTGAATTTTCATGAACATATTCTTTAATCTACACACATTTGTCTATTTTCTATTTTCCTCTTTCTAACTCACTTCTAATTTGATGCTGTTCTGATTAGAATGTGTGTGTTCTTCCATTTCTGTCTTTGTAAACTGGAAAACCAGTTTGCATTCTACCTATTTTCCTACTAGAGATAAAGTGGCTTTGTGTGTACTTGTTTAGTCCTTTATTTTAAAGCTCAGGTCCAATGTTTCTGTTTAATTTTGTGTCTAGATGATCTGTTCATTGCAGAAGGGGAGGTGCTAAAGTCCTGAACAACTACTGCATTGTTGTCTAGTTCTCAATCTAAATACATTAACATTTGCTTGTATTATTTATTAGATCTTTGTTTCTATGTTGAGGATAATCTCTCTCTCTCTCTCTCTCTCTCTCTCTCTCTCTCTCTCTCTCTCTCTCTCTCTCTCTCTCGCTCGCTCTCTCTCTCTCTCTCTCTTTGCAGGATTTCTCTGTGTGCAGTTTTGGCTTTGTAGATCAGGCTGGCCTTGAACTCACAGAGATCTGCCCGCCTCTGCCTCCTGAGTGCTTGGATTAAAGGTGTGTGCCACCACCACATGGCCAGTAATTCTTGTCTCTTCATATGTTGATATCTGAAATATTAAAACCACAATGAAAGTAATTAAATTAGGACCACTCTAATACCGTGATGATTGTGTGCGAATTACTTATATGCTTTCTGTAAATTTAAAATACAAAACTACTAAATATAACTACAGCTTCATTGTATGATGAACTTTGTCTGTTTTTCAGTTTTTTACTTAATGTCTACTTTTTTCTGAAATAATTATGTCTACTTCTCTCATTTGGTTACCACTATAGGGAGTGTGCATGCGTGTGTGTGTGTGTGTGTGTGTGTGTGTGTGTGTGTGTGTGTCTGTCTGTCTGTCTGTCTGTCTGTGTGTCTATGTGTGTTACTGCATGTGTCTATGTATGTGTGTCTGTATGTGTATGTTTGTGTGTGTGTGTGTGGGTGGGTGTGTGTGTCTTGAGACAGAGTCTCACTATATAGCCTTGGCTGGCCTACTCAATACTTAGATGAGGCAGACCTTGAACTCATAGACATCCACCTACCTTTGTGTCCCAAGTGAATACTGGCATTAAAACCATGGGCAAAATGCCAAGCATATATTTTACATACCTTTATAGTATACGTGTGTTCTAACAGCCAAAGTCAATCTCTTGTAGATGGTACACAATGCTTTATTGTGATGAATTGGATTGGCATGGTTTACTATCCATTCAGCCATTCTCTGTGGGTGTGGGGATTGAATCCATATGCTTTCTATATTGTTAATGACAAATAAGGGCTGACTGTTGCTATCTGGTTAGCTATATTCTGAATATAGAAGATCTTTTATTTTTCTTATCCTTTCTTGATGCAATGATTTTTATACACTGATATGGATTTGAGTCCCTTTTATTTTATCTCTACAGTTTTTACTGTGGGAAGCATAGTGTACCTCTTAAAATTTTTCATGTTGTGGTTATCACAAAGTTTGCAGACAACAGTAGTAATAACAGCCTACTTAAGTTGATAACAACTTAAACTGCAATAAATATCTATACTATTTCTCCATTCCATACACATTTTGTTTTTAATGTCACAATTTACATATTTTTGTATTTATATTTATAACCAAATACTTTAGCTATGTTAAACAGAATATACATAGTTCTTTTAACTTTATACCAGGTATATGTTATTTATATTAGAACAATATAAATGTGACCACTTATTTTACCTGTGATCTTATACTACACTGTATGTTTTCAAATTACTATTTTGTGTCCTTTTGTTTCAGCTCAAAGGTTTTTTTATGTTATTTTCCTCAAGTCACATTTAGTGGTGATGGACCACATAGTTTTTATATATGGGAAAGCCATGGTTTCCCCATTTTTGAATAATGTTTTTTCCTAACACTTTCAAAATATCCTAGTCTTTCCATGAACTGCATAGTTTCTTCTGAAAACTCTTCTAGCTTTAGGCTAGTTTTCTTTGTATGAGAAAACTTTTTCTTTTTTACCACTTGTAAGAGTTTCTCTTTCTTTAATTTTTGAGAATTGGTTATAATATGTCTAGATGGAGTCTTCTTTGAATTGGACTTAATTGAAGACCTTTGACCTTCATGTGTTTGGATGTTTATACATATTTAGAAAGTAGCCATTGTTTTTAATTTTTAATAATTTAATTTAATTTTATGTGCATTGGTGTTTTGCCTACATGTACGTCTGCATGGGTGTCAGATCTTGGAGTTATAGACAGTTTTGAGCTGACATGTAGGTGCTGGGAATTGAACCTGGATCCTTTGGAAGAGCAGTCAGTGCTTTTAACCACTGAGCCATCTCTCCAGTTCCCCAGTTTGGAGGGCAGGCTGGCTTGCTGTGGTGGTGGCTTTGGTGTTTGAGATAATGTAAGCATACACCATGTGTCTCTGAAGCCAGATCTACAGCTCCTGCTTGGCTGTGAGGAGGAAAGTAGCTGCAGCACCCAGAGTTAGAGCAGCACAAGAGAGGATCCTTTTATTACAGATGATGAAGCACCATCTCCTCCACCTCAGGGTCCATGGCAGTGATAGTTATGGATTATGTCAGTGACAAAGTCTGTTGGTGTCCTCTGTCCAGCAGGTACAGAGGAACCGTGGTGGCAGTGTCCTAAGGTCCACACTCACATTCTCCACTCTTCATGGTTTCTCACTACTTCCAAATGTCTCAAGTGAGCTTTTCTCCAACACTTCTCTCTCTTTTCTCCAGTTATCTGCCATCTTCCTGAAAGTTCCTCACTAGATCTTCCAGTCCTCTGAAGATGCTTTTCTTTGTTCACAGCTGGCTAATTGTTACTGTTGGTGATTATTATTTTTTAAAGGAAAGTGAAAACCCACCCTGTCAGTAGAAATTAGTGTTACTTTCCTCAAGTTTTAAATAAGAAAACAAAAAGCCATTTAGTAATAGTCTAAGAGATACCATTTATCCTACTCATTTTTTTAGAAACACATAAATTTTAGCTTTCTATACATCTTTTACAACTACCTATATCTTTGTTGTGTGTGAAACAATCCCTTTCATGGTACAGACTGTGGTTTCTACAAGAAGCAAGTAAAAATACTAAACACCTAAAATGTCACAGATTATGACTTGTTCTCAAGGTTTCATTGAGTCCTCATAGTTGGCCCCTTAAGAGGCTTCTCTCTTTTTATTTGCATTATGTCACAGGATGGTAGTTAGTAAGAGACTCACAATTAAGTAATTCATCAAAGGATTCAGTTGCTAAGTGGCAATAAAAGCAAACTCCAACTTGAACACACTCCAAATTGTGGGACCTTTCTACCAATCATATTATGCTGCTACATGACAAAAAAAAATAAGTCTTGCTATGCATTCCAGACTGGAATTTCCATCCTCCTGATTCTGCCTACTGAGTATTATGATTATAAGTATATACCACTGCATCTGGCCTTCTGTCACCTTTCTAGTATCTCAGACTCTCCAGGTAAATTAAAGGAATAGGTACCTCAGCATTTAATATCTTTATTTACTGCTTATAAAACCATAGTCTCTACCCTGAAAGACCTTATTTCACACACACCAAAGATACAGGTACTTGTGAAAGGAAGTACAGAAAGTAATTAAAGGGAAATTTTAAATGACCTGCTTGAATAAGCTAATTTAAACTTTCTATATTGTGATAGTCATCTTTCTGTCACTATAGCAAATGGCCAATTTAAATCAACATTAAAGAAAAAGTTGCTTTGGTTCACTGTTTCAGAGGTTCTAGCCTTTGTCCTGGTGGCACCATTGCTTTGGAGCTGATGGCAAGGCGGTAAGTATATCACAGCGAGAATGCATGGCTGAGCAAAAACATTCACTTTGTGGTAGAAAAGTGAAAAAAGAAAACAAAGCAAAATCAAGACTAAGATACCACTATTACCTCTGTGCTGGAGAGTTTTGTGTCAAATTGATAAACTCTAGAGTTAGCTTAGAGGAAGGAACCTACATTAAAAGAATGTCTTTCTTTCTTTTTGGGGGGGGGAGGGGATTTGGTTTTGTAACAGGATTTCTCTGTGTAGCCTTGGCTGTCCTGGACTTGCTTTGTAGACCAACCTGGCCTCGAACTCACAGGCAGCCTCACAGAGGCAGCCTGCCTCTGCCTCCCGAGTGCTGGGATCAAAGGCGTGTGCCACCACACCTGGCTATGTGAGGGTTTTTTGTTTGTTTGTTTTTGTATTACTAATGATGCAAATAATAACAACATATGTGACATTAGAATGGAAAGTATCTGGGTTTTAAAATGACTTTAGATGCCCTTAGTATATTAGCAGTGGCGCTGGTGAGTCCACAGAACAGTTCTGGCAGTGCAAACACCTCAAGGCTAGGCAGCTAGTGAGTGATGGCGGAACTTTGGGAAAACGAGAAAGAAGAACATTCTCGAAGAGAGAAATTGTTCCCTTGCTGGAGATGGTTTCTAGCCTGCCAAAATTAAGACCTCTCTGTTGCTTTATTGTCCAAAGCATTGAGAAGTTTATCATTGTTTAAATATTGGAAACTAAACTCAACCTAGCAAAGAAAGATAACATACATAGGCCAGATCATGGCTGACTGGGTCCTAGGTCTGGTCTCTGACATAGAGGGAGAAGAAGGCTGGAGATGCCTAAACACCACCAGGGCCTCAGCAGTAGACAGAGAAAGAGAAGAGTGTAAAGACTGTGAAAGACAGAAGACAGAAGAGGTGAGCTGAGGGAAGGGTCTCGGGAAGGGAGCGGGGGTCGGGGGGGGGAGAAGAGAAGAAGGGGACAGACAGAAGGAAAGGGAAGGAGAAATAACAAGAAAAGAAGGGAGAAAAGAGAAGGCAGGAGAAGAGAAGGGAGGCAAGGGAAGAAAAGAAAGGAAGACAGTGTGGGGCAGGGAGACCAAGAAGCTGAGAATAAAGAGCACTAAGGGAAGAGAGAGTCATTAGTATCATGCTGTGGTGTGTCACAGATGCCACTCATACTTGTGACTTCCTTTTGAGACAGCGAATAAGAACGACCAGACAGAAGGGACATAGTTCTCAGAGACCATCCAGGGCTAGATACGACACAAAAAGACCCCTTGTGAAAGAAGGGCAGTATGTACGTGAAAAGACTCTGCATAGTCAGTTCCCTTGAGCTGTGAGATCCAGTGCCTTTCCAAAAGCAAAGATGAGCTTTACCAGCTCAACCATGCCCTAGCAGAGGCAGGTAGGAAGCCAGAAAGCTTGTCCCATGCCCTGTGCTTGTGACAGACATGTCAAAAAGAAAAACAAAGAAAAGCAACGCTCTAACCATCAGGGGATTCTAAAGTCGTTTATTTTATACATGTAAGTACAACAGTAGTATTATCTATATTGTTAACATTAATGTACTCTCTGAGAGCCAGGAATTGACTGAATGAAAAATTATGGCCTAAAACCTAATTTCTGTACAGTAAAAGAGAAAGTTGCCCAGCACAGAGACAGCTAACATTATGTTCTAAACATTTAGATATTTCGTATTTTTTTTTATCATTTTACAGGAGGGATGCAGAATGCAGAAATAGAAAGCCATTTATGGAAAGTCACTTGCTTAGTGACTGAGTCAAATTTAGAATTTCTGACTCCAAATTTCTCACTCTGTTCTCTTCCTGTGAATCTCTTTTTCATCTAGAGTGCATGATTAATTTTTTTTTTTTTTTTAAGGCAATGATGAGGGAACTGAAACACAGACCGCATACGGTGGTAGGCAAGGCATTGAGGCTGGTACACAGAAGCAGTATCCCTGAGTGGCTAGCAGCAGCTGAACAAAGGCAGTAGGGCAGGTGTGAGGCAGGGAAAGGAGGCTCCAGAGCAGAAACCATGGTGCTCAAGACAGTGACAGACAGAACAGTGATGCACAGGCTAGGCCTGTACATTACACATCCATAAAAAAAAAAAAAAATACAGGCATAAATCCCAAAGTTAAAAAAGAACATTTTCTTAAATATTACCCATAGTTATAAACATTCACTTTGTCAGCTGTCACATGTTAGGAAACAACAACTTTGCAAAACAGAGTCAATAACAAAAACTGGAACACACACACACACACACACACACACACACAAATCTCCTGAGTCACCAAGACAGATATCACAGAATATCTCACCCCAAATAGTTCATGTTTTCATGGAACACATTCAGCCCAATGTGTAGCTTACTACAGGCTTTCCAGGAGCAACATCTGTGCTTATCCCATGCACAGACTCCTTTATGTGGCATTTTCACTCAGCTTTTAATAACAGATTAAAACAGAATGGGAATATAATTATAGATATATACATAAGAGAAGGTATAAAATTATCAGACCAAAACCAAAATCCAAATATAACTGAGCTCACGTAGTATAAGACTTAATAGCCTTCAAATGTCCTGGAGGTTCAAGAGGTGAGCACTGTATTGTAGCACAAGGCAGTCCTTATGGGGATACAGACTCATCTAGAAAGACTTTTTGATGTGTTCTATCTTCTATTTAAAATGGCCAGAAAATACTATACATTTTTTAATTATTAAAAAATTTACATAAAAGTTTTGGGAGAAAGAACTTGCAAACCAGTCCTGTCCAGACTGTGAAATCCTTCTCAGCCTTTATCCTGAACCATCCATTACTCATTACTCTCCTGTTTGAAAAAAAAATAACCCTTGGGGTAAATTATCGCTCAGACCCTGTACAAGAAACAAAGCTCCATTGCTTTTCTTTACATCCCTGATGAGGTGCTTTGGTGGCATCCTCACCCCTGGATAGCTCCTTGAAGGGAGTTTTCTATTATGTGGTTTTGGAGAGTAGGACAGAAAAGTGATAACAGGTGAAGCTCAGGGTGCACCGTGTTGCCTAAACAGTTGTCTTCCAGTCCTGGTTTCCATAGGGTGATCTCCTTTCTGAGCTCCTGTGAAATGAAAGAGGGCTTAAGGGAGCATGTGAACATCAACCGCCTTGACTTTGGAGAGAGTACTTCAGCTCCTACCAGTTGGTGGACATGATCCTTTTCAGATTCATAGCTCCATTCCTTGTTCTTTCTTTTGACAATGTCAAAATTCTAGAAAAATTGTAGTCACGTGCCATTTTCAGTGACACAAGTTTATTACAGTGATCTTCTGACCAACAGAGACAATGTGCCTTGAAAATACTTTTTTTTTTTTTTTTAATTTCCAGAAGCACTCTTAGCAGGCTTGAGGGAATTGTGGGAGCATGTAAGACACTATTTAAATATCCCTGAGTGAGGAAGTTGGGTAGGTCACACATTTGGTCACACCTCATAGAGTTGAGCAGGATGGACTCGGCTCTCCCAAGAAAGAACCTGTGTCCCGTCCACTCTCGGAGTGGAATTCACAGTGGCACTTGGTCCACAGTGCTGCCATGAGATCTTCAGTGGGCACAGTATCCACCAGGAGTTAGCTGGACGACAATTAGTTCCCCATCATTTATCTGGAGGTCTTCACAGGAAATATCAGGAGCATTTACAGTCAAGTAAACGATATCTTTGAAAGCCAAAGAGGCCACCACAGTGAAGTCAACCCTTTGGCCGTTGTTCAGCATTGGGATAGAGATGGGACTTTGACCCTTCCGGAAATGGAGGTTGATCTTGGCCTCTTGGAAAAAGGAGCCCTTCATGTAGATGAGATAAAGTCCATCACAGCCGATGGTGATTGAGTTGTTCTTCACCTCCATGGTCTGATACTCATTCCTGGGTAACTTGATGAATAGTCTTCCTTCCTCACATCCTAAAAAGAATTGAAAACAAGATTATTTCTAAGCAGAATATGCGATGAGAACCTTCCAGTAAAGCTAGATCAAGTGAAGAAAAAGTAACAAGGAGGGAGAGGCCTTGGAAGGAAGGAAAGCAAGGGAGCACTGCAGTATAGCGATGCCTGGAACCAGCTGTGCCTGTGGAAGAAAGGAAAAGGTGGAACCAGTGCCAGTCTTCAGGAGAGTATAAGGCGAGCTTGGGAGTTAGAGCTGAGAGAGTAC
The DNA here is from genome assembly GCF_903995435.1 of Acomys russatus. Classification (NCBI taxonomy): domain Eukaryota; kingdom Metazoa; phylum Chordata; class Mammalia; order Rodentia; family Muridae; genus Acomys; species Acomys russatus. The sequence goes on along the minus strand of NC_067142.1, from coordinate 57,805,161 downwards.
AGGCATTGCCACTCCAACATATGGCAGGAAGGACAGGTTCCAATATCTCCTGATTTTTTCAAAAACAAGAAATGACAGCATCTTCAGTGATTACTCTCCAGCTGAGGGCATAGCCTACAACAAAGGTTGTCAGGGGTGGGGCAGCACAGCCTGCATGGCCTTGGTCTGTCCCTCCCTAATTTGTTTGACCCAAAGCAACTGCACTTAACCATTTCCTACACCTTTCTAACTAACCATTAAATACCTATTTTCCACATGCCCCACGGAATCAACCTCACCGACAACATCATGGGTGTTCTTTGCCAGCCATCTAATAAGCCTGGTAATACAGTCAAAAAAGGAGGAATCGAAGTGGGCCTGAGTCCCATAAAGCAAGGAGTAAGAGCTCAGGGACACAGCCACCTTTCTTGCTTCTTGCTTCTACCTCCTGTAACCAGCATTTTCCAGAAAGTGACTTGGGAAGAGTCACTGCCACAAAGAAAGAAAAGGAGGAGGAAAAGACAAAGGGGGGTGAGGGGAGAGCAGGACCAGCTCCAGCTTCGGTAGCCTCGTGCTGGGCCTTTCCGGAAGCGAGGTTCATTTTCTGTACTTCCACATCAGCCTACACATCACCTTGAATGGCCAAGCACCACATCTTATACCTACTCTGGCTCAGGACCTTTGCCCTAGTGCTGCCCCAATTCAATAATTCTTACTTTGTACCGAGCCCAGGGGCTGTACTTTGAATCAAAAATAAGGATAATTTATTGAGGGCAAAACATACTTCCCGTTCATCTCAGAGAACTTAATAGATCCTCGAAAACTCATATAGAAGCCTCTGCTGCTTGGCTGCAGTCAAGGACCCAAGTAGCCCTCTTGATCAAAGGATCAGGTTGTCTTCCTCTATGGCCTCCTTCAGCTCTCATGAGGTGTCGTCATGTTACAGAGTAGAGCTGGCAGGTGTCTTACAGCCAGACAGCCTTAGCATCCTTAGATGAAGACAAAATGAAATGCCTACCCCAAAAATGTAGTTCTAGAAGGATTAAGAAAGGCACGTTAAGTACAGGCACTTCTTTGGTTACTAATCTTTTTTCTTTTCTTTTTCTTTTTCTTTTTCTTTTTCTTTTTCTTTTCTTTTCTTTTTTTAATATTTAGACTCCAACAATTTGGGGATGCAACACTATTCAAAGGGAAATGATAGCTCTGTGTTCTGGGGGGGAAATGAAGAGACTACAGAAAAGACCTTTTTAAAAACATGGGTACACGGCTGTCAAGGTGCTTCAGTCGGACCTGAGTTCAGTTCCTCACCCCACCCCACACATACACATGTGTGTGTGCTCATAAACACAGCCGTACATGTACCACACAGATACACAAGACAAAACATAAAGACCAATTAAACTTTTGGTGATACTCACTGGTAACTTGGGCTCTGAGACTCTGGACTGAAGGGTACTGCACCTACGGAAGGCAAAAAAAATGAGTGTTTAGGGGAAAAGTGAAAAAGATTCAGCAGCCCACAGGAAAAATACTTGTCAACAGAGGTAGCTTTTTCTTTGACCTGGACTTGCTACACGGCCTTTGTTCTTGTTTTGTTTTGTTATTCTATAACTATACATTCTTCCAGTGTGTGTGGTGGGGGGTGGGGGGTGGGGAGGTGTTATTCTGGTCTACCACGCAAGCGTCTGAAATATGAAATATTCACTTCCGCCCAACTTGTCTTTGGTATATTATGTTAATATACTATATACTATATTAGCACCCCACTTCTCCATTTAAATAGCTGCACTCTTAAAAACACCCCAGAGACACTCCCAGATCAAACTAGAAGAAAGTTCTGGAGGCTTTTTGTGTGCTTTCTCTTCTACTGTGTCACAGGAGTACACAAATACAATACAATCTGCTCTAAACCTTCAGAACGCAGCATGTTTAAATATAGCTGGCTTTCACTTTTTTTTACATTTATTGTGTGTGTGTGAGACTGTTTGTGCATGTGTGTGTGCATTTGTACAGCCGTGCATGTGTGTGAGTGTGGTGTATGTGCATGTATGTGTGTGCGCAAGCATGTGCATGTGGGTTCGTGTGTGTGTGTGTGTGTGTGTGTGTGTGTGTGTGCTTATAGAGGTCAGAAGCCAACTTTCAAAGAGTCAGTTTCTCCTTCTGTCATGTGAACTCAGCCTCAAGTCCTTAGGCTCAGTAGTAGAGCTTTATGGTGTGTGCGTGTACATGTGTGTATGTGTGTGTGTGTGTGTGTGTGTGTGTGTGTAATATTTTGTAGAATCAGTTCTCTCCTTCCACCTTTACATAGTTTCAACTGAGGCTGTCAGGATTTTACCCACTGACCCATCCCGCCAACCAAAGTAGCTGTTGTTAAGCTTTGGATCTCTTCCTTCTCCTCTTCAACAGCCAGAGAAACCCAGCGCGAGTCAAGTCCGTGCACGGCAGGAAGAAGTAACAGTAAGGAGAAGCTTGATAGATAAAAATGCACAGGACTCGGCAGCCAAAAGATAAAGAAACTCAGGATGGAGCAAAGTCATAACAAAGGGGCAGAACCATAGGTAAAGTATGTTCATGTCTGTCAAAATCAGAAATGTCCCTGTGCACTCTGAGTATATGTCAAAGAATGCACCAAGCAGCCAGTTGCAGATGCAGTCTCCGGAAGGGAGAAATAGAAGCCTAAGGTCAGGAATAGTAGAGACCCTTTCTACCACTTTGGAGGGGAACCACATGGTGTATACCCTACTAACAAAGAGAACGGGAAAAATGCCCACTATTCCCGCCAAGAACAACAGCCACGAGGCTATTTTTGGCAGAACGTCCTGATCAGAGGCATGGGAGAAATTTGTTTTCATGCCCTGGGCAGTGGAATTCCTGCTTCCCACTCTCCTGGCAGACTAGTAGCCAGCCGCAGTCAAAAGGATTCCGCTGGGGACTCCCACACAAATGAGGAATCCCCCACTTCTCTTTTCAATATGATCACAGGCCTTCCTGGGCTAAAATCAACAGGCTGCTTGGTGGGGAGGAAGGGCTTCCCGGAGCACTGCCAGGCCCTGGGCTGCAGAAAAGCAGTCGTGATGCAATGTGGCGAGACCATGGCGAGAAATGTTGACTGGGACAAGAACGTGAGTCTTGGCTCCCGCCCCCTTTGCACGCTGTTTCTTTGTGTTTTAGGAAGTGTTCCAGAAGAAGAGCTCACCAAAGCACCATTACCCGCACCATCATAATCCCCCAGACAAATAACGGGCCCTGCCTGTGCTCTGGGGCCAGCCAGTGCTGCTTGATACCAGTACTCTATGCAGTAGCCTAGAGCTCAGTGCAGTGCGCAGCTCCTGGGTTCTGATACCAGATGAGCAAGTAGTGGGTGGGCTGAGCATCTCCCTGAGCATCAGAAAAGCACTACAACGCTGTGGGCACCCGTGTCAGGGCAAGCTCCCCATGCTGTAGCTTTCCATGATACATATACTTAAACTCCTTCCCAAACAACAACAACAACAACGAATAAATAAACGGAATACAACTAGTCGGTGTGGTGGCACACACCTTTAATACCAGCAAAGGAAGCAAGGCCAGGTGGATCTTATCCTGGTCTACACGGCAGGCTCCAGGCCAGTCAGAGCTACATAATGAGACCATGTCTCAACGCAGAAACAAAACAAAATGGCATCTCTGAGTTAATGTGGTAATTGAAAATGAAGAGAACAAGAAGTTTCCTCGTTCACAAATTTCCTTCAAGCTCTCTGATCTCAAAGTCCTTGTGACTTGATCTTTTTCTTCCTTTCTTTCTTTCTTTTTTCTTTTTTTCTGTGTGTGTGTGTGTGTGTGTGTGTGTGTGTGTGTGTGTGTGTGGTGCTGGGGATTGAACCCAGGGCCTTTCACATGCTAAGAAACTGCTTCACTACCTCTACCACAAAGCCATACCTCTAACCCCATCTAAAAACCTTTTGATTTGTACCAGTGTCTTGTCAACTTTCAGCTCACTGGGTATGTGGTTTCTCTGAATGGCAAAAGACATCCTTCCTGCTCCCAGAACTTTTTCTATTCTCAATCTACACACCTGATGCTCAACACTATCTGCCCAACCTCCCAGAGTCTCCACCCCCACCCTCTCCAGAGCTACACTTCTCAAAGTCACAGCCTCCTTGTGCAGAGACATTCCTACATTTCCTAGAGACACTCTTCTATACAGGGACACTGCCCAGAGCCATCCATGCAGGTCAGGGACATCCCCACGGTTCCAAAACCGATGGCATGGTTGGCCCGGCTGCATCCTCATTCTCACATGTCACGCATATCTTTTTGTGTCTCACAATGAAGCCCATGCTTTTCTCTAATCCCCTTCCCTTTAGATGAAAAACCCAGTAGGGCAAGACGAGCAGATCTGACACACTGGGGTTTGGATCAGATCGTGGCTTCTCTGGCCCTGTGAATTTGGAAAAGGCACACCCCATTTCTTGGTATTAGCCTTCATACTCCCGACGATAAGACTTCACACTGTAACTGGAATGTCCTAAGAGCTAACAAACAGTAGAGCAGTTTACTAATCGCTCAGAAAAGCCTGCTGGTTCTCCTCTTGATTTCCAGAAGGTCTACTTATCTGTTTTCCCCGTCACAATCTCAACCTCAGGCCCAAATCAAATCCTTAATGCTTGACAGCTGTATCTCCATACCAAATATTTTAAGTCTGTTTACACAAAAATTTACAGAAGCTGCAGTTCTAACTGCCAGTACTTGGATGCAACCAAGGGTTCTGGAGAAGGTAAATCTATGGAGCAGCCACAACGTGACCATTGTTTTCAGTGCTAAAAGGAAGTGAGTCATCTGACCGTGAAAAGCTGTGGAGGAAACTTCACTTTGTATATCCATGTGAAAGAACCATCAGAGAAGGCTACACCCTGTGTGGTTCCAGTTGTAAAATGCTCTGGTTGAAGCAGAGCTACCCTAAAAGAGCAAGGGATGCCCAGGCCAGCAGCTGAGGAGGGTTGAGAGAGGCAACACAGGAGAATATAGAAAGTGCAATATCAAAAGTGAACCCTATAATAAAACAAAATCACTCTTGACTGATAATATCTTCAATGGCTATAAGTCTTAGACTATTTTGATGTGACTTTTAGAAAATTGCTTTACCTTGATGATTTTCAATTTCTTTTTTTAAAATTTTTTTTATTAATTTATTCTTGTTACATCTCAATGGTTATCCCATCCCTTGTATCCTCCCATTCTTCCCTCCCTCCCGTTTTCCCATTATTCCCCTCCCCTATGACTATTCCTGAGAGGGATTACCTCCCCCTGTATATGCTCATAGGGTATCAAATCTGTTCTTGGTAACCTGCTGTCCTTCCTCTGAGTGCTACCAGGTCTCCCCCTCCAGGGGACATGGTCAAATATGAGGCACCAGAGTATGTGAGAAAGTCATATCCCACTCTCCACTCAACTGTGGAGAATGTTCTGACCATTGGCTAGATCTGGGTAGGGGTTTAAAGTTTACCGCCTGTATTGTCCTTGGCTGGTGCCTTAGTTTGAGTGGGACCCCTGGGCCCAAATCTGCCTATCGTAATATTCTACTTGTAGGTTTCTAAGACCCTCTGGATCCTTCTACTTTGCTATTCTCCCATGCTTCTCTCATTTAGAGTCCCAATAGGATGTCCTCCCCTCTGTCCCAGTTTCCTGGTAAGTGAAGGCTTTCGTGGGACATGCCCCTTGGGCTAGTATGCTGATATAAGTGAGTATATACCATTTGAGTCTTTCTGCTTCTGGGTTAACTCACTCATTATGATCATTTTTAGCTCAATCCATCTATCCACAAAAAAATACGGAACACTTCACGAATTTGCGTGTCATCCTTGCGCAGGGGCCATGCTAATCTTCTCTGTATCGTTCCAATTTTAGTATATGTGCTGCCAAAGCGAGCACAATTTTCAATTTCTTATCTGTGAAGTGGGGACAGAATGTCTATTGTCTCAGAAGGCTAGTATTGAATGAAATACTGTGTATGAATGGTTAGCACCTGACACAAAATATTTAAGGAGGGGGTCAATAAATATCAGCCATTATTCTTTAATACACAGAAAACAAAATCCATGTCATTTTAATAATTTAGTCTACATAATATTGCATTTTGCATATGAAAAAAGGAAGAATAAATTAAAGAAACAAAACTACCAAAGTCCTTGAATCAAATTCTCTGAATAGCTGTAAACTAGAGAGGACCTGGGCCTTATGAGAAAGTATACCAGAAAGCAATCCAAAGACTTCTGGTCTACCCTGATATATTAACTGCCATGTCAGAATACCAAGAAGAGCAAAATCCATGCCCCAGAGCATCTCCAGATGCTAAGGAAACTGGGAGATGTCAAAGAGCCAGAGGGTTTCTTCATAATCATAGCTTATAGAACAGAGTTCCTTTACTCTACAAAGTGTGAAGGTCTCTCGTCATAAGTGAAAAGGAAACTCCAGGATCAGCCAGCATTGAGTAAGCCTTGAAGTTTGAATAGGATTGTCCCAGAAGCATAAAATGGTATGAAAGAAAACAGCTTTGTGTTGAAGATGAAGAAATTAAAGTCCATGGACATGACGAAAGTTAAATCCTGTCCCCAAATCCACTGCAATTTTTATTATATTGTCAAGTGGTTTTCTTTTCCTTTATTTAGATTGTTGAGGATTGAATCTGAGGCCTTGGTCATGTAAGGCAAGTGCTCTAACACTGAGTCATAGCCCCTGCTCTTTCTTTTTTATTTTAAGAGAGGATCTCACTAAGTTGCCCAGGCAGGCCTAGAGCTTACTTCCTATCCCAAGCTGTCCTTGAACTTTTGATCCTCCTTGTTCAGCCTCCTAACTGGGAACTAAAGCTCTATACCACAAGACATGGCATCAATTTTCCTGCATGTGCAAATATAAATGAAGAGAAAGTGCCCTGAAGATTGTATTAATATTCCACTCCTCTGTTCTTGTATCTACTTCAGCACCAACCTTGGAGAAGAAACATTACCACACGGCAGATTGGCAATGACCTCATCATGATGGTATCCAGGAAAAATCCAGAATCCATACTTTCTCCTCTGGGTGTCAGATATTCTACAGATGAAGAAAATAAGGAAGGAAGGAAGAAAGGAAGGAAGGAAGGAAGGAAGGAAGGAAGGAAGGAAGGAAGGAAGGGAAAGGCGAACATGTGAACCCAGAAACAATTCAGTACCCAGGTGGTAAATACAAGGTATTTGACATCTGACTATGTAATGTATATGTCATATCTAGGGACAACTGAAATGACACTACAGGAAGATTTGTAAGTTTGGTGGTGCTTAAATGCTAAGATGCAGTATAGTCTCCTGGAAAATTTGTGAAAAATAAAAGTAGAAATGTTCCTTCAAGAATCCAGGGTTCACAGTTTGAAAATCACTGTGCTAACCTGTCAACTTCTAAAGATTTTTCAATAAGCCCTGGGGGAAAAAATGGTACTCAAGAAATGCTTGCTATTCCCTGAAAGCTATTCCGTAGTTAAAGAATGATATAATTATCATATCATTTGGTGGTTTGTCTAGAAGTAGTAGCAAGTTATTAATTATTGCTTGGCAAAATGATGTCAGGTCACAGTCCTTCTGAAAATAGCATAAATTTGCTTTTCTTTAAACCCAAATAAAATTTTATTCTATACATGTATTCCTTTTACCTTAGTGATTCATCTGTTATTGTGTTAAAGGAAACAAGGCAGAGAGACAAATATTGAAAGAGTGAAGACTCAGATCACAGAAGACATTCTACAATTAGCAAAAGAAACCTCCAAAGGAGGTCTCCAAAGAGACAAAGAACTGAGAGCATCTAATTGTGCCATGCACTGAGGTAACTGCGTTGCAACCCATCACTTTGCCCCTGCTTAAAATCACCCCATGACACATAACAATTACATGTAAAAATTACAAATTATAATTAGGAAAATGAGAATCCATGCTGTCTTCGAGCTTGTCAGGGAGTAAAGGGAACTGAGTTCAGAGTTACAGTAGCTGCTCTTCTCTTGATTCCAGGATACCTTAAAAATAAAGAGTTCATAAGGAAGCATTTACCTGGGACACGAGACTGATTTGAACTGTTCTCATCATTATCAAGTGGATCAAAATTTTGAATTTGGGAATAACTGTCCAAATACTCGAATTCTAAAATACCCAGTTCTCAAAAAACAAAAACAAAAAACAAAAAACTTCTCAGACAGCCCTGTAGGTTCTCAGTGTAGATCCCATCACCAGCATTATCACATGGCCTCTGACTGGGTGCACCTGTCCTAGCAGGAGGTTAGCAAGCCCCGCAGACAAGCTCAAAGTGAGGGTGTGGTTGAGCTGGAATCAGCTACTTCCCTGGGCTGCCCAATAACATAGAAGGAAGACTTCAATGGCTGGTCCTCCTCCAGCTGCTCATGCCATGGCCTCAAGAAGGAGATAACGTTTTAAGAGATCATCTTTGGAGAGTGTCAACCTCTGCTTCTGACTCAGTGGGATGTGACATAATGCTATTGACCTTATAGTCATCTGGCATTTGTCAGGAAAAAGGGTATTTGTGCCAGGAGCAGATGTGACTCATCAAATATGAAACCAGAAAGTAGGCTCTGTAGTCATATATGAAGCCTGCTATTCCTCATTCAGCACCAGGGCACAATGTGAAGATCTTGAGGGAGCACATGAATGAGTTGTGAGTCACTTGAGGAGACCAGGAAAGATCTGTGACAGTATTCCCTTAGTGCACCACGATGCCACCTCCACTGTGACAGAGTTGCTATCCCCACCTGAGCTTCTACCATCTGAGAGGCCATGGAAGCACAGCCTAATACATTCATTGGCTGTGTCTCAAAACAGAAAAGTGAGATTTTTTTTTCACACTTCCATGCTACAGTAGACTGGGAGGGTAGATTTCCTTGCTTGAGGATTTACTGTGTAGTACATGTAAGAAGCCTGTTGCAAAGGGTGGACTCTGCTTCTCATAAAAACGAAACAAAATAAAACAAAAACAAAAGCGAACCCAACAACCAAAAAAACCTCAGGACCTTGTTTAGGGAAAGGATGGAGAATAGGAATAGGCAGAAACTTGGCCAAAACAAAACAAAACAAGAACAAGAACAACAAAAACAAAAACAAAAGCCCAAAAACAAACAAAAAAACCTTCAATATTCATAAAAACTTATCCCTAAAGTTAAATTCTCTTAGAGACAAAGGCAGTGGCTTTGAAAACCTTGCTTTAAATTTTTTATAGAGATTTTTAAAAATATTTACTTATTATTATGCATACAGTGCTGAAGAGGGCATCAGATCACATTATAGATGGCTGTGAGCCACCATGTGGTTGCTGGGAATTGAACTCATAACCTCTGGAAGAGCAGTCAGTGCTCTTAACCGCTGAGCCATCTCTCCAGCCTCTTTTATAGAGATCTTTATGAGCCCAAAGAAAAGTTGCATTAATTCTTTTCCAAAACAACTTCTTCTTCACAACCAGCCTGAATGCCTCTGATGACAGGTTTTCCGTGTTTTCTTTCCTTACTGCGGCTTTGTCTTCTTACCCACTACACAGCAGGCTGATAAGCTGGTGGCCTCTTCTAATCATGCCCTCTCTCATTGTCAGACTAAGTACTGATGGTTGTATGTGGGCTCTAGAGAGTCTTCCCACTTTCCACCCCAAAGCACATGGACTCTGGTTTCATTGCATTGTCACTAGTTGCCCCCCCCCACCACCACGAATAATCTCATATATTCAACTAAACAACCAAAGCAGCCAGAAGCATGCGTGTAACCTGAACACTAAAATGCATGAAAAGAGATATGCCTGAGCCAACACACTACTTCTTTGTATCCTCAAAGGCAAGATGTTCTCGTACTAGGATTTCCCGCTCCAAATTTGCTGGAGAATCCCTGAGCTAACACTGACAGAGGGATCTGCTGAAACATTTCTCTCTTCCTCCCTCGGTGATTGAGAAACTATCCACTAAAATATTCTTGCACTGGTTTAGTGTCTAAGCAACCAAGAGAGTTAAGTTTACAATGCATCCTGTGCATCACCTGCCGAGTCTCAAACATCACAGCACTCAGCAATTAAATATTTGCTGACCCGAGATGGCCAATTCCAACAACTATGACCGATGTACAGTATTACAAGTGTCTGTTGTTATGTGACCATATAGCTGCTGGCCTAGGTCCGGTCATGATTATTGAAATTGTCCTGGTCATCTCTGAGTATAAAAAAAGCAGCAAAAGTCCTGCTGTTGATGTCTTCTCCTGGACATTACCCATTTCTAGTCTCACATACTATATAAGAAGGGACTGCCACCTTAAGAAGGCCACCTAGTAGAGTGGACTGGGCACCAGACCGGTAGGGATTTCCTATTTTCTGTACTGAGTCTGAAACAAGTCCTTTCCCTTTTATTATTCTCATCTCAATTAAGATGGCTGCACTGCAGTGTCGAATGACAACTCCATTGCAGAAGTTCATCAGATCACATCACCGAATTCCAAAGAGTAATCCCCAAACATTATGTGTCAAAAACAAAAACAAAAACAAAAACAAAAACAAAAAAAACCCTCTGGACCACAGATCTTGACACAGACCCCCATCTGATGCAAGAAAGGCAGCAGGCCTCTCCCTCCCCAGCAGCAGAGTTTTCTCTGGTAATTCATGAACACTCAAGGTTTTGCCTAGTGCAGTGGCAAGGCTCTGAGACTCCTCTGCAGGAGGCTGAACTCTCAGCATGTGCTCCCAGGAAGAATGAGATTGGTGAAAGCTAACGTCATCAGATCCATCAGATCGTGTAGCACTGGGAAAATGATGGTGGTGACAGTGATGACAATGGCAGTTTTAACTAAAGCTTTTTCTAATTAACAGAAGAGAGGAAAAACTGTAAGAGAAAAGAACTGACACTTTTTAAAAAAAAAAAATAAAGTAATTCATATTACATCTCAATTGCTATCCCATCCCATGCATCCTCCTATTCCTCCCTCCCTCCTGCTTTCACCCCATTCCCCTCCCCTATGACTGTGACTGAGGGGGACCTCCTCCCCCTGAATATGATGCTAGGCTATCAAGTCTCTTCTCCATAGCCTGCTATCCTTCCTCTGAGTGCTATCGGACCTCCCCATTAAGGGGACATGGCCAAATATGGGGCACCAGAAGAACCCACACTTTTTGAATCCCAACCGAAAGCAAAGCAATTCCTGTGAAATTCCTTACTATTTCTTCCATGTTTGGCTACCAGGTCGCTTGTCATATGTCCTGCCACTCTCATTTAACTGCCTTCTTTTCCCACTGGGTTACAAACACTATCCGAACAAGGAGGAGCGTTATCTGTCTTGCCTAAGTGCCTGTCAGGAAACCAGTACTCATGAACACTAATTTTAAAAGACATAAATGGTTTCAGTGGATTGAACAGCATGCCCTTTAAATGTGTGTGTATTTAAAACTCAGAATGTGCCCTTATTTGGAAATAGATACGCATAAGAGTTTTCACAAATGTAAACAGTCAAAATGACATCAACAGGACTAAGGCGGGTCCTAAATCCAATATGACTGGTGTTCTTCAAAGAAAGTGGGATGACCCACAGAGATGAGAAGGTGGCCATGTGATGATGGGGCCAGAGGCTGGTGTGAAACCAAAGAGCCTGAGGAGTTTTGGCAACCACCCAAAACAAGAGAGAAATGAGGAAGGATCCGTGTCTAGAGCATTCGGTGAGAGCATGACCTTTCCAGCATCAGCAGCCTTCAGGACTGTGAGATTCCATTCCTGTTATTTTAAGCCACCCAGATCATGAGAGTTAACTAAAGATGCCCCAGAAAACCACTGAACAGTTGAATGTGTATTTGCAGGTAGTGTAGAAACCACACAACACATCAACACACTCATTGCTTGCATTGGTGTCTAATAGAATTAGCAAAATCTATAAGATTATACAGGACAATCTCCTTCCTGTTTAAAACGAAGAGGAGGAGAAGTTGGAAGATGAAGGCAGACTGGCTTCCCTCTCTATTATAACATGCCATGTGGGCAATGGCTTGTTTTTGGAAAGTACCCTCTAAAGCATTATGTAATCATCAAAACTTCATTAACCATGTTATCTTTTTGTGCAAGTAGTTGTAAGCATTCTTCTGTGACAGGGCATAAATCCCCCAATCTTTCTTCAAAAGCAACCAATGTCAGACAGGAAAGTCAAATTTTGAAACAGCCATGAACATTCCTCAAGTCCAGCACTCTGAAGTCATGGCCAAGCGTAAAGACAGAGGCCAGGTTAGGATTTTGCCCTCCCCTTCATTCCCAGCCCTGGTCTTCCTGTGCAGACCTAGGCCAGCCACTTGCTCCAGACTTCCCCAGCGCAAAATAGCACAACCATGTCGTTTCAACCTACCTGCAAGGACATGGTATAGAAGAGAAGCCAGAAGCAGGGGAAAACTGGGCCAATTGAGGAGGGCGCATTACCATGGGACAAACCATTCAGCCTCCCTCTGTCTACACTCTGCCCCGAGGCCTCTGATTTTCCCAGTCTTTATTACACCACACAGAACCACAGCAATATCTTGAGGGGCCTTGGAATCTGAAAGATTGAAGTACCTAACACACAAGTAATTCAGAAAACATGTCTATTACTAAACTGTAAAACATGTTTGACAACTTATGTTATAATGAGAAAGGCATTATTTGCTCCCTTGCTGACTATGTTGATGTTTCTTTTTTAATTTATAACATTGACTTACAATTTATAAAATTAGGATTTTTGTCTGACTGCATATCTGGATTCCAGGCTCATGTCCTTGCTGTCTGCAGAGAAGCCCCGCCCTCTGTGTCCATCACTTAAACTCATGGAAGCTCTCAGTTTCCCATCAGCATAATGCTATACTTTGTAATGAAGGCTTTGATCCATAATGTTTATTAAACAGTATAGAAATAAGGTGAGAAAAAAAAACAAAAAATAAATAAATAAATAAATAAAAATTAAAAAAAAAGAAATAAGGTGAGAGTTTCTTTTTCTTTGTTAGTTCATGGGAATACTTAAAATGTTATCAAAGACAAGAAAATTTGTACAAATTAACCCACCTATGGGACATTTCAGAATCAAAGATCTCCTAAAAAAAAATCGGCCACTCAAGTCATCTGTGTTTCTAATATTGTGAGCCAGACTACAAGTTTCTTGTATGTATAATTTCCTGCTGTTTGACAGCCAAGTCTCTGAAGAATTGGAAGATGTGAATGAAAGTTGATGAAAATAGCCGGTACATATATTTTAATCCTGTAACTCTAGATTTTTAAAAATATATTAACTTATTTATTTATAAATATGTGCCTGCCTGAGTTTTGTATACCCTACACATACATGTGCCCACGGAGGCCAGAAGAAGGCATCCAGTCCCCTGAAACTGGAGTTACATGGGGCTGGGAGCCACTTGATATGAGTGGTAGGAACCAGACCAGGTCTTCAGACTAGCAGTAAGCGCTCTTGTCCACTAAGTCATCTTTCCAACCCTGAATTCTAGACTTTTGAAGCATTTTTTAAGCAGACACTAATAACACTTCATGACTTCATAAATTCTCTCCTTCTGTCTTCTTTCATTCTCAGCTACAGCCATAAACAACTCTTAGCTAGAAAGCCATGTTTAAAAAAACAAGCCCCCAAGAGGCATTATTTTAAGTCCCAAGTTTACAGTACAGAAATCAAGTCTATGAAGCTATGATTAATCCTAAAGCGGCAGGCATGCTTGCCGCACTGGGGTGCAGCTGACAGTCTGCACTTACGCAGGCGCACACACCCACTACAAAGCAAAACTTACGCCACAGCGTGCTTACGTAAATACGCCCAAGAACAGCAACAACAATCTTGGCAGTTCCAAAGCTCAGTGCTCAGGTGTATGATCCTCCCAACCTAGTTCTAATCCCAAAGGTATTAAGCTGACATGCAGGAAACTTTACTCAGGATCACGAAGCCAAAAGCCTGGAACAAGGCAGACTTCTGTTTCATTGTGTGCGCTGCTACCCTTCAATGTCTCTCCCCAAGGTCTGCATTCTGGCATACTCTCACTCGGTCATTTGAAAAGTATCAAAACTAGCAAAGCACAGGACGTTAGAGATTCCAGCTTCAAACTACCTCTTCTGTGCATTTTGCTAGTGACTATGTGAAGGCTGTGACATCACAGCTCGGGCTTTCGTTGTCATCGCTTTCTTTTCCCAAGTTAAGTCCTAACAACACTACTCTCGGCTCCTCTGACTCACGTGATCACAAAGAGTTGGTGCTCCTTTTCCAGAAACACAAAAGCCCTGAAATGGGAAGAAAGTGGCATGTTCTTTGAGAGTGTAGAGCCACTGTCACCGAAAGGAAAAGAATAATCAAAGCAGGGATGCTCGTCCCTTGGCAAAACTGCTCAGTGGTAGTAGCTGGCGGCAGCGGTCAACGAAAATAAACAGAAAGATCATATCCGTAGGTCAGGCGTGTGTATCTGGGCGAAACATTTTTCAGCATAATTCACACTATGCTATCCTATTTAAAAGACTGGGGTCAGAATGTATATGTACCTAAATTACTCATTTAGGAAATACCACCACTGTGTGAACAAGAATACTATTGCCTAACAGTGCTCGCCCTCATCTATGCGAATGAGCTCTTGATTCCCAAGAAGGTGGTTTCCTCTTAGATCAACAAAGGTTACTAAAGGAATTTGCTTAAGGATTATAGAGGGCGGGCTGCCTTAAAGACATAAGAGAGTGGTTAGTTTTACTGTGGTGCCCCCTAGTGCCAGGTGAGATTAAGTTGAATCTGTATTGCCAATCTTTAGACCCAACGCAAACAGTATCCTATACAAGAAGTTCTACTCTTAACCTTAACATCATCTGAAGTATGTCATCTCTTCCCTCAGTTCCCCTGGCTCCACACGTATAGACCCAGACATCTCAGGCAACCCCTTCTTCCTCCATGCCTCTTCCTACTGTGCCTGGAGCAAGTCTCCATATATTTGTCACCTTTTGGCCTCACTTAAAGTCTGGACCATTAATTCAAAGAGTTTAAAACAAAAGAATCTTCTCCAGTGCAGCTTTTATTCTGAAGCTTCAAACAGTGCCCTAGAAAAGAAAGCACTCAGAACAAATGAAAGGATGATTTAGCTGATAAGAATTCTTGTACAGGAGTCAAAGCTATCTAGTTAATTAGGTAGATAGGCGATCATGAGCAACTTACCTACCTTCTTTGAGTTTTATTTTTCTTATAAAATACTGTGGCTAATACCTACTCAACAATTCAGGGTCTCTGGTCATTTCATTAATACCCACCATTAGAGCCTTAAAGTTCTTTATCATGAATTAATACAACATTCCAGATGTTCCTCTTTTAATTCTTAAAAAGTTGCTCAGAAAAATCAAATTCTACTTGAATTTGAAGTTAGAATAATTTCTTTAAAAAGACATGTTAGATTATATGTAGACATTTAAATTAACTCTAAACAAAGATTCAAGGCAAATTCCTCTTTCCAGTATTTAAAAATACTTTTTAAAAAATGTTGAAGTTATAATATGAAACATCACCAAGCAACCGAATTCTAATTCTGACTCTCCTTGACACAGACCACTTCTGCTTTCCCCAGCAGAAACAAGCAAGACGGTGGGATTCGCTAAGGAAAGCGTTCCTAACTCTACAAGGTCATGATACAGGCGACATGGAGCTTAGAATACTTCAATAGCCCCAGAACACACAAATATAATTTACAACAGCTCCTCACCAAGTAGGGAGATGGCTCAGATGATAAAGTATTTGTCTATAAAACATGAGAAGTTAAATTCAGTTCCTAGAACCCATGTAAACACCAGGCATAATAGCACGCACTTATAACCCTAGTACTGTGAAGGCAGAGACAGGAGGATTTCTGGGTTTCACTCACCAGACAATCTAACCTAACTGGTACACCCCAGACCGATGAGAGATGCTATCTTAAAGAGAATGGCATTCGAGTTTGTTCTCTGGTCTCCATACGCAATTGCACATACACATATAACCATGGACACAAATGCAAATACCTACACATAAACATATATATATGCTTACATATATATATTCATACATATAAAACTACAACCCGCACATTAAAAATAATAAAAACAAAAGGCTTCTAACCTTCTAGGCCAGCTTTCCCTCTGACATGGCTTCCTAGCTAAAGTCCCAATGAGACTAGATGCCTAGCACTTTAGTTAGTAACGCAGGGCAAGGCCCAGTGTGCCATGAGTCAGCTGCTGCAGCGTTCAAT